>NC_067472.1:12453479-12783479 GCF_947179515.1 Apodemus sylvaticus | reverse complement strand
AGGGAAGTGGGAAGGGGTGGGTGGGAGGACAGGGGGAAAGAAGGGGGCTTATGGGACTTTTGGGGAGTGGGGGACTAGAAAAGGGAAAACCATTGGAAATGTAAATAAAAAATATATCGAATAAAAAAAAGAAAAAAAAAGAAAGGATAGATTTGGGAAGTAGTCAGATAGAAGTGCAGAAACTCAAGAGTTATCTTGTTGACATATGAATTACACATTATATGCCTCATGGATATATAAGGCAGAATAATCATTTTATTTTCTCTGCCCATTTTTAATGTGTCAGCTAGAAATAGTAATATACAGCTTATATTGTTGTACTTAAATTACTGAATTTGCTCATGTTGAGCACACACACATGTATATTAGAAATTACTATTACTTTATAATTATTATTTATGCTTTGATAACTGAATATAGGTAACTCAAGAAATAGCAATAAGAACAGAGGGAGAATTATAGGTGATCATAGATTCATGTGTAAATTAACCAAATATTCTGAATGCCAACGGAGTCCTCAGTTCTTACTAACTTAAGATACTTAGTTTTGAGACTCTGGGAACTATTTACACCTCAGTAGATAATGTATGTGAGCATTAATGCATAAATCCAAAAACTCGCAGTTGTCTTTGTAACTAATCATTGATGGTTCAATAATTAGACTCTTAAAGTCATCAAAACAAGTCAAGATTAACCACATAAAGGACTCATATTGTCATTGTTTACTTGGTGTTTAAGAGGAGACTTGGCTGTTCTTAGAAGGAGTTGAAAGGGCAAGGTTCAACCCATATAATTTTCACAGTCTGTCTTCAGCCTCCTCCTGCTTCTGAAAGTTCATCTCTGATCTCATCCATTAGTATGATATATTGTTTAAAATTTAGCAATGCCTATAAGACAAAGATCAAACACCTCACTATTCTCATGTTTATCTTGATTTATATCTGTATCTGTAGCTATCTGTTTCTGTATCTAATCAATATCTATCTCTATCTCTGTATCTATATCTATCTCTATATCTATCTATATCTATATATCTATATCTATCTATACCTATCTGTATCTATCTATTGATCGATCTATCTATCTTTGTAGTCGAATACTATTGTATTAGGTTCAAACAAGGTACCCAGGCCCTGGACAAATACCATGTCTAAGCTTTTCTGCGATGAAATGGTTATCACCACACCCAGTTTCCTAAGGTTTTATGTTTGTGACTTTTGCATGCTACATTTGACACTGAAATATAAAATAACACCATGAGTTATCCTGAATGACTATCCATGAATACATACCAACATGTAAAAATGTGCATTTAACAAATCTATCCGGAAGGAAGTGTGACCCTGGAGCTAACACTTTGTCACTGAGGAAGTCAATTCTCAGTTTCAATCCTTTCTCTGGAACTTGCTAATAATGTAATCTTGGCAGTTGACTTAATACTGCAGAATCCAGTAGATGTTTTTGTCCATTCTAAATTCTTTTGAATTTATTGTGATGTATCAAGATAATAATGTATGTGAAGCCCTACCGTGAAACCCACAGTGTTTCCCACCAGTAGTGATTTCCCTGTTAAATTGCTTTCCAATTACCTTTAATTCTTTGAGCCATCATCTGTGTGTTATACATTTTATACCAACAGGTTTATTTATAACCCACAGACATGAAGAAGATTGGCGCTAAAATATTTTAGTGGGCAAAAAGAATAAATAAGATGATTTTTAGTAACACATGTATGCCCTACCTGTAAAATTCTGTGAGTTCATGAATAGTAAAATGTGAATGGAAGTCATGTTTGGTATTTTCAAGAGATGTTGGAAAAATGAAGTCTGAGTTTTCAAAAGTGGGGAGACCATGCGTGGATACAGAAATTGAGGGGCAGGGGGATGATGCAGACGATGAATTTTGATTTTGCAAGAGATTAAAGACCTGGAGTAACCTTACATCTTTGCCTGTGATGTAGCTAGACACAGCCGACAACATAGTATTCAACTATACAGAGATTCTGTTTAGTTGAATACTATGGGCTCTGTGCCCAGTAGAATAGATAAGCTGGGCATACCACCAGCGAATCTAGCCTGGGTGTTTTGCAATGAAAATGTGAATGTAGCTGGACAACATTTGTCTCTTCACTGGAACAAAGCATTGCCACAGTAGTGAGATTAAGAATGCTGAACTTTACCAGGGAAATATGAATTAAGAGCATAAGATCTCAATGAATGTGCAGTAAAGTAAAAGAAGTCCTGTACGGGATGGACTCCATGAAAGATACCATCACTCAAGAACTAGAAACTTTCAGCAAACTGGCAGCCTCTATCTCTCCCCCATGATTCTCAACAAGACTGTATAAATAACAATATATTGCCATGCCTACTTCTCCTGAAAAGTCTTTTGCAATGTTGAGGTGAAATGCACTCAAATAGTTAAAACTATGCTGCAAGATATTTCCTATACATTCACGTTGAGGTAGTGTTTTGGTGTTTTGGAGAGGTTAGAAATAGTGGGATAAGACTTTATCATAGTAAACTGGCAATTAGGAGTTTTATATACATAAATATATTTGGTTAACTATTTAAGTTTAAGAGTCCTGCTCTACTGGACACTTGGAAGGAGTAGGTGCTGGACCCACTGGGACTTGGTGCAGAGGCTTGGCTGTACTCTATTAATTAAATAATTCCAGCTACAAAACTCTAGTACTTTTGTTTAAAATGATAGTGCGTGGTTGGTGGCACTCTCTGATTCAGAGAATAGAAATAAGAGTTATACCGGTTAGCACCTTTCAACAGGTGTCTCCCAAAGGATTTTAAGGTCAATGATAAAAAGGATAGTAGTGAGTTCCTTTCGAAGCCTGGGCACTTAATTGTGAGAGTGTTCTCTTGTGCCAAGTTCAGATCTCTTTGAAACGATCATGTATAAGAGCAATGTTAATGTGGCCATTACGGTGGATTAAAGAGGCTCATAATCCTTTAACATTCTTTTTATTGACATGTAGAACTACTGTTCCTCCCAGTGAATCTGTGACTGTTCAAACCAAACAAGTAGCATGAAGCAGAGAATTTTTCAGATGCAGCATTTTAGAAAACCTGCAGTTCCTGTCTCAGGCTCCCTAAGGGATTACTCTCTATGCAATCATTTACCCAGCTGTAGAGTTTATACGAAAAAAGCCTGGACTCTAAATGAAGAGTGACTGACTTTTTCTAACTCAGCCAAGGCACCAAGCATGTAAATAAAACTGTCTCGGACTCTCTGGAGCAGCATAGAGATCACCTGAACACAGTCGAGGGACTCCAGTCTGTATTAGGTGGAGCAGGTTTTCCGGCTCTTACCAAGTCCCTGACTTACAGAGAACATGTAATGTGACAAAACACACCTCAACCTTGCTTAGATGTGAAGTGATTCTGCGCAGAATTCTTTTATGGTTAAAAAGCAGCCATAGACATTCATACAGGGAACTGCTAGATACAATAAAGTCAATATCTTTCTAATGCAATTAATAGAGTAAAAACATGGGTGCAAAGTTTAGTTAGTCATCCACTACTACGTGGCCCAAGGACTTTCATTTAGAGTCATAGAAAGAGGTAATGGCATGTAATTCTAAACTCAACCAATCTGGCTTCTAGCAACTCTTACTGACTTTAAGTAGATCATGCAATAACTTAAGTGCTATCTGCTGCAACATAATTTCATACTTAAGATCCACTCCTGGAGGAAGGTGGCTTTATGGTTCCTTGAAAGTATTCAATGGTGCTTATTTTCATCTATCCCCAAATTGGCATCAAAAAAGCTGTCCGTTAAATCCCCAAATCCCTCACATGGCAAAACCAACCAAACAAAAACTCAAAGACTCATTGAGGTGTAGTCTCCTCTTGGGCTTAACAGATGTAGTCTCTAACTGGGAAACCAGTTAGAGAAATATCACAAGGAGGCACGGGGCACTTGAGCATTGTTCACTCATAACATGTGATAAACATATGATATTTTAATAAGACAGGAGTCCACAAGATAAACAATATCTGAATTCAAGTTTTAGGTGCTAAGCTTTGCAGTTTTATTTAAAAGTACACAGAAATACTGAATGCAAGGGAATCCTGAACCTCCTTCCTGGTAGCCGTGCTGTGGAGTCTAACATATCTGATTGAAACTGCTAAAGAAATTTGAGAAGACAGGATGCAATTACCTGACCTGGAAGGCAGCCAACTCACCAGGGCTACGTAGGAAGCTGCTCCAGCTGGACAGCGACTTCCTGAGCATTTCAACCATTACAGGGACACTCATCGCCTTGTGTGAACAATAAGATCCTGTGTAAATCTGTGATCCTGAACCCACATTACATCCCTGCGACTGTTCTAAGATGATACAGTGATTCTGTTAAGGCTTATTTGGAATCAAAGGCTCATCTGGACCCAAATCATGAGCCAGGACAAACAAGGTAAAGGGATTCCACACTGAACTTGGAAGTTGCTCATCCGGAAACAGTTCAAGGGTCAGGAAACCAGAGAAATATCACAAGGAGGCACGGAGCACTTGTGCATTCTTCACTCATTACATGTGATTGTGATAAACATATGATATTTTAATAAGACAGGAGTCCACAAGATAAACAATATCTGAATTCAAGTTTTAGGTGCTAAGCTTTGCAGTTTTATTTAAAAGTATACAGAAATACTGAAGATACTGGTCCTAATATTGGCTTTATCAGAGAACATTTTTGCAGAATAATGGGATCATATTCACATTATTACACAATATGCTGGTAGTATCTCTGCCTTCTCACAAGATGTAGTTTGTAATAGGAATGTCCCATAGGTTCTAGTGTTTGAAAATGGCGGCAGTGGGGGAGGTGCTGGTGCTTGCTAAAGGAAGCGTGTTCCCGTGGTGGCCTTTGTGAGGCTACAGTTTGACTTGTGTCCACTTTACTCTTTGCATCTTGCTGGCTGTTGAGGGTGTGATCTTTGCTCTCTCAGCTTCTTGCTCTGCCCTGCGTGTGCGCTTGCTGTTGGGCCCCCTATCACACTAGACTATTCTGGAACCATCAGCCCAAATAATGCCTCCCTTCCACAGATTGCCATGGTCATGGTATTTTATCACAGAAATAGAGAAATAACAAAAGTTTTGGATGTCCCTCACGCTAACCACTTCCAGGAAACTCTTACTCTAAAGAGCTATTGCTGCTTTTGTTTTCTGTTGTTGCTGTTTTGCTTTTAAATATCATGATATTTATTAGACTTTCTAATAGCTGTGGATTTCGCAAAAGTTGAAAGGTGTTCTTTTGCCTGCTTTTAGAGCAGTAAAACATTAGGTTTGTGAAAGAGTGTTTCGCTAAAACCAGTAACTGAAATTACTGACAAGAATAAATTTACCTAGTGACTTAGTTAGGGTTTATTGCAGTGAGCAGACACCATGACAAGGTAACTTTTATAATGACATTTAATTGGGGCTGGCTTACAGGTTCAGAGGTTCAGTCCATCATCACCAAGGTGTGGCCATGGCAGCATCTGGACAAGCATGGTGCTGAAGAAGCTAAGAGATCAACATCTTGTTCCAAAGGCAAATAGGAAAAGACTGACTTCCAGGCAGCTGGGATGAGGGTTTTAAAGCCCATCCTCACAGTGACATACTTACTCCAATAAGGCACGCCTACTGCAAACAAGGCCATACCTCCAAATAGTACCACTCACTAGGTCAAGCATATTCAAACCACCATGCCTAGGGAGAATTATTTAATATGTGTTATATGACCATATATATGTATATGCTTGTGTGTGTGGATATGCATTTGTTTTAATCTGAAAAAGATTGCAAGGACCCAGTGACAACAGAGAGTTGGGCTATGGAATTCTCTACTTGATTTATTTTAAGGAAGGATTACCACTAAGTGCTGAGGGTTAAGTATAGATAGAAAAACATAGACAAGGGCTGAAATTAGAGGAGCATTCTGCTTAGTAAAGTTTAAGCCTATGCTATGGGTTTTCAATGCTGTGATAAAATCCCTTTCACATAAATCAAGATGTATTTTCTTGAGAAGTTTAGAAGGAGTTTAGACCATTTCCAAAGTGTGGTCTCTGTACCTGCAGTGTTGGTGCCACAGAGGAATTCAGAATCACACTGTCTAACCCAGACCTGTAACTTCAGAAATGATTTCTAAATTCATACTTCCTAGGTGTCTTGAAGTTTGATGGGCTCTCCCTTGATTATTAAAGTTTGAAGGAGCCCTCACTCATATAAAGCATCTGTTTTTATTAGTATAGCACCTGTCAGCTTTGCTTTAGTGCATTTAAAATAGCATAAAGCAAGTAGCATTTACCACACATGTGTATTTCTATGATCTTCAGCTTCTTTGCTTCAAATTTTCAGTAATTTTATATACCGTATGTTTTCCAAGCAACTGTTGAAGCAAAATGGGTGTTTTTTTTCTTTATTTTTAAAAAAACTTTTGAACCTTCTGGGTCATGTTTAAGGGACACATTAAACTGTACATAGTTTTTGTGAAAACCAAAGACTCAATAAATCAAAGATCCTTTAATTTCTGCCTTTAATTTCTTAACCAAAACAATTAGCTCCCTTGCACCTAACGATTTACATGTTTGTGACAAATGATCATGTTATGTAGGCCTATGGTGAGTTGTAATTTTACATAAACTTATTCTGCTTAGGTTAATAATATCCATTTATATCTTGGTTTATAATATATTCCTTACTTGAGAGTAATAAAAATGCATTTTGTTAACAAAATGACTGTAATTTTGTTTCGCTACTGAATCATATTAGCCTCATTATTCAAAATTAGTGAGGCTTTACCACATATGTCACAGATGCAGACATTAGCCAGAAGGGTATGGATACTCTCAATGCCGAACGTGAGATGTGGAGTTCGTTTAAAGATCAAACTCTCCAGAGGTGTGTCCAGGATCCTCTGCAATCTCCTGGACCATCTGAGTGAGTCCAGGCATTCCAGGCTTGGGGCTGAGACGCGTGTCTGTTCTGGGATCCTCTTCTGATGGAGCAGTGTCTGCTATGCGTCCTCTCTCACTGAGCCTTTGCACTCTTCCTCTGCTTGCTTTCCCTCTTCTGCTTTCTCTCCTGCCCGCTTCTTGTTTGCTACTGCATCCTTTTAGTATTGTAGTGTAGTGTAGTGTAGTGTTGTGTATCTCTCATTTCTCTGAAGTTGCATTGCCCAGGTGTCTGGGTCCCCTGTCTCCAAGCTGGGTGCAGACAGCAGATGGCACTGTAGGAGGGTAGTAGGCAGGAGGAAGGGAAAGAAGCCATGGCATTTCTTCTATGCCTTGCTGGATGTCTCAGACAGCAAGGGACAGGGACTGGGTGCATTTCCTCACCTTTCTAATGAGTGTTTTGATGTTATACTGCACTTTCCATTTTGGGCTTCTTCACTCCCCTTCTGCATTCTCCAGGACTGCTAACATATCTGGTTCTGCAAAAATCCTAGCACTATCTACTTAATTTGCTATTTTTTCCCCGAAAGGTTAATCATCGAAGTGTGTGTGTGTGTGTGTGAGTGCATGTGTGTGTGTGCATGTGTGAGATCAGAGGACAGCTCTAGTGTCATTTTTCCGTAGCTATCTGCATTATTCCTTTGAGAGAAGACCTCTCACCTGTGGCTCACCTATGGCTTACTCTGGCTTGCCAGTAAACACCACAGTGCTCATTGTCTCTATATTCTGAGCTGTGCGATTATAAGCAGGTGTTGCCTTGTCCAGCTTTTGATGGAAGGATTAGACTCCATTCTAACACTTAAATGGGAAGCAACTTTACCAATTAATTATCTTCCCTCACACCTCCTACATTATCAAATTGTTATTACATTACTTTTTTATTGACAATAATCTTCATTTACATTTCAAATTCTAAAACCTTTCCCAGTTTCCCCCCTCCCTGAAAACCCCAACCCCTCTTCCCACCCCTGCCTCCAAGTATATGCCCCTATACCCAACCCAGTCCCACCTCCCCCACCCCTCAATTTGCCTTTGTTGGGGCATCTATTGAGCCTCCACCTGACTAAGGACCACTCCTCCCACTGATGCTGAACAAGGTATTCCTCTGCCACATTTTTGGCTGAAACCATGTGTACCTCTTGGTTGATGGTTTGGTCCCTGGGAGTCCTGGGGCATCTGGGTGATCAACATCATTGTTCTTACCATAATTTGGTTGGTGGTGAGGTTTAACCTTTTGTTTTTGATTTCCGTCTTTTTCCCTCCCTCTTTGGCTCACTACAGTCAGTAAGATTCTTGCTAAACTGCATTTCTCACTTTTATTTTTTAAAGCCAAAAATGGAAGCCTGGGCATGTGACCTTGCTTCATTATTTGATGAAGCATCAAATATGTGTGCACATATGTGCATATATGTGATGTGGCAAATGATATGATTTCAATGATGCAACACTGAGAGACATCTGATGTCACTGTAAGGACTGAAAATAGTGATGTCACTGTAGGACAAATGGCCTACTGGAGTTTATACAAGTACTAGTAATGGAGTTGGGATTAGATTCCATCCCAGTCTAGGATCTGGACTTAAACCTAAATTTAAGTCCAGCATCAACTTCCCGTGATGGCAAAGGTGCTGTCACTGTGCTGGGGCAGCTTCTTCACATCTCTCTTTAATGCCTCTGCTTATTACAACTCTATGTCTCTCACTCAGGACCAGATCCCCCCAGTTCTGCATTGCTCTCTTTCAGGCCTTCCAACACTGAAAATAAGCTCTGTTTCCAAGCAGCATTGGGTTCAGAATTACTCTGCCCAATATCTGTGTCTCCGTGAACAGTCACATTCCCCCCAGGCTGGAGAAAATCCAAAAGGTGATACGATGTTGTTCCCGATTTTATGCCCCTTGGTAAAGGAGTACAATACATTCTCTTTACTTTTCCAATTAAAGCTAGCTTTTCCTCAGAGGAACCTGTGGGAGAGTAGGTGAAGCAGGGAATCAGCCTTCCTTGGTGTTTTAGTAATGAGTTTCAGGTGTGTGTGTGTGTGTGTGTGTGTGTGTGTGTGTGTCTGTGTTATACAATTCCATGGGGATTACTTTGGTTTATTTACCAAATGCACATAGAGTTCCTGTTTGGCGCTAGATAGAGTCCTGAAGATGCAAAGCTGAGCAAAAGTTGACATAGATGCTGTCCCTGTAGATCATATGATTTAATGAACGAGATAATTTTAATTAAATAATCGTAGCCATGAATATACGATTGCAATTAGTGATCAGGGCTATGAAGGAAAGGAATGCAGGAGAAATAACGGATCAGTAGAATCACCAGTGACCTGGCTAGGTGAACTTATTTTGACTCTGGTAAAGTTATAACTTTTGCAAATGTAAAGGCAGCAGATACTATTCAGCACTTGGTATATTCAAGTAGTTTTCTGTGAGCCCTGCATATGCTTTACCCTACTATAGCTGCATAGAAGTCACATTAGTCCTATGAGTCACCACCATGAAAGTATAGCTTCTGCAATTGTGGGTTGTGAACAGAATGAGGTTCTGCACCTCATTCTGTCTGCCATGGTTTGACCCTGAAACATCCCCAGATGATCATATTTTGAATTGTTTTCCCTAGCTGGTAGTGCTTAACAGGGGGCACTCTGAAGTCATCAAGATGTGGGGCTCTGTGGGCAGAAGTCACTTACCCAGGCGGAACTCTGAAGATTATACCTGGAACTGGTTCGGTTCAGGCTGTTTCCTGGTTTGTTGTGTTGCAAACTCTGTCACACGTTTCCACAGCATTACTCCACATTGGCTTCCTTTCTGTGATGGACTGATTCCTATGAAACTGTGAGCCAAACTGAATCTTCTCTCCCTTAAGATTTTTTTCTGCCAAGTATACTATCATCTTGATATCAAAATAAAAACCGCATTGCCCAGGGTTATTCAGTTAGTGCACAGTAGATGCTGAAAACACACACATCGGCCTCATTCAAATCCTCAGGTTTATAAGATGGATTACTGCCCCCAGGAGAATATGGTAGAAAAGGCATATGGAAAGACAAAAACTCCATAGCAAGTCCCATTAGGTCACAGTTGTATCTATAATAGAGTAATGATGCAGTGTGTAAAAACAAATAGAGGATTTCTCAAGGGAGAAATGGGAAGAAAGTTCCTGGTACATGACTTCCATTCTTCATTCTGAGAAATGTATTTTGTCTGCAGCCTTGGCCAACATGGAAGGGGCGTCTCCCTTACTTTGTGGATAAACAATGTGGAATCTAGAGCTAACACATGAGAGAAAAGATCAGTTGTCGCAAAATATTCACCAGATAAATGATGGTCTGAACTGAAAAAAGGAAACAGTGTAAATGAAATTGAAATCGTTCTTGTTGCATTCAGAATATAAACTACACGAATACAGAAGTTGGAGGATAAAACCCAACCTTTTTATGTCAGGGTTTTTATTGGTCAGAATCTCAGAATGAGGTAACAGGTATAAGCCAATGGATCAAAAACTTAATGAAATCTGTGTTTTCCTGTCACATCTGTAGGATTTAGATGAAAAGAGACAATGTGTAAAGTTTCCTTAGCTGGACTGCCTATTCATGGGAGGAAGTGTTCTATGGTTTCCGTGTTTGCTCACAGCCCTCTCCACATCATCACATGAAGCCTGTCTCCAGTATGGTTTTAATGCAGTGTTAAGATGTAGGTCAAGGTTTGTAGGTCAACAGACTCTTTTATGAAAAAGGCTTCAGAGAACTTCTTTGTTACTCTTGGCACATGAGAAAGATACATCAATGGCATAGTTAGGAATAGGATCTCCTCACTAGATACTGGATGTGCTACCTTGATTTTGAGTTTCTCAGTCTCCAGGAACTGTCAATGCAGAGCATATATCTCTATATAATATTATATATAATATGTTGAATGTGTGTATATATCTATGTATAATATTATACACCATACAAATTTTAAATTTGTTTATATTCTTATTTTATTTTATCGAGTATTGAATATACTCATTAAGTATTGAACATATAATTATTTTAAGTTCAACTATTGTATATATTTGATATATAACATAAATACATATACCCATATATAATATATATACACATTATATATATATATATATATATATATATATATATATATATATATATATATATATACATATATTTTGTCTGCAGCCTTGGCCTATGGTCTCCGTGTAAAAATATTTGCTATAGCCTTACTATACAGGTTAAGTTACTATTGGATACAATTTTATTACCACAACAAAATGTTATACAGATACTATCAAGCTATCTAGAAAGGGGACGCCATGATGGAAGAAAGCTTAAAAAGATTTTCATATTATAATTACTGAAATATGAGATGAAAAATAAAACCAGTTTATTTAGTTTAGATGACATGCACTGCTACGGGGCAGGTGATGAGCTCCTTGGATGCTCGCAGGAGGGGTGGCAAGATAAAGGATTGGCCTGTGTGGTATGTTATGGTATCACTGAGTACAGCAAGAATTTAAGGGGGTTAATTCAATACCTTGTTTGTACTCAGCTCAACTAAGACTCAGACATATAGAACAGATTCAAGAGCTGCTGTTGGCTCTGATAATATAGGGTGAGTGAGACTATAGAAGGTAAAATGGAGGGAAGGGACACTGGGGCTCCCAAAAGAATGACATTTGCACAAGGAGAAACATCTAAAATATATAACAATACCTTGCACTGGAGACATAAGTGATATGGATGGTCAGGATGGAATGATTAGACAGGAGAGCAGTGCCTGTTCCAGGAGAGCTAGGACATGGCTACTGATTCTGGTATGTCTTTAGTCAAAACATAAGAAGCATTTAGAACAAACTCATCCAAGACACTTTTACAGTGGTGTTCTTTCCAGGAAACACCTTGCTGTTTGCAGTCTATTCTTATATTTTTCTTTAGATGAGTTGGCCAGTCTTGGCTTTTAATGAAAGAAAATATTAAGGACAAAGGGGATGCATACAAAGCACCTGAAACAGCAGGGCTATGATACTGATGTACCTGTATTAATGAAAGGCCGTTGAGCTGAAGCTTCACATATCATACTTTCTCCCTTGTAGACTCCATAGGTAAGCATTATACCTCCCTGCATGAAAAGAGGAGTAAAGATCACCAAGATTCTGACACCAGGCTGGGAATCTGAGGCTTTCATGATATGATCTAACCCTTCAATATCACGGACCAATGGACAAAAGATAACCTTAAGTTCAACTCTGCCTCTCAGGGTCACCTCCCAAACCTTCACACTCCAAAATACTCACTTATCTACTTAAGGCAGAGTAGTAATTTTGTTCTCTAAATTCTTCCCTGAGAACTCACTGTTATCACTGTTGGAACAGCCCAGGGACCTATTGGGTAAAGTATCTCAAGCCTACCCTGTTGAGTTCTTACAGCTGGGGATCTCTCTTCTCTACTAAACAACTGCCTCGTGGGTTAAATTCTTGTTCCTTGGCGTCTTGTGGCACACTGCTTTATTAAGAGGAATTTACTCTTCAATTTCCTGTCGTGATTTCAAATTCCCAAGGTTATTGCTGTGCCTTACTTTATAACAACAATTACACACCACTCCCTAAGGTTGTAAAAGATGTGGAAATTTATTCTCAGCAGTCTTTGGATGCCACCAGCTTGCAACAGTATTAGCTCTCATTGGAAACTCCAGTGTGAGATCGGAGATGAAGAGGAGAAACGGGGGCTCAGCAGGAAATAAGAGTCCTTTAAATGTCCTGACCTGGTCTCAGCACTCAAGATGTGTCTTAAAAGAGGGGATGATGGAGGTAGTAACAGCCTAAAAACCACTGTTTTTCTCTGGCAGAGAGCAGTTTTGTGTTTGCAGGGGGCAACTTTCTTTCCTTCAACCTCTAATCACAGAGTCACCAAGCTCTCCTTGCAAGAGTTTTGATTTTAAATCCTAGTGTTTTCATAGGGAGTAACTGCTGAGGTGCTCCTAGTCTTCAGAGCTAGTTAGGAAAGATCCTCTACTGCGACTGTATTATAATATTCTACAACTTCCTTGGAAGAGTATCTAGGAAAATCATATTTTTTCTAATCAGAGTAAAACACTGACATATAGTTTCCATATTTTAAAAAGGGGGGAAAGGAGGAGTAGAGGCGGAGAGATGTGCTCACACTGAAAGAAAATTCCTACCTATTTTTCTTACTGTATATATAGACACACACACACACACACACACACACACACACACGCACACACACACACACACACACACACACACACACACACACACCCCACACACTATTTTTCTTGGAAATGCATTGTATACTGATTCACTTTTTCATTTTGTTTGTTCTTTTTCAGCATATTATTTTCCATTCCATTTGGCTTATGTAGCTCCCCAGCTTTGGTGCACCTACATAAATAATAAGAAAAATCTGTTTCCCCTGCTTCTCAGTTCATAAAACAACAACAACAACAACAACAACAAACCAATCATGATATGTGACCCTAACTTAAGGTGACCGTTGGGGGAAAAAAAAACAGCTTTTGAAGGACTTGTGTGTGGCATCTGCAGTGGACATGTGATAAAAAGGGACATCCACAAACGGTAACCTGCTTGCTTCCCAGGCAACAGGATTAAGCGAAACCTGGACGTGAGCCTAGCTGGTGTGATTCATAGTTTCCGAGTCTGTTTCAATCATTGTCATCGATATCTGGTGTATATTTAGTTATAAAGTAGTAGAATTATCTATAGGTAGGAGTTTGTGTTTCATGGCAATATTTTATAAAGACAGTCATATGATGTTTTTATATTTCTCTGAGGTTATGCTAGTGCATGAATGTTCAAAAGTGAAGACAGGTTGAGGAATGCATCTGAATGCTTCTTGTGAGACTAAAGCAGAAGTCCTGGAGATATTTGAAATGTAGGTTCTGATTTCATGATCAAAGTGTATCCATTGAGAAAATTGTGTTTGAGAATTACTAGGTACATAGTACATGTCTCAATGCCATTTTTTTTTAACTATGGAGACTAAAATTTGAGATGGACAGGGGGAAGGCAAAAGGGTTCACAAGCCATAGAGTCCAAAGAAGATTCCAGAATGTAAGTTTAGGAAAAGAAGGATTAACATCTAATGATCTTGATATGTGCCTCAGGATCTGTGCTGGCCGCAAAATGTTCATATATGAAGCTGACTTGACCTATATGACTATTGATAAAGACAAAGATTAATCACATTAAGAAATTATTGCAAGGCCTCACTGCTTGTAGATCATTTTCAGGTTAGAAAATCCAGGTTTATCTGAAACCAAAGCCTAGCATTTTCTATTAGTCTCAATGGAAGGTACATCACTGAAAGATTTATAGTAAATAAAAAGTAATTTTAGAAGACGGGGCTGTGGGTAAATTGCTGGCTGTACAAACAAGAGAATCGGAGCTTGGATTTAAAGCTCCCACATAAAGATCTAGATGCAGAAGCGTGTACCTATTATCTAGTACAAGGGAGGAGAATAACAGAAAGAGAAGGATCCCCAGAACAGAGCTCGCTGGAAAACTAGACTATTTCAAACAATGAACTCCAGCTTCAGCAAGACACACTATCAAAATTGGATAGAAAGTGATAGAGGAAGACATAAAACATCAATGTCACAAGGGCACATGCATCATTACACATATACATGCATTCACAACTACACAATGCACACTGTGTGCTTGACATGTTATTTTTTCTCTGATATATAAAAATAAATTGTCTGAAGTCTATATCTATATTATCTGACTACTTTAAAATCATCCTTTAAAATCCATCCTTGTTATGTTGAGTACTATTACAGCTAAGTAGTAAATGCACTAGGACAAGCTTGTTGTTTTGTACTTCTTTTTCTGCTTAAATAATTTTTCATTCTTAATTTTTATGCACACATTATATATGTGCATATGTATACATGTATATGTGTACATATGTACATATATATATATATATACACACGTATGATCATTTACCCTGTTTTCCTTACCTTCCCAATATTTTCCTCAACATATTATCTTCCTAAGTACCCATTATTCAACTCCTCCCCCTCTTCTCTTTGTTCCTTGTCTTTGATTTTTTTGTTAACATCTAACCCTAGTTAGTTCTGCCTGTATGTGCATGAATGTAGCACTATCTATTGGAGTATGAGAAACATACCAAAGGTCACAAAATCAAAAATAATGTTTATTCCTCTTCAGGAAGGGGTGAGGGTTAGAGAGCACCTAACCTGGCTGAGTTCATCTTTCTTGGTATCTAGCAAAGCTCTGGTGCTTTCAGCACATGCTGAAATTCACAGTCTGTATTCTGCAAAGCAGACCATTCTTTTTCTGATCTAGTTGTCACATTAGCTTCCTACATCACTTTTTCTCATGACTTCTGTGTGAATGAGAATCTATCTTGTGCATCTCTGTCACTACTAGTAAAAATGGAAACCAGGATGTTTGGCAACAGTATCAAACCATTTTGAGATCACACTTTGTAATTTTGGACATTTGAAATAAGGATGATCCCCATGAGCTCATAATTCGAGTGTTTGGTCAGGAAGGAGTGGACCCATTAGGAGGTATGTCCGTTTTGGAAATAGGTGCAATCTTGTTGGAGAAAATGTGCAACTTTGAGGCTTCAGAAGCCTAAACCAGGCTAAGTGGCTCCTGTCTACTGCTGCTTGGAGATCCATCTGTAGAACTCTCAGCTCCTTTCCAGCATTATGTCTGCCTGTGTGTCACCATCGTTCCCACAGTGCTGGTAATAGACGAATCCTCTGGAATTGTCTTCAAGCCCCAATTAAAAGCTTTTCTTTATAAATGTTGCTGTGGTCACAGTGTCTCGTCATAGCAGTAGAACACTGACTAAGACACTGATTCTCAGTAACTGCCAGAAATGAAGACAGAGACAGAACATTTTACAAATTATCTTCCACTCTTCATAGATATTCAATGATGTAAAACAGAAGTAAAAAATATAAGACTATTCACAGTAAACATTAATAGCCCACTCTATAATACCTGATGATGTCAGTTTGATTAGAAATGTCCTAGCAATTCAGAATTGTTTCATCCCATGAGCACTCTCTACCTACATAGACCAGTGGAACCCAGGACAGTTGGTCATTCCAGATAATATGCATATTTACAACTTTTGCTGTACACTGGTGCTCAAGATTCTTTTTTGCCTGGTACTTAATTGAAGTACTTTGGAATTTAAATAGTTGCAATTCCAAGTAATAATCAGTATTTGCCTCTAATAATACTGATAAGCATAGATTATTAAATCAAGAAGCAGTCACAGAATGGAAACAAAAATTAAGAGGCATCCTAAAACCAAAACAGAAAGATGTTATAATTCATAAGGCACTGGGTTTCTTTGAATACTTGTGACATCACTGTATCTAGTAATCAAAAACCAGTAGCATATCCACAAAAAAACAAAACAAAACAACAACAACAAAAAACTGAATGGGGAATGGGGGCAGGGAGAGCTGAGATCAAAAAAGTCCAGTGACATCAAGGGCCACCTACTGTTACTCAAGAAGTCCTTTCTAGACCATCTGGCAAAGAATATTAGCACTAATTTTATTTATCTTGAATTGATAGATGAAGATAAAGACAAATCAAAAGTGGGATGACTTTAATAATTTTCAGTCCCTATTTCTGGATGTCTGTGAACTTGAATTTCAATGAGCTTTTTTGGCCAGCTTCCTCTCACGCAGTTCCCACGTGAGCCTCATCCAACACATTTACAACACATCTGGTGTGCGTTGTCAGATTTCAGTGCCCAAAACAAGCTCATTGAAGCACCTAATTATACATGTCATGAGGGAAAAAAAAAGAAATATAATCCAATGCAACCAAGTCTCTTTTTTCCCCTTTATTATGTAGTCTTGTCTGCTAAGATCTTGTTTTTGGAGTTTCACTAACTGAATTCGAACTATATGGTTCTCTCTCTCTCTTTCTCCCCCCCCCCTCTCTCTCAGGACTTTTGTTGTAGAAATTATGTGAAAAGGAAAAGTTTGGAGTTTTGGAGAGTGACAGAATAAACAGAATGAGGAGATTCTGGAGACATTATTTATAGTATAATTTCCTTTGAAATATCCTAGAAATGTTAGGAAGCTTTAATTATTTTTGTGCTTGATTTACTTTCTTCTAAATACAGCTACAGAGGAAGCACTTGGAGCATAAATATGCATGTTAAAAATAATGTTCTGTAAGACACTATTTTATATTATTGTTATATTACTATGTTCTGTTAGTTTAGAATCAATACTTTGTGCATAAATTATATTACTGCCCTCAATATACCCAGTCTTATATATATATATATATATGTGTGTGTGTGTGTGTGTGTGTGTGTGTGTGATTATAAATTTATATGTATAATATTATATTATACCTAATGTATAATACATAAGAAATAGATAAGTAATATTCTATACTCAGTACTGAAGTCTGAATTTCAGATTATTCAGGAGTATTTGATTATTTACTTACTGATTTATATCAAGCATTAAGTTAAAAATATATTTTGCAAACTCTCTCTTAGAAATATGAAGTTTAATCTCAGAATCAAGATGCAGACATTATTAATAAGGTACTAAATAGCGTTCTTAATCTGGTGATTCTCTTGACCAGCTGAAACTGGTAATTTTGCACAGATAGGTTGGCATTTGATAATTATTTGACTCCCTTTAGACATTGACAGGCAAAGTGTAGCTTTTGGATCAGCAGTGCCCATATTACCATAGAGACTGGAAGGACGATAGAATCTCAGGTCCCATTCTCACTTGCTGAATTAAAATTCCAAGCAATCCTTAATGTGCTAAGTTTTGAAAGGAAGTAGTCTAAATCATTTCAATCTACCCTTGGATCCATCCAGAGGAATCTCTTTCATATGAAGCATTTTCTATTTGCTTTATCTGCTTATTTAATATATAGGCATAATTCCATTTACTCAGTGAGCCAACATCTTGGGGTTTGGGCTATGAAGAAACACTGGCTATGAGAGCACATTTCCAGTACTGCTAACAAAGTTAGTACCTACAAAGCTAATTTATACCTACAGTAATAACTCTCATGATCAAAAAGCATCTCATGTTTCCTCATTTTTGTATTTTTAAATAACATAAAGAATCAATGTGATATTTACCACCATAACTGTTTTAGGTGTGCAGTGCTGTGGTGTTAAATGCCATCACATTGTTGGAGAAGAAATCTCCAGAGTGTTTTCATAGAGCAGAGCTAAGGATGCCTTGATTTATAATCTTATGAAACATTATTATATTGCATGTCAAATGCTATTTAAAGCAAGTATCATTGTGTTATGCCGTGATAGAAAATAAGTATGCACTGCAATATTAAACCTATGAAAATATCCTTATCCCCAATAACTCTGTTACCATCTTATGTTATTAAGATGGCTGATGGATAATGCTAGAGTGATATAACAGTCACCACTAATGTTGGCAACGGACTCTTCCTCTATTACTATTGTTGATGTTGTTATTGACTTATGGGTCCTTGATAAATATCTTACAAATAATTAAAGTCATTTTAAAGTTCCACATGCTATTCAGATACCATAACATTTATTTACTTTGGATAAAATGTTAATTTTGAGAAACTGAATGTGTTCACATTTTTTAGCAAATAAAATCATGCCCTCTGCACAAGCTGCTCTTTCTTTGGTGATCTTTACTTTGTTATTTATAGGCTTCAAGTAGCTGAGCTCTACTTGACTTTGCATACTTTTGGCAAGATCACAAAATTTAAATATCAACCAATGATTTTTTTATTTTCATCTGTGTTAGTTTTTGAGAAACTTCAGTAATTCCTGACAGAATATTTACATAAAATTGATCCTAATTTCATTAGAGTGTAGCATCACTCATACATACTCTCATCTGGTTCCATAAATCATTTAACTTTTTATGAAGTGCATCGTGAACTTGAAGGCAGCTCTTGAAGAACACATTTTCAGTGCTCTCTTCTCTTGAGGACCTTCATTCTGAATGGTATTTTCATTCCTTATGTGTGTGAGAAAGATAGAGACCATTTGGTCTAGAAAGTCTTCCTGGATATCTTCAAAGAGCATGGATCCTACGGTCATAGCCCTCTCTGTTTTTAAAGAGATAGAACTTTAAAGGATAGAGTCCTTTAGGAACTACCTAAATAACCTGTTCAATAGGAAAAATGAAAGACCTCAGAATTTTCTTTGCGTACATAAACTTCAAATTTTTATAAGAAATATAAAAAAGGATGAAGTACTGTCATACCAAGTGTAGTATACAATTTTCTCCAAATTCAATTACTGTGTGCTATTAGAATAATGCAAACCCTATTGTCAAACTAAGAAAATGCCCACCCAAACTTTCTTTGGTAGTAGAAAATATGTTCATTAACAATTATTTGGAAAGCATGTTTCAATGAAAAATGAGGTAAAAGTACACTCATTACAAAATTTTGCTATTGATGAAATTAAAGAAAATTCTTATGACACAGAAAAGATTTATATATATTATATATATTATATATATATATTAAAATAAAGAAGCTTGGGAGAGATAAATAGCTCAATAATATCCCTACAAGTCATCACTAGGAGATGTTAGGTAGACATATCCCTGGAATATAATCCAAAAGATTTGGTTCCTAGTTTGTTTGTTTGTTTGTTTATTATTGTTTTGCTTTTTGTGGCATACTGTTTTGTTGTCTTTTTTCTGTCTGTTCATAATCATAAACCCATGTGGAAATTATTTTACGGTGTCAGTGAAAATGGCACATCACACACTTGATGCCTTCCATGAAATAACAGCATAGAAGAACACAAGAGGTCTCATAATAAAACTTGAGCGAAACATCTCATTCCTGTGGGTGTTTAATAAAAATGAAAGAAACAGGATGGGTTCATTTTGGAGTGAAGACTTAAATTATATTACTTCTTTGACTTCGTGTACATGTAGAAGAGCATTCTTTAAATATCTATGTTTGTTGAAACATATAGCTACGAAGCCTCTGTTATGTTTATTTTCTTTAAATTAACTGGTAGAACAAGAGAGAAATCACTTTACAATTAATCTACTATATTAGTTATTTTTTTGATAAAACATTTGTTGCTTTTGATATAAACTTCAAGAAATTTACAGAGTATTTTCTGGCTTAGAGTTACAGACAGATAATCCATAAAGCAGGAAATGCATGGACATATGGCTGCTATTGGCTAGTGCAGTAACTGAGCATGGTGGTTTGAATCTGCTTGGTCCATGGAAAGCAGCACTATTACAAGGTATGGCCTTGTTAGAATAGGTGTGGCCTAATTGGAGGAAGGGTTTCACTGTGTAGGCAGGCTTTGAGATGTCCTAGTGTTCAAGCTCTGCCCAGTAAAGAAGAGACCCTTTTTCCTGGCTCTTTGAAGAAGGCTACTTTGGATCAAGATGTAGAACTCTCAGCCACTTCTTTAGCATCATGCCTACCTCGATGCTGCCATGCTTCCACCACGATAAGAATGGGCTGAACCTCTGAAACTATAAGCCACCCCCAATTAAATGTTACCCTTTATAGGAGTTCCCTTAGTCATAGAGTCTCTTCGCAGCAATGAAACCCTAACTAAGACACCGAGAGAGCATCTTCATCTGAAAATATGACAGAACGGGTGGGGACTGGAAATGATGTGACAATATGAACCTTCATATCTCATCCCTAGTGATGTACTTCCTCCAGCAAGGCTACACCAATTCTTCAAATAGCTCCATTATCTGAGCCCATGGAAAACAATTGTCACTCAAGTGACAAGTACCATAGGACAAATGAAATATATACTACTGAATGAATGATTATGGCCATGCTAATTTGTTCTCCCCAGGAAAACAGAGATGTAGGACTTTGGGATGCTGATAAATATAGAATTTAGAAAAACTAAATAGAACCAAGTATTCTTAGCTCAAAGAAAATTATTGTATAGAATGATAAATCTCTTACATTTTTAACATAAAGTCAGAAATGTAAAAAAAAAACCTGCATATTTAATTTATTGACAATACCAATTTCAAATTTATAAGCTTTCCTTAAAATAAAATATTAATTAAATGAGTCTGATTAAGGAAAGTTAAGAAAACCAACAAATGAAAATTAACACCAGTATTTTAATCACTTGAAATCATGTTTAGCATATTTTTTAGTAAATATCACAATATTGGATTTTATAAGATAATTCTACAACAAATATCTACATACTTGGTTATATGTAAAAGTAGATGATTAACCATACAGATAATTTCCCTTTTTTGAAACTGAAATATCCCAAAGCTAGTTTATTGCGCACATAAATATGGGACTTCTAGGGGAATAAGCAAGAACAAATGTCATCTTGCAAGGAATGCTGTAAAGGCAACCCCATCAGTTTGTGATCCTCATAAGTTAACTCTTCCACTTGTCTGTTCTGAGAGAAAACCCAGCTGATAGTGGAGCAAAGCTTTTACATGGTCTTTAACCTTTAATGTTGGTTAAAAAATTAATAATGCATTTCAAGGCATGGATTGTGGTGATAAATATTTCAAGCATCATGAATCTATCATGACTGAGATCCCTAAGTCAGTGAAAATGGATAACAAACCTGAAATACCCACAGTCATCTTTTGGAAGGATGACCTAAGAAAAACATTGTTTCTCCAATTCTTCTCTTTGCCCAGTTTCAAGCTTCTTCATTTTTCTAGGTCAAAGGATTTTTTTGTATATTGGAAAGATAGTTTCAGATCCTCTAAACTCATTACAGTCTAAGAACTTCACGATGAAAGATACTAGCCAGACCTGTGGTCCATAGATATCAGTCATCAATTGTGTTTCTATTCTCCCCTTGCACCAGTATCATAGGACATCATAGCAACACTTATGCTTTGCTTTAATCTAGAAATTATTCATGCTTTACCTTTAATAATGTCTTAGGTAAAACTAAACATATACACAAATATGTTCTGTAGATACGCATATATTCACATTCATGAATAAGTACAAAATTTATAAATATCATTTGTAAATAATATATATTTGGATTGAAACATATAGACCAGTTTTTTCAAATGTGCTGCATTGTAATTAATTACGTGACTATTTTTTCATGTACCATTTTGTGGTATGGGTGTGGGTGTGTATTATTATGTTATATTCCATGCTGGCCTATTGACCAATCATGCATAGTATAGTGTGCAAATGTAACTCTTTGAAATTAAAAGCAGTGTAGAACAAAACAGAAAAACATATAATTGTGCAATGCAGTTTGCTACATGTTCATGTAACTTGTACAAACCAACACTTAGATATAGCCTCCATGGCAGTGTGTACTAACTTAATTTACCAAGAACAATGGACAAGGACATGACCCGATGGCCCATGAGTATGTGGCCGAAACCATGACAATGACACTTTCAGAAATTCAGGTTATGTATTTGTTCCAACTAGGGCAGTATGTTCTTAAGGATTATGAAACATCTTACAGCTTGAGTATGCATAAGAGAAGAGAATAAAGAAGAAGATATCCCAGAGAGGCAGACATCATAGAAGCCCCAAGCAGGTGAAAACCTCCATCCCTGGCCTTAGTGCTTTACTCAGAAACATATCCTTGGATTTTTACAGTCTTTTTGTCTTAACACAAAATTATATAAACACATGCTTCACTATTTGTTTAAGTTTATGTGAAACCAGTTTATTGCTTGCAGTCAAAATTAAATTAGGCAGAAATTATAAGTTTTATTTTTAATAATGACTATGGGGTATGGCTTGCTATTTGCAAGGAAAGACTGTGTATGAAAAATGTTCAGGACCTGGGTTTTCAAATATGTGTACATATATATATATATATATATATATATATATATATATATATGATTGTTAGAAAAGTATTAAAACTTGTAGGAAAGATAATGTTAATATTCATTCTTCTATATTGTTTTGTGGTTTAAAATAAATTACTTAAAAATCTTCATTCTAACCCTAGGGGTTCACAATAATGATTTTCAAAATGCAGTAAAATTCTATGTCTTAAGGATGTTATGTGGATATCATGGTAACATAACTGACACTGTCCACAGCGAAATAGAAACTCAAACCCAGCACATACCTAATATTCATCTACGTATAATGATGGATCCCTTTGAGTCTTTGAGAACACTGTGCTTAGAGGGCTTAATGGGTTGTCACCAGGTTGGTAAGATAACATGCTATGATGCCAGGAAAACTGTTTTAAAAGAATAATCTCATGATAAATATCTATTTGTAAGCTAATAAATAGCAATATAATAAAAACTAGAGAAATAAATGTGTATATCCACTTTTTTAGTATAAGGTTTCACGTGCATAAAAAATTACCAAAACATATAAGACTACATAGAATGTCAAATGAGCAAAGGATCTAGACATGAGCAAACCAAATGATCCTACCTCAGAGAGATGTGCTTTCCAGGCACACAATGATTAGCATATATTCTGATGCACCTAGTAAAATTTTTCCAAGTGGCGTAAGCCTGCTCATTGCACATGCTTAGATCTCTCCTGCCCGTCTGTAATTCAGAGTTGGCCAGCAAGTGTTTGCACTCCTGCTGGGACCCCAGATGTTCGCTCTGTTACCTTGCTTTTCATAAGGAATAAATGAACATCTGTGTGCATGGCAGAGTGCAGGCAGGGCCTTTTTTGTTTGTTTTGGTTTGGTTTGGTTTTTTGGGCTATGTTGCTTTGGTTCTCAGCATCCACGTGAGCTTTGTTGAAGTTTCCTTTTTGATGTCTGGTCCCCTTGTCATTCAACTAGCCATTCATTGTTTATCCACACACACACACACTGAAAGAAAACTCATCTTAAGGGAATATAAGATCTAGGCTGTATTCCAAGCTGCAAACATACTGTGAGAGACAGAATTGGGTATTGTTGCTCTGAAATTAAAACGAGTAACAACAAAACTGTATTAGAAACACTGTCTGGCTATAGGATGTTTGTGTGTGTTTTGTAGTTTACATCTGGAATAACCCCTAATGTTTCAGTTGTTAAGGCTTGGTTGACATGCCATGGTGTTGTTGTGTGGTAATGGAAACATTAGGAAGTGGGCTCTGGCAGAATAAAGTTACTTATTGGACAGACAACTGGGACTTTGGCACCACCTGTTTCTCTCTAGTCCTCAACACCCACAAGGTAAACAGTTTGACCACTCCCACATACTCTTCTCCATGATATTTTATCTACCAAAGGTCCAAAATAACTGAGCCCTTGACTGGAACATCCAGAAGTGTTTGGTATAATAAATCTTTCCTGTGCTCGTGATGGTTACCTTAAGCTTTGCCACAGTGGTGCACAGCTTATTAACACTGTGTGTGTGTGTGTGTGTGTGTGTGTGTGTGAGAGAGAGAGAGAGAGAGAGAGAGAGAGAGAGAGAGAGAGAGAGAGAGAGCACTCTTTCGTCTACAATCAGACAAGCCCACAAATTACAGGAGCTTTAACTGTGACAAATATGCTGATATCACTGAAGAATAATCCCAAAGGGCTAATCATGCTGGCTACCTATGGTTGCAAAATGTCTAGGATCAGGTAGCTTGAGGGGATTTCTATTTAGAAACATAAAAAAAAACTCTGATGATATATATATTTAATGAAGTCCCCTTTCCATTTAAGATCTCTAAAATCAAATTCTATATCTATATATATATATATATATATATCTGAAACTAATATCTTGATAGATACTAGAAAATAAATTTAAGAGTTTTTCAAAGATGTAGCTTATAAGGACATTAGGAGACTTGTGATACACTGTGACTATAAAGTGTCTATCAGTACGAATTAATCTACTCTCTTAGGTTTGAAATGTTTTGTACTTACATTGTGGAACTTATCGGCATCTGTAGTATATTATAGATAGAAAAGAACACTTTTTGTCTATAGACCATGCCATGCCATACCATGCTGTTTCTTATATTGTCCTTCTGAAGACACTAATATAAGGAGAGGCGTCTGGCACAGACTTGATCATGAAGTCAAGGAGCTCTGTGCAACAGGGTAAGTTCAAGATCAGCTCGTCTCAAAATAGAAAGGGCTATAGCTCAGTGGCAGGATACTTGCCTAGCAAGTATGAGATGCTTAATTCAATCCTCAGTACCAGATTTGAGGGTATTTGTTTTAAGATACGTGTACCCCACTTCATAGTGCTGTTACCAAGCTCTTGCTACCCTAAGACACTGTATCCATTCTTAATTATTATTTTAAAATAGATGTATTTGTGTTGTAGCAAATAAAATAGTAAACTCAATCTGCTTTCTCTCCCACCTATGGTCATTCAAGTCACAGTTAAAAGGCACAAAACTTTTATATTTATGATAAGACTTTAAAGCACTAGAGCTGGGCAGATATTTACACTCTAAATATTAGAATCTTCTTCCCCATCAACAACCCTGAGCAAGAACTTGAGGTGTTCCATCTGGGCTGCTATTTACTTCAATCAGCCGGCCCTAGTGGCCATGATTTCGTGACTCACCTACCCCATGGTTTCTTGCCCTCTCTCAGCCTTCATCTCTTTTTCCTTCTCCCTCAGTCCCCAAGGCTCAGAACCAAAACTCTGCCTACTTTTAATATCCGTTAAGAATCCGTTTGTCTGTGTGATCATATGTATGTATAAACACCCAGAGGGAAGAAATTAATGTTTTTCTCAGTTGGAAAGACCTACTGAGTTGAGCAGATGCTCAGCGGAGCCTTAGCACTTGGCGGCACAAAACACATAGCACTTTCTTGTACTGTTTTCAACACTGAAATACAGATAAGCTAGCTTTATAAAAAAATGAACACAATGTGGAGCTTTGGATTGTGATCAGACCATTTTGGAGAGAGTCCCTGAAAGTTTACAGGAGACATTTGTTGTAGGCAATCCTTTTTATCAAGAAGAGACTATATATAAGCACAAAATTATAAAAGAGTAAAGTTCTTAAATAATAGACTTACTGCTTCTCTAAGTAAGGTAGGTAGGTTTTGCTTCATAGTTATTTTGATGAGTTAAAAAAATCTCGATATTCCTCTAAGTCAATACTTCTTCTGAGTACTATAACACAAATAGCATGCCTAGAATGTAAAGGGAGTGTTAATTTCTTGCATAAAATTAAGTCATTCAAAGACCTCAGTTGAATTGCTCACTTACATTATGGATAAATAAAACATCAACCTCAATTTTATAGTAGCTTACACCCACACCAGAAGACATATATACTAAAGAAGATTGATATTTATCTATGTGCATATTGGAGGTGGGGGTAAAAGGTTAGACACTAAGAGGTTGGGCAACCACATCATTTTGTGAAGGCTAATTCTAAATTAGAGGCACTTTACTATATCGGAATGATGTAAATAAAATGTAAATTTATGTGACTTTAATGAAGATGATGCTCTTTGCCTCCCATGAAATGCTGTCATTGTGCAAGACCGGGCAAATTTCCAGAACAAGAAGACCCATTGGGTTGCTATGCTATCACTAGTGTTGGTGTCTATTGAGAAATGAAGCTCTAATGGTTAAGAATGAGAGGACATCCAGTTGTTGGTAGTATTAGCAAGGCTGCTATGTAGCTGATGTACTACCAGTAAGGTCCTATGCAAGGAAAAGTGTGAAGCCATAGAAAAGGAAAAATTTGGATGGCCTCTGATTCTGAGAATAATACATTCTAATTATGAAGTGGTGTGTGTGTGTGTGTGTGTGTGTGTATGTGTGTGTGTGTGTGTGTTTGTGTGTGTGTGTGTGAGAGAGAGAGATAGAAGAGAGAAGAGAGAGAACACAAGCATATGACAAAAGGAATGAAAAGGTAATCAATTAAAGATATAAAAATCTTGTATTTTTTTTTCAATTGAATCTTCTCAGGCTTTCAAAAGAAAAGTATGGCTAGGACCTGAAATAGACCCAGAAAAGTTGAGTTGCCCTGAGGCATCTAGAAAGTGGTGGGCAGGAATGTTTTTATTCTCCTCCCTCCCTTATGTCTTGTGATATCTGGTGTGCTGTGTATACTCTACAAGGAAATACAGAAGTGAAGCATTCAATTGTTTAGGAGCTACGCTATGTCAAAGGGGACACAAGAAGTGCTGGCACAGTCAAGGACAACTTCCTGCAAAAATCAAGATTTGAAGTGACTTGTCCAGGGACAGGGGAGGTTGTGTAGTATGGAATTTTGAGGCCAGACAGCTCAAATTGCATCTCCATCACTGCCACTTTTCAGCCTTGTGACCTTGGCACGTTCATTAACTTTTAACTTCTTCTTTGTGGCTCGGATGTCTTGTCTGTGAAATGTAGATGGCTGTTGGGCTCAGATTCATAAAGCTTCCAGAGTAGTCTCTGGCCTCCGTCCACTCTCAGTAATGGATGACATCTTTGTTAATGTTTAAAGGAGAGCAACTCCAGGAGAACGTTCGTTTATTCATCAAGTCAGGATTTTAGTGTGTTTCCTGAAAGTCTCCATGAAAACTAGAAAAGCACTCTAATACCTTAGCACAAGGTCTAATCTGGGCTCTGCAGGGACAGCACAGAACAATGCATAGCCATGCCTGCCTCCACTGAGCCACTGATCTGTCTTAGTGACACTAAACCTGAGACATTAGGTACCACCTGGTGTGGTGCAATCTGAGAGACACAGCACACCTGTGAAGCATTCTTGCCAAAGCTGTTTACTCTGAGCCTAATGAAGCTTTTAGCAACATTTTACAGCCTCTGGCCCACACAATAAACACAGGGGATGGACTGGCATGTGAATGACATTTTAAGAAAACAATTAGCCAAATGAAGAGTATGGAACTTTCCTGAGAATAATTAACCTAGTGTAACCAGAGAAATGTAGAAAATGAGCAAATGAGGAAGTAAAAGATGGAACTTTGACTTTGCAACTAGATACAACATAGTTAAGAAACAGGGCATTCAGATGCAAAGTTGGCACCTTTCTTTGACTTACCATGTCTAGGATGATATTTTGGAGGCAATTTGGAAACTCATTAAGTATTGCATTATATGAAAAGGGGCTATTAATATGATTAGGTGACCAAGTGATATGATAAAATCTTTTTTGTTTCTAAAAAACAGGAAGCCTCAAGCAAAGCGTGTGCTTTGTTCTAGTTTAGCATTATTTTTTTCTAGAGAACTACATTTCTAAAGGCTAAATTGGCACAGGATTTGAAAGGGTGTTTGGGCTATTTTAGAATTAATCTGCTTCAGTCCCTTCCTTGTGACCCCACAGAAATCCCACTGAGGCATCTCCCGTTCCTTTATGGGAGGCAGCATCTTATCTGTAACTACATTTTATTTGAGAATCTCAAGTGCTTTACCTGTTGAGGAGCTTATCTCAGTGTAGAAACCAGAGGAGAGATAAGGAAAATAGGAGAAGAGCAGGCATGGCAGACACCCGGCGAAGGAGGAGTGGGGAAGGGAGGGAGCAAAAGAAGATTGGAAAAATTAAATGTTAGCCAATATGACAAGAGTTGGGGGCCAGAGTAGAACATAAACTAAGTACCAGGAAAGAATCAAAGAGTTCAACTACAGGTTTCTAACATAGTTTGCAATAGAATCCAAATTTACACAGAGAGAAAACAAGGCAGAGAGATCTGTGTACTTTTTTTTTTTTAAATGCAGTACTATGAAAACTCAGGCACAGTGTGATTGAAGAGGTTGCCCAAGGTCTCGCAGTGTTTCAGCATATGCCAAGGATGCAACTCCAGGTAGTCTGGTTCTAGAAGCTGAACTTGAATTCATCTTAGCCACCCAAGGATCCACATAGCTCCTCTTTCATAACCGTGTGTAACAAAGAGAGGTTTAAATTTAACTGTGCATATAATTTTATGTGTCAAAGTAGACTGCTCACCATGACTGCTCTAAGTCTCCGGGTTGTTTGAGAGTCAACACTCCCTAGGGCAGCATAGAAATGGCATGCAAGGTCATAGTACTGAATGACCAAATTTGATTTCAAAGAAGCAGAAGAGGAGAAACAACTTTCATTTTCATAGAACCATGGAAGGTTCATGCCAAGATGGAGTCAGAAGATATTTCTTGAAACTTATTCTTTTCATCAAGTAAGGAAGCTGCAGCTGAGTATCTTCATGCAGCTGTATGGCAAGCCAGAATAATCTGTTCCTTTCTTAAGGTTTGTTTGCCAAGTGTTTTGTCAAAGTAATGAGAAAAGTCGTTAGTACACAAGGTAAAAACGGGTTGATGGTGGTGGTATAGCAGTGCAGCTGTACTGGAATGCCCATTGAAATATGATTAACGTGGTCTATGCTATATCAGATGCTCTTAGCAACAACAAATACCCTAGCAACAAGAACGTGACAGACGTTAAGGGACAACAAAGCATTAAGTTGTAGCCAGAAATATAAGAAAAAAGGCACACACTCTACTGCAGGCAAAGCACCTCATCTCAGTCTAGAGCTCTGAAATCTTCCCACCGGGCTCACTAAGTTCCCATTGGTAGGTCACTGCAAAGCCAGCCCCACACTTCCACATTTCCATGGCTCTTCCCAGCCAGCCCTGCTACTTCACCTTTTCTATCTGGAACCCAGTTGAGTCACTGTGTGGGAAGGAAAAACACCACATAAACTTAGTTCAGAATCAACAGGGAACTCAAACGCTGGGCACAACTAGCATCCTAATCTTGTAAGCCATACTCTGGTGGTAAATCCTGGTGGATTTGTCATCAAAACCTGGGGCCAACTTGTTAGCTACATATTGTCCTCCAAGCTGTTCCTGTCCAAAAAGCCCCTCCCCCACCTCCATCTTCCTCTCCTCCCCTTTTCCTCTCCCTGACCCACTGGAAGTCCCGCCTACTCCTTGACCAATGATTGATCCCCTGAAGTCTTTATTCATAAGGGGAAGATTCTGTCACATTATGCAATGTCAGTAGTTGAATCACTGTATATGACAAGACTTCCAGTTCGGTTTTGAGAACAATAAGCAGCATTGTACAAAGATTCTGTTGACAGAACTGTTTCTGTGTTGTATCTGCTATTGGGCATCAACATCAAACATTAGAACACAAGTTATATCAGTATGATTATTGATGCAATATTAATGAACTTAATATCAAATTATATAAAGTATGCTTCCAGACATGTGAAGGGCACATCCATATCAAATCAGCTGTACCTCAAATTCCTTTTTTACCTCTTGTAGTGGTTTGAATATTTATGACCCAGGGAATGTCATGATTATGAGCTTGTTGGGGTCACTATGGCCTTGTTGATGTAGGTGTGCCCTCATTGTAGAAAGTGTGTCACTGTGAGGGTGGGCTTTGAGATCCTCATCATAGCAGCTGCCAATATTCTCTGTTCTGCCTTTGTAAGCCAACCCCAGTTAAATATTGTCTTTCATAAGAGTTGCCTTAGTCATGGTGGCTCCTCATAATAATGGAAACCGTAACTAAGACACCTGTCAAACCTCTTCCTAGAATATTCAAAATGTTTCATAGGAAAAAGAGAAATTTTTGTGGCTTCTTGCTCCAGGTTAAGACATTCTCAACCTACCCCGAACCTTTGTCCATACATTTCCCTTATCTTAATATATTGTAAATTATGTATTGAAGTGCTTGCTTTAGTGATTATATTCAGAACTCATTCAGAATGCATAGCAACTTTCATCTTTACATTTCTAATACTTAGAATATTATACCTTGTAGAAATTTTCCTAGCAAGGTAATTGAGTGAATAAAATAAACGAAAGGCAAAAACATCTGCATCTGGGCATCACAGGGCTTTTGTGTGTGGGGTGTCTAGCTCTGGTCCCCTCTCGAAGACTCGTGAACTTAGATTAACCCATCACTGTCAGTGGGAATTGTCTGTGACAGCTAATAAACCAAACATCCTCCTCTGTCTTCACATAGTGCTGCCTTTAAATATGTAAAAATGCCACAAAAGACAGCCTGCCCTTCTGGAAGACAATGATGAAGTACATAATTAATGATTCGATTTTCGTTAACACAACAGTATTCTGTTTCTTTCTGTAGTGAGTGAATGGAGAGCACATACTATGTACAGAAAGAAAGAGGGCCATGTCTCTCGCTCTGGCTCTGCTGTCTCCTCTCTTTTGTTAATTAAGAGTGAACAAAAACAAAGAAGGCTTTAGCTTCCTTCCTTCCTTCCTTCTTTCCTTCCTTCCTTCCTTCCATCCTTCCTTCCTTTCTTCCTTTCATCCTTCCTTCTTTCATTTCCTTTCTTTCTTTCTTTCTTTCTTTCTTTCTTTCTTTCTTTCTTTCTTTCTTTGTTTCTTTCTTTCTCTTTTTCACTTTTCTTTCTTTGAAGTAGATTAGTATATGACTGTCGCTATACAGGTCATAGGCTCTAAGGAATAACTTACTACTGTTTGTCTATTTAATGGGTGTAGGGTTAAACTGCTTCTTGATGACTTTGGTTATACCCATAGATGAGTTCATCTATGACCCCACACCAGAGAAGGGTTTTTCCCTCAGTAGATGGTGATTAACAGAGACTCACAAATGATTATGGTTTAGAGACTCATTACCAATTTGGAAATGTTTATAACATCCTCACTTTCTGAGGTTCAAAGATCATTGTAGAAGATGGAGATGAAAGATTGGAAGAGCCAGAGGAAGATGACTGTAAGGAAATAGCATTATTATTATTATTATTATTATTACACAACATGTCTGTTGCATACATGAAACTCACAGCAGTTGTGACACCATGTACTGGTCCTTTACAAGGTCAAGTGAGAGAAAATCTCAGTATTGAGAGGGGGAGATGGACAGGAAGCTCCATTCCTAGCTAAGGAACTGGTGTTGACTATCAGTAGTTGCTGGGTAAGGGAAAGTCAGTTTACTTCATGTTTGTAGACACTGCTAGGTCTACCATAGTTCATTGAAAGGCCACATAGTTGAGAATATACTAGAAGCACAATTTGTACTTGATTTTTTTAAGGGAAACAATAGTGGGTGACTATGGAAGGGATTGCTGGTCTAGAAATTACATAAAGAAGGGAGAAAATATGATCAAAATATATTGTATGGAATTCTCAAATGACTAAGATGGGAAGAAAAATACTGCATACAAGATATTAATAGATTCTAGCCTACATAGTATACCTACCAAATAATTCTTTAAGAACTTGGCTTTTTAAATTACACATTTGGGGAGAACCATGCAGCTTCTGGTTTGCAGAATCTCTGCTCATATACTGCCATTACTTTGCACACGTGCTGGGGTTAATGAGGTTAGCATACATAGAAAGACTGAGGATAATATTTTATAGTATCTGTGTTTTATTACTATAGGAAAAATGTAAGATGTAGTTCACAATAATATAAAAATTGAAACGAAATTACTTAGACATGCTTGTTGCCAATAAACAAATTTCATCTGCATGTTTTCACCCATTAGGTACCTTAACTGGAGAGGGTATTAGCTTTTGTTCTTGCAATACTGTAGACAGGCTAATAGATTGGAGAGGTAGAAACTAAAGGTAGCGTGAAAGAAATTGTTGCAAAGAAAAAATTATATTGGATCTAATTTAAAAATGTTTGGATCTCCCCTCGTTGTGAGCCTACCTGACTCCTGTCTGTATGCTCTTCCCCTCCTCCCTTCCTTTCCTTCCCTTCCCTCCTATACCCTTCTTTTTTGTTGTTCTGGATTATTAAGTAAATCCTTACATATTGTTTGTATAATAAACTAAATACATAAAATGTGAGTTAGAGTTTAGGACCTGAGATTAACTCATAAGGCCATTTTTCCTCTTTGCATTTTAAGACAAGGTCTAATGATGAGATCAAGAACGGCCCCCCAACATCCACCATCGTGCCTCCATTTTCCAGTGTTGTGATCACTGGGTGTGTGCACCATCACCATCCACACCTTGCTCTAGCTTTAAGTTTTGTGGGAGTTCATACAGCCACTGGGAGTATATACTGTCTTTTGAATCTCACTTACCTTCTCCTTCACTTTGTGCATTTCATATTGTTTGGGTGAGAATGTTGCTGAGAGGCAACTGCCAAAGAAGTTGCAACAAGACAGCTATGATAAGAAGCAGAAATGCCTCTTGTACCTCAGGGCCTCTGGGCATGCTCTCTAGGGGATTCAGCACCTGTGTTGGCCTGACTCAGGCTGAAGGAACTTTGATAGAAGAGAAGTGAGACACCAAGAAATGTATTTCAGGAACTCAAATAATTAAGAACACAAAAACTGCATCCATTTATATTAAGTCCTCCTTCTAATCTACTAAGAAGACAGAAAAATATCACCCATCATTGCTGAAATGAAAGACCATCAGGCAGCCCTTTAATTCATTCAGCATATAAGGGAGAAGGATAAATGCAATTAAACTGTCAATAGAGCTCAGCTTACATCTGGCCTTTCAATATATCCCTGCCTGTGCCACCTCCCTCTGCAGCATTGATTGGGTATTGTTAACCTTTATCTATTGCGTGTTTACATTTCCCTATTAGGGCCAAACATCAATATCAGGCTTTTAGAAAGGACAGAGACAGCCAACAAAGAGACACCAGGAAAAGGTCAAAAATTTCTGAGTTGAGGAGTGCCAGTCTTGGCCTGGCCTGGAAGATGCACTGGTTATGAAAACAAGGTCAGGGCCCAGGGGCTAGCAAAGGTGGTTTCTATATTTGGAGAAAATGAAAGACAGGGAGCAATTAGCTGCAGCCAGTAGCAGCACCTAGTCTTGTGAGGCAAGGAGACTGTCTCAGAGATGGGTACTATGGGAAGTTCCAAGCTGAAGGTGGGATAGACAGGAAGTCCCTGGAGGAGGGGGAGGTGTGCAGGGCCTGCTACCGCCTTGCAGATCACCCTGGCACCCTTCTTCCCATACTTGGCTGTGTTCTGCGGGGTTGGAACCCACAGTTCAACTTTCAAGGACAGGAACTCAGGACATAGCAGAATAAATAACTCGCAGAAGCCTAGAATAGGTGACGTGACCATTTGGATTCTTGATTTTGAAACCTTTTATCATGGTCCTCTGAGACAATTACCCAAAACTTTCCATTTTGAAAAGCTGTCCCCTGAGAGGCTCTGCCAGTACCTGACAAATACGGATGCAGATACTCACAGCCAACCATAGAACTGAGCCCACCGACTCCAATGGAAGAGTCAGGGGAAGGACTGAAGGAGCTGAAGGGTATTGTAACCCCATAGGCAGAACATTATCAACTAGCCAAACCACTCAGAGCTTCCAGGAACCAAACCACCAACCAAAGAGTACACATGGAAGGGTTCATGACTCCAGCTGCAGATGTAGCAGAGGATGGCCTTATCTGGGATCAGTGGGAAGGGAAGCCCTTGCTCCTGTGGAGGCCTGGTGCCCCAGTGTAGGGGGATGCTAGAGAGGCCAGGCAGGAGTGGGTACACTGGTGGGTGGAGGAGCACCCTCATAGAGGCAAAGGGGAGGGAGCATGGCATGGGGGTTTTAGGAGGAGAGACCAGAAAGGAAGACAACATTTGAAATGTAAATAAATTAAATAACCAATTAAAAAAAAAGAAAAGCATGCATATATCCTCAGATAAAGGATACATTTGACAAACCTTTTCCTCTACTGGACACAATGAAAATGAAATGTATGTCATCAAGTGTTAAAGTAAAATATAATGTAGTTGTGATTCCATTAGTAAGCCTTCCCTTCCTGTCTTCCATCACCCCTGTATTCAAGCTCACAGGGGTGAGTTCCTCTTGCATTAAACAGCTGATCTTTGGCCATAAGTTAGCCATGAGAGATACTTAACCTTTTCAGAGTCCTGCCTCTCCTTGCTAATGCTCATCCCACCTTAAAACTGAACTGCCAGACCAGTCACACAGTTTCTGGTAAGCCTTGGGCTCGGACGATCTCTCTCACACAGAATCCCATATTCCTATCATGTTACTAAAGCATCTGAATGCTGCCTAGTGGAGAAGCCGCTGATGAGAATATGATACTAGACCATAGACAACAGCTTTGGGAGGTCCTGATTTTGATGGTCAACTTTCCTTATGCCTTCCGTGACCAACAAGCACAGCATAGATCCTGAGACCAATGAAGAGGTGAATTTTCAATTTTACTGTGTGGGCATTAATTTGTGACAATTCTATAGAAGATACTGGAAAATTTCTTAGCGTCTGTGTCATGAAAGTTCCCAGAATGTTAGAGATACTGTCAGAATCCAGAGACATTGGCTGTAATGTCCATGACCCCAGCTGCACATTGGTTGAGACAGATAGGTTCTAATATACGTGTTTATCTTTTGCTGATATCGTAGACTTCCTTAAAAAACAGGACATGAACTGTTCATGGGAGAATCATCCCTGGACACAAACTAATAGTCATCCAGACAAACAAATTTAAAAGACACAGGCTGGTTCTTGAGCAAGGATAGCAGCAGTTCTTATAGCAGGCCATCAGCAATTTCAGTGTAACAAAATCTCTCAGATTCTCATTTTCCTTATCTTATAAGGAAAGTGATGACTTTGCCTTGTCACATACACTATTATTTTCTGTATCTCATGTAATAAAAACGAAATTTTAAGAAGAAAATGCTGAATACCACTTTTAAAGACATTAACAGGTATCAATAGGTAGCTGTCCTTGAACTAATCATTTTGCTGACTGTAGAAATGAAGCAATATAAGGTGATTTTGAAACTTTCTCATTCAGCATCACTGGGAGAGTGACACAGCTTTGTTTAATGATCTTTGTCAAGATATCTGCTGACATTTCTGGTAATATAGAGTCTTTGTACTCACCAAGTCTCTCTGTGTCTGGTCATGTGATACCTAGCAAGGTATGACGTCAGGAATAAATCTGGCAGGGAGAAGGCTGCCTCTGTGACCACATCCAGCTGTACAAGAATCCTACACTGAACAATTGGCAGAGAAATCTAGATTTTAACGGCCTCATCCCCAGATCTCTGAAGTGTGCGTTTCCTTGCCAGACCATGTGTTTGGACCTGGGTTTAGTCACGTGGTTGTAGATCTACTGGTTGTGGACTGACCTCTGTCAGCAGAAGATATCAGGCTTATTGACAGAGATAAAATAAAACAAGAAAGGGAGGAAGGAAGGAAGGAAGGAAGGAAGGAAGGAAGGAAGGAAGAAAGAAAGAAAGAAAGAAAGAAAGAAAGAAAGAAAGAAAGAAAGAAAGAAAGAAAGAAAGAAAGAAAGAAAGAAAGAAAGAAAGAGGAAGGAAGGAAGGAAGGAAGGAAGGAAGGAAGGAAGGAAGGAAGGAAGGAAGGAAGGAAGGAAATTAAACCTCTCTCAAGCGTTCCCTTATATGGATAAATCATAACCCACATTATGGCTGCATATTTCAAGTTGGCAAAGACATGCTACAGCTTGGTGACAGGTTTCTTCTTGATCGAGGGAGAAATAAAGGAGACTTTTATGGGTGTTCTTATTCATAACTGATTTTCTACTTAAATGTCTCAGAAATAGGTGGGCGGAAGATGCTTGTAACTGCTGGATACTACAGAAGAATCTGACTTCTAAATGTTCCTTGAGCTCAGAAATGCCACTTTTTTTTTCTCCTTTCAGTTAAGTCACTGCCTCTAATTAATAGGAAAACATCTTCAAATGCAGAAAGAGGTTAAAGTGTCCTGGTTATTAGTGTTCAGTGCTAGGCTTCCCATAAGATCACATTTTCTTCTCCTTTAGAAAGGAATCTGCCATTAGCTTTATTAGAAATACTGTTTCCTCAGGAATAGGAGAAAGAAAGAAAAGAAAAGAAAAGAAAAGAAAAGAAAAGAAAAGAGAAGAAAAGAAAAGAAGAGGGCAGAAATGGCGACTCCTGGGGGAAACTGCCATGGACATAGTGATGGAGTGCCCCAGGCACTAAAAGGAAGAGCATCACGTAGTGTTTCCTGTCCAAGTTGTATTAAGTGCTAGACACTTCACTGATTATCTATCCATTCATACTTCCATCAATCCAGTATTCTGAGTTATATTGATCCCTCAGATCCCAATCGAGAAAAACTAATTTACCCATCTCAGAAGAGAATAGTTCCATGGTTGGGGTCAGTTATACAGACAACAATGATAAAAATTGAAAAGCCAAACGGTTGGCGTTGAAAACATGTAGACAAGTAGCACTGTACAGAATGGGCAGACGGCATTTAGGCATTTAGGAATATATATGCATATACATATATGTTTGTAACAACTACTAATGAAAATAGAGCTCATGAATTTGGAAGGGAGCTGAGAAAGGTATATGGAAGGGTTTATAAGGAAGAGAGGAAAAGGAGAAATTATATTACATTATAATCTCAAAAATTAAAACAACTAGAAATAATTATCAATAGGATAGATGGATATAAGGTTGGAGACTGCCATGCCCTGAAGCTGTGCATCACTGTGGGAGAGTATGTTATGTTATTTTATTTATTTTTCACATTAGTCCTACATGGGAAACATATAACATTTTTTTCAACTAAAGAAAGCAAGCTACAGAGAAGATAACATCCATGAGTATCATAACAAGAGAAGTCAAGCACTATTCTTTTATCAGCAAAGTTCCAATACATACTATTGAAATGGTTCAGAGAGCCAAATGTTCAAATTTGAGCCCAACCCTGGGCATACATTGGAACTCCTCAGATTCTCCTGTGTGAGGATGCAGCAAGAACATGTATGTGTTTGGTATCCTGGAATACTGAGGAATGAAGGGCATGGTGATCACTCCTAAGCCCTGGTGGCCGTCATGATGGGGAGATACACAGAGTGCTTATCAGGCAGCTTTTGTGCTATGGTCTTTAAACAAAGGCCATAGCTAAATCACATTTTCAAAATGTCATGGATTCCCTACCCACCATTCTTCTGGTAAGAGCCTTGCTATTTTCCTTCCTTCACAAAACAGATTGCCTGATTGGGGCTGCCTCCCTCGTTCCCACATCTTTTTAGCTGAAGAGGCCATGGGAACTGCCCTTTTATATTCCTTGAGACAGGATTGGAAGGAGATGTCATTTTCATCTTTACCCAGAAGTCATTGATTCAATAATGGGTTAAATAACATGTGCCTGCCCCTTGTGCCAGTCTGGGATGGGCAAGGGAGTCTGAATTTTAACAAGGCTTTGCTGAGTTTAGGAGATCCTCCCCACCCCCCACCCCTGCAGACATTTTAGGAATAGCATTTCTATCTTGACTGTCAAGAATTAAGTCTCCAAAGGGCAAAGAACACAGAATTGCTCTAAGAGGATTTGTGAGTCTTAGGGGAAGAAAACCTGACCTCCCTCCTCTTGGAGTTTAGAGGGAGCCTCATCTTTGTAAGTAGCCCTACCCTGATCAGTGTAAAGGAAGCAGGACCATTAAGTCAGCTCCTGCTGACAGTGGCTGTTGATTGCTATACTGGTCTTTATGTGACTTACTGGCTTGCTCTCCAAAACCAGCATTTTGCCAAAGGTACGATTTTATACACGGCAAATAAATAAAGAGAAGAGTTTCATCCAATGAGCTGAACAGAGTTCAAGTTTCAGTGAAGGTCACAGGAGGTGATATGAGTGTATGTAGGTTTGAAGAGTGATGACTCACCCTGATCATTGCAGGTATAAATACTGCTCAAGGAAAGGATATTGGTTTAGCTCAATATTGTCCCTCCTTGTGCCCCCTGACTTTTATATATCCTTGTATCTCAGCATTGAAATATTGTAAACAGCAGAAATGGGAACACCAGCCTTGTTTGGGTATTCCCTGAGCTTGACAAAATCCTCTAGATCTTGGGCACAACTAATAGCTGTCATAAATCGCAAGAGGTAGGTTTGTACTGGAGAACCAATTAAAGGTCAGGGTTAAGGTGTCTTCATGAAATTATGGGACACACATTTCTGCTCCCTTTGCCTGCCCGACCGTTGAGCTGGATGGTACCATTTGCCTAGCACTTTTATCCAAAGTAAGATAATGAACCAATCCTATAGAGTGCGGAAGCTCATGGCAAGGGGTCAGCATGCACATGGACTTTCAGGAGGCAGGTGGCTGAAATAAAATCATTCCCTTTGAGTTTTACAGCACCCATTTTTCTTAATTTACGAAGCTATAATAAAATCAGCATCAAAACAAGCAGTTTCCTGAGTGTTTGAGAAGTGGGAAAAAAAAGCAAAGACTAAAAGGCACATAGTCAATTTGTGAAGCCATTTTCAGGCCCATGTGCTTCAGAGTGCATGATAACAGCCATTGGCCATTTCCTCAAAGAGAAGGGAATTGGATATTCAGAGGATAAGCCATGAGCGAAGCTGCCTGCCCACTTCTCTTGATCTAACAAAAACATCTTGCCTGAGTGTTTACTACTACATTCATCTCCTAATGCAGAATTAGAAAACAAGAAGCTTCCTAGGTTAAGTCAATGTTTGCAAAATCCCTGAGTACAAATACAGTCTGATTCATAATGCATTGAATTTATATAGCTCTTTTATTCCTAAGAGCCATGTGCAGAAACCAGGGTTTTTTTCTTTAAACCTGACTCCTCACTACTGAGATGAGGTGGCTGCCTGTGACTACAGTTTAGAAAACCAAGCCAGCCAAAGAGTTTAAGGACCCACACTTGCCCCAAATGCCACAGTCAAGTTAACTGGATAGGGTTTCAGGGATGCAACTATTTTGTACCTTCTACTTTTGTCTTTATTAGACATTAAGCCTCAAAAGAGTTGTATGGTGGGACATTCTTTTCTCCCATATATTTTTCAATATATGAAAAACAACATATTCAAATATTACTTTATGCCCCAGTTTGCTGTCTAATGCTGTAATAAATGTGACCAAACTAAAAATGATTGAAAGGAACTTAGGGAGAAAAAGGCTTATTATTTTTCTTACAGGATACAATCCAGCATCCCAGGATACAAAGCAGGAACATGGAGCTTGGGCTGAGGCAGACATCATGGGGAAATGTTGCTCACTGGCTTGCTCTCCACAACTTACTTAGTTTGCTTTCTTTTACAACCCAGGGCCACATGCTCAGGAATGGTACAACCCACAGTGGATTGGACCCACAGGCACAAATAATTAATCAAGAAAATGACACCTGTGAATTTTCTTACCTATAGTCCAATCTTATGGAGATGTTTGCTCAGTTGAGGTTCCATTACCTGACATAGCTGTCGCCTGAGAGGCTCTGCCAGATCCTGACCAATACAGATGCAGATGCTCGCATTCAACCTTTGAACTGAGCACAGGGACCCCATTGGAAGAGTTAGGGCAAGGACTGAAGGAGCTGAAAGGGTTTGCAACCCCATAGGAAGAACAACAATATTAACCAATCAGATCCCCCAGAGACCCCAGGGACTAAAATACCAACCAAAGAGTACACATAGAGGGACCCATGTCTCCAACTGCATATGTAGTAGAGGATGGGGAGGGGAGGCCCTTGGTCCTATGAAGTCTTGATTCTCCCGTGTAGGGGAATGCTAGGGCAGTAAGGTGGGAATGGGTTGGTGTGTGGGGGAATACCCTCATAGAAGCAGGGGGAGCAGAATGGGATGGGGGTTTGTTGAGGGGAAACCAGAAAAAGGGGATAACATTTGAAATGTAAATAAATAAACTATCTAATTAAAAAGTTAGTATATTAAAACTGTTATGCCTTGAAAGTTACAGTAAAATGTACTAGAAATATTTGGTCAGAGGAAAAGAAAGCTCAAGGAAAAAAATGTATGCTGTAGGTTATTTGTGGCAGAAAGAGCTCACTGAACTCACAGAAACCAGTAATCATTTATTTTCAAGAGACAGGAAGAAAATATCTTTACATCTCTATATAAAAGCCAGCATTACCATAATTTTTGCCACTCTAGTTACTGATATAACCATTTTCATTCATTTCCATCTGAGGTCCAGGCTGCTGTCACTCGTCTCTTGATTGTAATGGCCATCTACCTGGCCTTGAGGCTAATGCCTATGATAATTAACAAAGTATAAAAAAGCAAGATTGCTCTCTAACTTGCTAGTTCAATAGTTATCATAACCCTAATGATTAGTTACTTTTAAATTGGTGTGACTAAACAAGTGACAATAAGCAATTTAAAGAGGAGTTGTTACTTTGGATCACAGTTTGGCCAAGTTCATGACTGACAGACATATAGACTTACACCTTATTTGGCGCAGGAAGCAGTGAAAGACAAATACCAGTGTATGCTTGGCTTCCTCCTTCTTTCCTTTGTATTCTGAGTCCCCACCCACGGGCTGCTGCTGCCCTCATCCAAGGAAGCTCTTACCTTCTTAGTTAAACTTTTCTAGAAACATTCTTCAAGAGATGGCCAGTGGTTTGTCTCCTGAGTGCTTCCAAACCCAGTCAGGCTGACAATGAAGGTTAACTAAACTGCTCAATGATTTAAAAAGGACATATATATCATTAAAACATTTTAAGCTATTTTCAAAATATGCAAGGAGTAAGGTTACTCATGCATTTCAATGTAGTGCTGTTGAGAGTATAGATTACATACATCTAGTGTCACTGTCTTGGTAAGTATTCTGGGAATATCAGTAGTGTTAAAGTAGTGGGACATTATAGTCTTATTTTGATAAGCCTTTTCTATGTAAACATTCCAATCAGAAATTCATATAAAACTAGATTTATTTATTATATTCAATGCCACCATTTTACAATGAGTAAAAATTCAAAATGAGAGAAATGTCAAACAATAGTAGGCTGTTTTGAGGAAATTATAGCACAACAACACTGTGAATGTCAATAAAATGATGTCTTTAAATAAGATAGAAAGGTTTATGGCACAAATACCAAGTGAAATATGAAGAAAACAACATTATGCATCACTAAGAACCATCACAGAAAATATTTGGGAGGAAATATATCAATTTGTCTATATTTATTTTTGGAGAGTATTATATATAGCTTTGACTTCCTTTTATTGATGTTCTATAATCTCATTTTTCAACCTTCAAACCAGTCATGCCCTAAGTACAAAAACCAAAGTGAAAAAAAAGAAAAAAGGTACAAATAAATCAAGTAAGAATTCTAGTGAATGTGTGTGTGTGTGTGTGTATGTGTGTGTGTGTGTATGTGTGTATGAGAGAGAGAGGGGAAGAAAGAGAGAGAGAGAGAGGCATTATTTAAGAAAATGGGGCATTTTACCTATTGTTCTTTAAAGCCTGTGTTTAGCAACTTATTAAGTGATCCTCAGTAGACCACTCTGTTCTGTATGCTGCCTATACCTGAATCTCACTATAAACCTAGATGTTGTGGAATCTAGTTCTGAACCTTCCAACACTCTTCTGTCTTTTAGTGAAACATACACAGGCAGGGGTTTATATGTCAGATATACCCATTGTTTACATTCTAACCAGTAATGGAAGATTCCTCTCCAATCCAATAGAGCCTTCTGTGTTCTGGAGTAATCAGAGAAGAGTATGTAATGGAGAAGACACCATTTCATTTAACAGGTGTGTGTTCTGACACATTGTATGCTGCATATAGACAGAATCAACTAGCAAGCAAATAGAAGGTATATAGTAGAAGGTGATATTAACTCACTGCAAGGTTATTATAGCTGCCTGGAGGTGTGTGGAGGTGGCAGCTCAACTAGTTAGTGCACTTGCTTTGCAAGTTTCAGAAGCTGAGTTCAAATACCCTGAACACATGTAACAGGCAGAGCTGTGGATAGGTTTATAACTTCGCTATATGGGGCAGAGACAAGAGGAACACTGTGGCTAGCTTGCCACCAGCTTAGACCCAGGTTTAATGGAAGGCTCTGACTCGAAGGAATACATGGAAGGTGATAGAACAGGAAACCTGATATCATCCTCCAGTTTCCATAGACACGCAAGCATACACGTATATACCTATACACATACCTGAATATACAGAACACACAGGAAACACAAAATAATCAGTAAAGAAAGTGCTAATATTGTAACCAGGTTGGTAGAAATGAAGATACTCTTAAAAGACACTGAGACTGTCAATCTATCAGAGTATTGGAAAAATGAACCCTCCCATCCCCACATGGGAATTCCCCTCCCACCCCAGGATTTTTATGCGGGAAGAAGGAAAGAGCAACTGCTTTGTGGGGAACTTGTCTCCTGGAAAGACATTTCAGTTCTAATGATTTGTCAGACCACCTGAGAAGATGAGCCTATAACACAGCTAATGATGGGTCATCGACAGTCCTGATGTACCAAGATGAGGAAAGCTTCTATGTGCTTATCTGTGGCCTGCTATTAAACTTTGTCCTCATTTCAGGACCCAGAAGATAAGCTTGAGAGGTATGCTAGATCTCTTTGCCCCTCTCTCCATTTGGGTCATGTTGAATAAACACTTTCCTCTTTTAATTTAGCTCTTTAAGTTGAATTATTGAAGACAGATGACTGGGACTGACTTGGAGCATAGGTTTTGACCCCCAAGTTAAAAAGCACATTCTGCAGTTACAAGAGAGACGGGAGTGGACTAAGGGTCCAAGTTAGGGTATTCAACTCCAGGTCTGATTCATCATGGAGGCTGGCAGTTTCTGTGCTGCCTGGATTTGAAGCTTTGGGTCCACAGGTCAATGTGCTTCCTTGTCTCAAAAAGACTGTTATTGGTAACAAAAAAATACTGTCAGAAATGGGCAATCTCAGGTTCTGTCAATTCATTTTCCTCTGGCCACACCCAAGCCTTACATATAGTAAGCACTCAAAAAGGTGGTGTGAATATTTTGAAGTCAGTTTCTGTGGCTTTTTTATACTGTGATCAAACGCAGCTGTTTACACGTAAGCGTTCTATCCCTGAGCCAGCCTCTCAGTCCACTTTTAGTACTAGCCTTCATTAAAATCAAAAAAAGTGAAGCTGGAGACACTAAATAACCAAGTAAGTAAGAGCTTTGTTTATTCATAGCAAAGATCCTATTCAAAACCCCACACTTACAAAGGGTGTAGTATAGCGACTAGTCACACTATAATTCCCAAATTGGCTAAGTGCCAATACCATTTGGAAAACTCCTTGTTAATGTAGCCCAAGCCTATGATAAGAGCTATCTTCAAGTGGCTTGGAGACATAAAATCTGGAGAACTAATAGTTGTGATCTCTGGCTAAAAGTGGTGTCTAAAGTAATCAGATGTAGACTTGATCCCCAGAAATTTATTGTGTGATAGGAACATTGAATACATTTTCAAACTCCAGAGACCACAACTTTAAACTTTTCACATTTAGGATTTAAGCTAGGTGTGTCTGTATTGGTCTGTGTATATGAGTTCAGGTGGTATCTAGAGAGATGTACTTAATAAATTAGTATTGAAAAATTACCATCTTCGTTATCAAAATTATTTTTTAGTTAAAATTGGTACAAAATAATACTGTTGATATCTATCATTACATTTAAGATTCATAGTTACTATTAGGAGTGCTTATTATTGTTGTCATGTAGAATTTCTCCAGTAGTGACCCACCTGACTCACCTTACCTTCTAGAAAGTACCGTGGAAAATGTGGGCTTCGTAGAAATCACTAATTAGACTCCCTCATGTTTACTCAGGGCCATGCAGCAGACAGTCAAAGAAGTCTCAGGATTATCAATATGGATTTTGAAATCACCCTCAGCTAATAGCCCAAATTAATAGCCTCAGGGTGACTCCATAGCAATTGAGAAAGAAAATCCATAACTTCACTAAAGATGCCAACGGCTGTTCAGGGAAAGAGGTCTTTATTAATTAACAGCTGTGAACACTGTAAAAAATATCCTGGCACATTGAGGGCACAGGGAATGACACAGTTAAAATTAGCCAAGCACAAGAGTCTCACGAGGCTTTCCCTGAGAAGGGCAGAGGGAGGACCCCTGGAGCATCCTGGGATGTTGCCTTCCCAAATCATTTTATATGCAAGGCCCTGGACAAGCCTTTCCTTTTACTATCAGCTACAAACTTTGGAAACAATGATGTCTGGAACATGTGAAAACCTCTGTGGGTCTCTTATTTTGTAGTAAAAGCACTCAACTATAGTGGCCTCTTTTCCTGAGGTCCCTCTTGGATACTTTTCAAGGTAGGGGATTTCATGTCAAGTCAATTCCCATAAAGAAGGCTCAGAATATAAACACAATAGTCATTATTTTTTCACAGCCTGCTCTGTAGGAAAGTGCCTGGTATCTAGAGATACTTCTATCTCAAAGAGATAAAAGAATATATGTTTTGGAAAAAATCAGGGGGTACAGCATACAGTAATTATGGCAGTAGGCAAGAGAACATAGCTTTAGACTGGAGACTTTAAGTTTTGTGAAGTGCTTGGTCGTTTCATACTTGGATGAATATAGAAGAAAATTTCTCCACCCAGTATTTTCTATGCATGGAAAGAGACTAGAATCCTAGAACCATCTACCTTGAAGAGTTAGTATGATACTTAAATTAATGTACATTAGTTATGTTATATTGATAGTCACAATTTTATTAATTTATTCTCTCATATATTATACCCTGACCCATGTTTCCCCTCCCTCCTGCTGTCTCCTCATCTCCTTCATTCTTTTTAACTTCTCCCTCCATAGCCACCCTCTGTTTCCTTTCAGAAAAGGGCAGGCATCCCAGGGATATCAGCCAAACATGGCTTATCAAGTTGCAACAAGATTAGGCAATTCCCCTCATATTAAGGCAACCCAGTAGGACAAAGTTCCCCAAGACAGGCAAAATCATCAGAAACAGCTTCTGTTCCTTTTGTTAGGAGTCCCACAAAACCACCAGGTTATACAACTAACATATATATATATATATATATATAAACACACACACACACACACACACACACACGGAGGGACTAGGTTAGACACAAACAGGCTTTCTGAATGTTGGTTGAGGCTCAGTAAGCCCATATGAGTGTAGGTGTGTAGATTCTATGAGGTTTTCTTGTGGTGTCCTTGAAGCCTCTGGGTCCTACAATGTTTTCTCCCCATCCTCAGCAGGATTCCCAGAACTCCACCTTATGTTTGGTTGGATGGCCAAGAGACCTAGAATAGAACTAACACTACTGTGGAAAAAATAGTCAATGAAATGATGCCTAATAATAGCTATACTCATAGTTAGGTGTCTGACCTAGTTGTCATCAGAGAGGCTTTCTCCAGCAACGGACGGAAACAGATGCAGAAACCTGCTGTTATTCATGTTTTAATTATATTTACTTTACCTACATACTTCTCCCTAGGTAATTCATCCAGGGTTGCGTGTTTAAATTCCACCAATAAAACACAGTCTACAAGTTTTTATCTTTTTTCCATGACCTTTTTTTTTTTCTGAACTCTAAGTCTTTCTACTGTATAACTTCTTCCCAATCTGTAATAGGGATCTCAAACTTATCATGTACAGAAGAGGCCCACATTTCTTCTCCCTGGAACTATCACATATGATGGCCCAGTGCCCAAATACTGGCCTCTTCCTTATTCTTGCACTCATATAAGTCTGTTAGCGCACCTTGATCTCAAATATATCTGAGCCTTCAACACCAGTGCTCTAGACCATGACAATGACATTTCTCAGATGGTTCCTACTCTCATTTTTGAGCTAGTCATCCCCCTCTATCACTTCTGCCCACCATAAACCCTGTCTCAGTCTTTTCACATCCAGTCCTGACACAGCCCAGAGTGAGCCTGTGAAAATGTGTGCTCATTATGACTGTGCTGAAAATCTTTGGGTGGTTTTCCTACTCCCTCAAGGATAGGGAGAGGTTCCAGATTTGGTAGCTGGAGGTCGATGTTGCCTGGTTCTCTAGCCTCATGTGTTCTCTTCTCCTTCCTTGTTACTCTCCTCTACATACACTGTGCACTGGCCTTGCTGCCCTTTTCACAGACAAGTAAGCTCTTGTACCAGCCATTGCTCTCCCTTGAGTGCTTCTTGGAATTTTCCTTCCAAGCCAGGGTGGGGCTTACTTTCCACTATTCCCAACGCTTCAGGCTCACATGTACCAGTCTCAATAGTTACTTGCACGATTACCGAATTCTATTATACACTTATCTGTGTGCTTTTCTGTATGGCCTTCATCAACATCTAGTACACTGCACATTATTTGTTCTATCCCTTCCCAAGATGAACAAGAGCAGTTAGTACCTTATACATTTTGATCCACACTGTAATCTCCAAAGCTCACAATAGAAGTTGATACCTAATAGGAAGACAGTAAATGTGTTAAATATTTGGATGCTCATTTCCTAAATGGGAGCTGTCTCCCACAATTTTCTTATGAGACATAATTGGATTCAAATAATTTTATCTTTAGAAACCTTAACATATGAGTAGAGATATCTAGAAGTAGAATTCTTAATTTATGGTACAAATTATAAAATAGTATATTTCAACTCATATTTATTGTTATGTATCTATTTGGTTTACTTTTTAATCTACCATTTATCAATATATCTATCAATCAATACTCTTCTTAACTCATTTAATACCTTCATAGAATCTACCTTAGATTCTCATTGTTGTGATGAAACACTGGAGCAAATAAGCTTACAGAAGAAAATGTTTCTTTAGTCTCAAAAGTCAAGGGTAAACATCTGTATGGTGAAGGAGGCGTGGAGATAGGAGCATGAGATGTGGACACAGGTCACATTGCAAATAAACTTAGAAAGCAGAGAGATGCTGAATGCTGGCGTTTAAGTCTTTTTCCTCATTTGTGTTCAGCTCACAGCCTCAGTCCATGGAGTGATTCCATCAAAACTTTGGGGGAGTCTTCACACCTCACCTCACTCATTTCAGAAAAATCCTCACTGACTTGCCCAGAGGCTTGTGTTCTAGGTGATTTTAAAACCAGTCAAGTTGATAATCAATAGCAACCATTATAAATATATGCAAAACTACATCTTTCACATAGTAGCTAAATGTCTAGACTCTGAGAGTTAAAAATGACTTGTGAGGACAGTATGTTACTACCCAAATCCGTGTGTGTGTGTTTGTGTGTGTGTTTGTGTGTGTGTATTATGTAGGCATGCTATAATTTATAGAATATCGTCAAAGAGAATGGGAAGATCATCTGTCTAAAAACCAGAGTGAAAGTTTCATATGTGATAGACCATAGATGTTTTCTGTCACTAACTGTTGCTTATAATTTAGTTGGAATACTTTAGATACCCAGAAGTTCTATTGTGAAGTGGAAGATGCTAGTGACTTACACAGCTTCTAGATCAAGGCAACACATCCAAACTGAATGAGCAAATTCTATATTCCTTTTGGGAAACTGCTCTCCAGACAACTAGCTGATGAATAATCACTAAGGTTTTTCACAGGCTAAGTAGATCAAAGTAGGTGAGAGATTTGTACTAGTGAAGTCATCTACCACCCACCTTATCATGCTATCAGCTCTTGGAAGGCAGGTGTGTCCTCTTTTACAAGCTGTACACTCATCGATAGGTATATCTCATAGGGACTGAGAAGAGTGATAGAACGCAGGACCTGCCTTAGCCAATACTTACCTTACTGTCACTTAGAGGAGTATGGCAATGATCATAGCAAAATAACAGAGAAGGGGGGCTGAGAACTTGAGGTGCCTGCTATCTGGGCATGAGTAACTGTAAATGCACTCCAGAGAGGTAAGGGTATAATAATTTGAGACCTCAGAATCACTAATACTCTTTATTATGACATATAACTTGGTTTATAAAGCATAACCAAACATGAAACTGCTAAGAATTTGAAGACAAAGACCACAAGCCTTCAACTCTAAGTTCAGGGCCCAGTGAGTACCAACACTTTGCAACTGATAAGGTAGTGCATTGCCTTTGACACTTGCTTTGATGATGTCACATGGAGGTGAGGCCAGGAGCATGTGAACTATATTCAAAAAGATCATCTCCTGCCATGTAATAGTCTCTTTCATATAGCCTGGTTGATGAAGTAATCTTCAAATCATCCCGGTTCTCCAAAAAAGATGCCATTTGAAAATACAAATCCAATAGTGTTGTACTCTATTTGCCCCATAAATATTATACTCTGTGACCCTGTCACCATCTTCCCCTGCCCTACCTGTACCCTTCTGCTCATATGTCTCTTCCCAGTGATGCCATTTAAGCAGTGGCCTCTCTGCTTTGATGTCAAGCCCCCTTACCTCTGAAGATCTCTGCTCAGACAAAGGTCAATGAAGAAGGGAGGGAGGGAGGGAGAGAGAGAGGGAAGGATGGAGATCCAGAGAGATGCAACGGTCTTGGGAAAGCCTGTGTTATTTTCTGGTTTGAAAATCTCTCTTCACCTTGGAGATTTTCCATACATGTTCTGATTAGCACAAATAAGCCCCATCCCATGGAATATTCTCAGGGCAGTATCTCTGTCTCTGTTTCTCTCTCTCTCTCTTCTCCTCTCTTCTCTTTCCCCACTCTCTTACTCCTCCTGCCTCTTCTCTGTCCCCCTTTCCTCTTTTCTCTTCTCTTCTTCTCTTCTTCTCTTCTCTTCTCTTCTCTTCTCTCCTCTCCTCTCCTCTCCTCTCCTCTCCTCTCCCTCTCCCTCCCCTCTCCCCTCTCCCCTCTCCCCCTCTCCCCTCTCCCCTCTCCCCCTCTCCCCTCTCCCCTCTCCCCTCTCCTCTCCTCTCCTCTTCTCTCCCCCCTCCCCCTCTCCCCTCTCCCCTCTCCCCTCTCCCCTCTCCCCTCTCCCCTCTCCCCTCTCCCCTCTCCCCTCTCCCCTCTCCCCTCTCCCCTCTCCCCTCTCCCCTCTCCCCTCTCTCCTCTCTCCTCTATTCCCTCTCTCCTCTCTCCTCTCTTCCCTCTTCCCTCTCCTCTCTTCTCCTCCCCTCCCCTCCCCTCTCCCCTCCCCTCCTCTCCTCTCCCCTCTCCTCCCCTCCTCTCCTCTCTTCTCCTCCCCTCCCCTCTCCTCCCCTCCCCTCTCCTGTCCCCTCCCCTTCTCTCCCCTTCTCTCCCCTCCCTTCCCCTGCCTTCCCCTCCCCTGCTTTCCCCTCCCCTCCCCTCTCCTCCCCTCTCCTCTCCTCCTCTCCTCTCCCCTCCTCTCCCCTCCCCTCCCCTCTCCTCTCCTCTGCTCTCCTCTCCTCTCTTCTCCTCTCTCTTCTTTCCTCTCCTCTCCTCTCCTCTGTCTTATAGTTATAAATAGTATAAGCTATCATGAGATGGTATAGCATCTTTCTCTCTAACAGACTATGTACACAATATAGAGGGTTTCCCATCTTCTTTATTCATATCCATGTCTCTATACCTACTTAAGGCCCTGACATATGATATACTCTTATTAAATGATTAACTTCAGTATCCAACCTGCAATGCAGCATGTTTCTCCATAACTTCTCAAGGCTAAGAAAGTGGTTAAATAATGTGCTTTGGTATAGATGAAGCCTGGTTTGATAGTTGAATTTAGGCTTTTTTTTTCTAGTCTTGCTTGTTTTCATGGAACAGATATGAAATATCTCCTAAAATGTTCATGTCTTGGTCCCCAGGATTTAATACTAAAGTGACTTGAGAATATTTGTTTTTAAAGACTTATTTGTGTGTATGTGTGTGTATCCACATTGTGTGTGTGTGTGTGTGTGTGTGAGTGTGCATCCTTCCTCATGGAGGCCAGAAGACAGAGAAACAGAGAGACGATGGACACACACACACACACACACACACACACACACAGAGAGAGAGAGAGAGAGAGAGAGAGAGAGAGAGAGAGAGAGAGAGTATGTGAGATCTCCTGGAGTTGGAGTTATATTTGAATGTGAACAACTTAAAAAGATTATTTCGACCCAGACTTACACTATCTGGAAGAACACCAAGTAGTCTTAATTGGCAACCTCTCTCTCTAAGCACCAAGGATCCGGAGGATTCTTGCATTAAAAACTGGATTAATCTCTTGAACTAAAATTATAATGGACTTTGGCCTCTTTGGAAACATATCACTGAAGGGAGGGCCTTTGAAAGCTATCTGGTCTCAGTCTCCCATTTCTATCTTTCTCCCTGGTTCCTGGTCACCATGAGGGGAAAAGCACCTGCTACCGGGAGATAGAGCCTCACATCCAGCCACAGATAGTGTATCTAAATAACCATGTAGGAACTTCTGAAGAGTCAGTCAAAGAAAACACGTTCTTCCTACAGTTATTTATATAAGTATTTTTGTTACAGAGATGAAAGTGGTAATGAATACTGTTGCCCTTCTACATCTTCTAAATCTCAACTGTTTCCTATTGAAGACCATCTCTCCTGCTGCCATTCTCCATGTACACATACTCCTTGTTGTTCTTCATCAGCACAAGATAGGAGTTTTTATCCTTAGAGTTTGCATCCCTGTATCTTGTTAATCACATACCCAGTTACTGAACCCCCTTATTTTCTAAGTTAATGCTATTTTCTATAATTCCTATACATGACCTGTATAAAGTAAGAGAGACAATGATTAGGAACGCCTGCATCCCCCTTGGAAAGAGAAGCAATGAGAAAAGTACAAGTTCAAGACAACTTTTGTTTACATGATGTATTCCAGGTTAGCTAAGGTTAGACAGCAAGCTTCTGTCTTAGAAAACAAAACAAAAATGAAGCCAAAAATCAAGACCACCAATGATATAATTTGAGAAAATCCCTTTAGATGGACTTTTAAAGAACAAAAAAAAAAATACCGAATTGTTTAAATAACAATATCATGGTGTTGAGGTTACTAGTGAGTGTCAGATATTTGTATTACATAGGATAGCCTTCAAAATATGGGTACATAAAATAGCCCAGTGCACTGAAGTATTGAGTTTCTGGAGCATTCTGAAATGATCCCCAATTTATTTGTCATTGTCTACAGCCTAATAGGATTATGCTTTCTCTTCATTTTACATTTTATTGCTGTCTATCATAAAGGGTTGTGTTAATTAACCTATAAATACAGATAGATGGTTTTATCCCATGGCCATGAAGAGTGCTTTAAAATAAAAAATTGAAATGATAAACCAGTCTAGTAATTTGCCACAATTACTTCAGTGAAATATTACATTGAATTACCCATGGCAGTAATGCATGGACCAGGACCTTCTAATAAAAGCTGCTAAGTGTGGAGGGAAACAAAGAGCAAGAAAAGGCCTGGTGCCTGGTTTTGCTGGGCTTACGGTCACTAAAAAGGACAGTGGAAAACAGAACAAATGAAGTTGGAAGGTGATGGAGAGATCTTCCCTGTAAGGAGGTGTCCCTGTTTTCTCTGGAAAGCCTGCTTAGTGTAGGAGACACATCAGAGTTTAATTAAAGTCTGCAGCTGGTGCAAAAGCAAAGGAGAAAAGGAAATTAGGGCAGTTCCCAAAGTAATGAAAGTCCAGGATCTCATTTTGAACTTTTCTCTCTCTTTTGAAAGAAATACAACTTGTCAACTGTGCTTCTGTTCATGGTGACAAACTCTCAGAAGGGGAAGGTTCTGAACTCAGCTGCTGGAAGACCTGGACTCAGGTTGCTTCCTACTTGGGGGCCGTGGCCTTACTCAGTGAAAACTACTGGATTTGTTTATTTATTTTGTTATGTTTTAAACAGTTGGAAAAATATAGCTGTATAAACTGATCCACTTTGAAGGTCAACTTCTCAAGATCCCATAGTAAAAGAACTGACCTTTGCCATCAGCACTAGTTGTATATCCAGGCTTTGACCCCAGTGGGATCAGGGACCTCAGAGAAACATAGCCTATACAGTATGCCCTTTAGTGGTAGCTGTCAAGTTCACAAAGTCACAGGGGAGATGAAGAAAGCTGGTAGCTCATGTAAGATTTGATATTCTATTTGTGTGTGTGTGTGTGTGTATGTGTGTGTGTGTGTGTGTGTGTGTGTGCATGTATATGTGTGTGTAAACATGGTGTGTATATGTGTGTGAATGCATGCAGAAGCCAGAAGAAAGCCTTGGGCGTTGGTCTTCAGTGGCTAGTCAACATTTCTAGACATAAAGTATTTCACTGACCTGAAATTTATCAAGTAGGCCAGGGTGGCTGGTAGTACCTAGGTATCTGCCTATGTGCACATTCCCTAACACTGGGATCATGTATGCATGCCACCATGATAGCAATTTTTAATGTGGGTTTTGTGTATTAAACTCAGTCCATGTTTTTTTTTTTTTCTGTAATAAGTGCTTTGCCTGCTGAGATTTCTCCCCAGGCCATTAATTTACTGGGAGCTCTTCATTCCTTCTTCAAGAGAACTAACTTTCTTCTCAAAATCTTTAGCCAATTAATGCACATCTGTATTATGAAGGGGAGTCTGTTTTATTCAGAGTCCATTTATTTAAATGCTAATCATGCATAGAAAAATATTGATTTACAGAAATAGCTAGTCTAATGTTTTATTACTGGTCTAGACAAGTTGACACATTAAAACTGGCTATCGTAGTAACTGCTATTAAGAGTAATTTGTGTAGCCTAAGCTGAACCCACCAGGATCCAATGGATAGTTTCAATCCAATGCTTAAAGGCAACCCTGGATAAACTCCATGAATTTGGAAAAGTGACCAGTAAGGTTTGTTAAAGTTTGAGCAGGTTCCTCAATGGGAACCATATAGGTCCCTATCCTATATGGATAGGAGGAATATAAAAAAGGGCGGATGAGGGAGTGATTTGAATATTATATACATATATGAAACTTCAAAGGACAAAATTTATTAAAAGAGAAGAATGTAATAGTATTTTCATAGCTCTTTATAATTGCCAGGCACCAAGAATTCATCTAAGTTTAACTGCAACCCCATGGGAAGGGTTCTATAATTATTCTCATTTTCTGGATGAGAAGATTAACATATGGGAAAGTGAAATAACAGCTTATGTTTACAAATAATAAGACACAGATATGAAGCTTGAACTCAGGGAGTCATTCTAGAGTCTGAGGTTTTTAACTATCACAGAAAGATGGATTTAAATAATTAGATTGTCTAGACCCTTGTTCCTTTCTGGGAATACATAAATAACAGCAGGTAATGTGTAGTAGATGTAAGAGGCAGATCACATTAGAAGGTACATATGAAGATACCAGCATGTTAGCAAATAGATGATTCAAATCTACCTCCTTTAAGATACTTTGATTTGTATTGTCTTGTATTTGGAAGTTTCTTCACTCCAGACATCCTCACTAAACGGTTGCTCTCCTTATGATCATTACCAGGTATTGGCTTTCTATTTACTTCCTTACATAAATACTTATTAAATTTTCTTAGTTGTCACTACAATTCATTTGGACTGAAATCTTGGCACTTAATTCAACGCCTGGCATGTAGTAAGATCTTCAGGCCACTAAATGAATCAGTGGGCAGATTTAGTAATTAATGATTATTTTTGTTGTTGTTGACAGGTAAGAAACCAAGGCACAGTATGAGCACAGGACATGATCTTGAGTTGGGCAAATGGTAGCCCAAATGGTGTATTAGGTCTCCAGAAATCACACCCCTTTTTTCTTTCAGAAAATGTATTTAGATGTTAGCAAATGTTCTTTTATTTTTTAATGTTTTATTGTTTATTTTATTTATTTACACTTCAAATGTTATTCCCCTTCCAGGTTTCCCCTCCAAAATCTCCCTATTCCATGCCCCTCCACACTGCTTCTATGAGGGTACTCCCTCACCACCCACCCTTTCCTGCCTCATCACCCTAACATTCTCCTATGCTTTGGCATCAAGCTTTTACAGGACTAAGGGCCTCCTGTTCCATTGATGCCAGATAAGGCCATCCTCTGCTACATCTGCAGCTGGGGCCATGAGTCCTCTTTGTTTGGTACTTGAATCCCTAGGAGCGCTGGGGGGTCTGATTGGTTGATATTGCTGTTCTTCCTATGAATTGCAAACCCCTTCAGCTCCTTCAGTCCTTCCTCTAACTCTTCTATAGAGGTCCCCATGCTCAGTCTGATGGTTAATTGCAAGCATCTATATCTATATTGGTAAGGCTCTGGAAGAGCCTCAGGAGACATCCGTATCAGGCTTCTGTCAGCAAACACTTCTTGGCATCAGCAATAGTGGCTGGGTTTGGTGACTGCATATTGGATAGATCCCCAGGTAGGGTAGTCTCTGGGTGGCCTTTTCTTCAGTCTTGCTCTATTCTTTGTCCCTGTGGAGCAATTCTGGGTTAAAATTTTGAGAAGGCTGGGTGGCCCCACCCATCAAGAGGTGTAGGCTGTGCCTAACCTCTGGATCTGGTCTCTACAAAGTCTCCCTCCCCTTCGTTGGTATGTCAGCTAATTTCATCCCCCTTGGTTCTGGGAGCTTCTTGCTTTCCTAGGATCTGTGGGTTTCTACTGGCTACTCCCAGTTCCCCATTCCCTGCTGCTACACACCTCTGTTCAATTTCTTGATGCTCTGTACATTTCCCCTGTTTCCTCCCACACCTGATCCTGCCTCCCCTTTTCCTGTCCCCCTCCTCTCTTTTCCCAAGTCCCTCCCACTCTGTACCTCCTGTGACTATTTTGTTTCCCCTAATTTTTTTAATTTTTATTATTGAATATATTCTTCATTTACATTTCAAATGTTATACCCTTTCCTGGTTTTCTCCCTCCCAGAAAACCCCTAACCCATCGTCCCACCCCCCTGGATACAAGAATATGCCCCTCCAGCTTGTCTAATTTTCTGAGAAACTGCCAAACTGATTTCCAGAGTGGTTTTACCAGCTTGCAATCCCACCAGCAAAGGAAAAGTGTTCTTTTTTCTCCACATCCTTGCCAGCATCTGCTGTCCCCTGGGTTTTTCATCTTAGCGATTCTGACTGGTGTGAGGTGGAATCTCAGTGTTGTTTTGATTTGCATTTCCCTGATAACTAAGAATGCTGATCATTTCTTTAGGTGTTTCACAGCCATTTGAGTTTTCTCAATTCAGAATTCTCTGTTTAGCTCTGACTTTAAGCAGATATTGAATAGATATGGAGAGAGTGGCCAGCCTTGTCTGGTCCCTAATTTTAGTGGGATTGTTTCAAGTTTAGTGGGATTGCATTTAGTTTGATGTTGGCTACTGGTTTGCTGTATATTGCTTTCACTATGTTTCGGTGTGGACCTTGAATTCTTGATCTCTCCAAGACTTTTTATCATGAAGGGATGCTGAATTTTGTCAAATGCTTTTTCAGGTTCTTATGAAATAGCCATGTGGTTTTTTCTTTGAGTTCGTTTATGTAGAGGGTTACATTGATGGTTTTCCATATATTGAACCATCCCTGCATCCTTAGGATGAAGCCTACTTGATCATGGTGAATGATCGTTTTGATGCATTCTTGGATTCAGCTGGTCAGAATTTTATTGAGTATTTTTGCATCAATGTTCATAAGGGAAATTGGTCTGAAATTCTCTTTCCTTGTTTGGTCTTTGGTTTAAGTATAAGCATTATTATGGTTTCATAGAATGAATTGGTTACTGTTCCTTGTGTTTCCATTTTGTGGAATGGTTTGAAGAGTACTAGTATTAGGTCTTATTTGAAGATCTGATAGAATTCCTGACTAAACCCATTTTGTCCTGGACTTTTTTATTTTTAATTATTTTATTTATTTATTTATTTATTTATTTATTTATTTATTTGGTTGGGAGACTATTAACAATTGCTTCTATTTCTTCAGGACTTATTGGACTATTTAGATGATTTATCTGATCCTGTTTTAATGTTGATATCTGGTATGTGCCTAGAAAATTCTTCATTTCATGCAGATTTTCCAATTTTGTTGAGTATAAGCTCTTATATTAGGATATGATGATTTTTTGAATTTCCACAGTTTCTGTTGTTATGTCTCCTTTTTCATTTTTGATTTTATTAATTTAAGTAGTGCCTCTGTACCCTCTGGGTAGTCTGGCTAAGGGTTTATCTATCTTGTTGATTTCCTCAACGAACCAGCTCCTGGATTTGTTGATTCTTTGTATAGTTCTTTTGTTTCTATTTGGTTGATTTTGGCCCTGAGTTTGATTATTTCCTGCCATCTACTCCTCTTGAGTGCATTTGCTTCTTCTTGTTCTAGAGCTTTCAGGTGTGCTGTCAAGCTGCTATTGTAAGCTCTCTCCATTTTCTTTTTGGAGGCGCTTATGGCTATGAGTTTTCCTCTTATCACTGCTTGCATTGTGTCCTGTAAGTTTTGGTATGATGTGACCTCATTTCCATTAAATTCTAAAAAGTCTTTAATTTCTTTCTTTACTTCTTCCTTGACCAAGCTATTTGAGTAGAGCATTGTTCAATATGTATATGTGTTTTCTGTTGTTTTTGTTTGAACTTAAGACCAGCATTAGACTGTGGTGATCTGAAAGGGTGCACAGGATTATTTCAATATTTGCGTATCTGTTGAGGCCTGTTCTGTGACCAATTATATGGTCAGTTTTGGAGAAGGTTCCATGTGGTGCTGAGAAGAAGGTATATTTTTTGCTTTCTATAAATATCTGTGGGATCCATTTGATTCGTAACTTCAGTTAGTTTCACTGTGTCTCTGTTTAGTTTCTGTTTCCATGATTTTCCCATTGCTGAGAGTTGGGTGTTGAAGTCTCCCACTGAGAGTTGGGTGTTGAAGTCTCCCACTATTATTGTTTAGGATACAATGTGTGCTTTGAACTTTAGTAAGGTTTCTTTCATGAATGTGGGTGCCCTTGCATTTGGAGCATATGTGTTCCGAATTGAGAGTTCATCTTGGTAGATTTTTCCTTTGACCAGTATGAAGCATCCCTTCTTATCTCTTTTGACAACTTTTGGTTGAAAGTTGATTTTATCTGATATAAGGAAACTCCAGCTTCTTAGTACCATTTGCTTGGAAAATTGTTTTCTAACCTTTGACTCTGAGGTAGTGACTGTCTTTGTCACTGATGTGGGTTTCTTGTATGCAGCAAAATGCTGGGGCCTGTTTATGTATCCAGCTTGTTAGTCTATGTCCCTTTATTGGGGAACTGAGTCCATTGATGCTAAGAGATATTAAGAAAAAGTGATTGTTACTTCCTGTTATTTTCACTGTTAAAGGTGGAATTCTGTTTGTGTGCCTATCTTCTTTTGTGTTTGTTGAAAGAAGATTACTTTATTGCTTTTTCTAGGGTGCAGTTTCCCTCCTTGTGTTGGTATTTTCCATCCACTATCCTTTGTAGAGCTTGGTTTGTGGGAGATATTGTGTAAATTTGGTTTTGTCATGGAATGTCCTGTTTTCTCCATCTATGGTGATTGAGAATTTTACTCAGTATAGTAGACTGAGTTGGCATTTATGTTCTCTTAGGGTCTCTTTGACATCTGCCCAGGATCTTCTAGCTTTCATAGTTTCTGGTGAAAAGTCTGATGTAATTCTGATAAGTCTGCCTTTATGTATTACTTGACCTTTTTCCCTTACTGCTTTTAATATTCTTTCTTTGTTTAGTGCATTTGGTGTTTTATTTGTGACTGGAGGAATTTCTGTTCTGGTCCATCCTGTTTTGAGTTCTGTAGGCTTCTTGCATGTTCACGGGCACCTCTGCTATCAGGTTAGGGACATTTTCTTCTATAATTTTGCTGAAGATATTTACGGCCCTTGAAGTTGTATATCTTTGCTCTTTTCTATACCTATAATCCTTACTTTTGGTCTTCTCATTGTGTCCTGAATTTCCTGGATGTTTTGGGTTAAAAGCTTTTTGCATTTTGCATTTTCTTTGACTGTTGAGTCAATGTTTTCTATGGTATCTTCAGCATCTGAGATTCTTCTATTTCTTGTATTTCGTTGTTGATGCTTGCATCTATGACTGCTGATTTCTTTCCAAGATTTTCTATTTCCAGAGTTGTCTCACTTTGTGATTTTTTTTTAGATCCTGGATGGTTTTATTCAGGTCCTTCACTTGTTTGTGTTTTCCTGAAATTCTTTAAGTGATTTTTGTGTTTACTCTTTAAGTGTACAGAGCCATGTTGGGGCAGTCTTGCACTTGGTCAGAGTTTGACTTTGGTCAAGGTTAACTTCTCCCAGATAGCCAGGATCCTGCTCCACCTAGGGTGGAGTGCTCGAAGTAAAGGTTAAGTTCATTGTTCCTCCAGGTCTAGGAATTCCTGAATTAAACAGGTGACCCACCCAGCTGCCGGAGCAGTCAAGACGAGGACCTCCAAGAGAAGCTAGACAACTTCCACCGGAACTCAGCCTGGAGTCTGGGGGGAAGGGTTTGCCCAAACTGTTAAAAGGTCTGGCGCCATTAAAGTTTCTGGCTTTGATCAGTGAATATTGTCTTAGCCATACTTCTTTTCGCCCCTCTTCCCTATTTATTCCTCAGCTTCTGTTCCAGAAACCCACTTCATAATAGCTGCAGGCAGCTATGGAACCCTACATATTGGCGCCAGAATGTGGGACAACCTGGTGCGGGAGAATTTCCTGAGGTAACCCTATCCAGCGAAGCTTCGCAGAAAAGGTGATAAGGAATGGTATCCGCATGGTAAGCAACATAGAGGTCAAAACTAGCGCTAGTGGAAAATTGTTTCTATCGTTGTGAGTGCAGAGGGATACGGGTTTTTCAAGAAAACTGTGTTGACCCGGCACAGTGGCCGCTTGGGTTGAAAAGATAGGGAAATATGGGGAAGGAATTTGGTAGGCATTTGCCCAAAGCTCGTAAGAGCTGATTTCGGCGAAAAGAAAGGGGTTTTAAAAATAGGCATATGTCCACACCCTCTAAGAGCTGTTTAAAGAGGACAATGGATGCAATTGCTTAACAAGCGCGCTTAACTTTCTGTGTATCTTTCCGTGTTTGTCCCGGTGCACCGACTGTTTGTCTATGTGTATGTTTATGTCCTCTCTGTGTTTTTGTGTGAATGACTGTTTCATGTTAAAAAGAAAAATTGGTAAGGATTTCATCTGCTGGTAACCTCTTGAGCCAGCCACAGTTTGTGTGGGGATTGATTTAAAGCCGCGCCACAGCAGCGCAACTCACTCACCCAAGAGGCAAGCATGGCTGGGGGAAAAGCCGTTTTTAAAAGCCCAGAAGCCTCAAGATTTGGGAAGACTTTGGTTTGGCTTGTGAAATTTGTGTAATCGCTTTATACTTGTTTCTAATTGGTTTTAATGGTATAAGGTTTCACATATCTTGACTAAAGTGTTATAAATTAATTGGTTATTATTTAAAAGGCATAGTGTTATTAAGAAAAGGTTAGTTTAAAACTGGTGATTTGGTGTTGGAGCCATCTTAACTAGCTACACACACGTGGCCTAACGCGACTCATGCTCTGTTCTTGTTTATAATTAGATTTAAAGGTATATTTTGCATGTCTTGACTATAGAGTATTGGCTTAAGTCACTGGACACGATTTAAAAGGTATAATGTTATTAACAAAAGTTAGGTTAAAGCTGGTAGTTTAGGGTAGTCGCCATTTTTAAACAACACGTGGCATGACGGTTAAAGCTGGTAGTTTAGGGTAGTATGGAGGAACTCCTGGGAGACCAGCTCTCCTGTGGTAGTGTTTGTATACATAGCTCTGTGGCCCAGGATCAGCTCTGTGATCTCAGGCCTCTCCACAGACCTGGGAGGTTAGCTATCTCCCGGCTCCACCTGGATATGGTACACTGTGGCAGAGGATGGTCCATAGTCAGAGACAAAAACTAGAAGGCTCCCACCAGTGGAAGAAGCACAGGGCTGGTCTTACCTGTGCTCTCTGGTCTTTCAGCACTCCTGCAGAGGGACCAAATGCCCTGAGTGCAGCAGGTTCTTTAGGATGTATCAGGAGATGGTGTCTTCCCTGTGGCAGCCTCTGCAAGAGTCTGCCCCAGCATAGAGGATAGGCAGCAGCAGAAGAGGCAGAAATAATGGAAAAGGAGTGGTATTTGGGAGGGTAGAGGTTTTGGTGGTTGCTGGTATCGAGTCCTGCTGGACACCCAGCGGCAGCTCTGTGACTCCAGATTTGGGAGGAGGGTCTTACCAAATGCCCTGAGTGCAGCTGGTTCTCTAGGATGTATCGGGAGATGGTGTCTTCACTGCTGCAGGCCTGGCAAGAGTCTGCCCCAGCAGAAACGAAAGGAAGTATTGGCTTGTTTCCTCTTCTAAGATGGACTAAAACATCCACACTTTTGTCTTCCTTCTTGAGCTTCATACAGTCTGTAAGTTGTATCATGGGTATTCAGAGCTTTTTTTCCCCAAATATCCACTTATCAGCGAGTGCATACCATGTGTGTTCTTTTGTGACTGTGTTGCCTCACTCAGGATGATGTTTTCTAGTTCTACCCATTTGCCTGGGAATTTCATAAAGCCATTGTTTTTAATAGTTGAATAGTACTCCATTGTGTAGCTATACCACATTTTCTGTATCCATTCTTCTGTTGAGGGACATCTGTGTTGTCGCCAGCTTCTGGCTATTATAAACAAGGCTGCTATGAACTAAGTGGAATATGTGTCCTTGTTGTATGTTGGAGCATCTTTTGGGTATATGCCCAGGAGTGGTGTACCTGGTTCCTCAGGCCCAAATTTCTAAGGATTCCCCAGATTGATTTCCAGAGTGTTTGTACCAGACTGCTATCTCACCAGCAATGGAGAAGTGTTCCCCTTCTCCACATCCTCACCAGCATCTGCTGTCACCTAAGTTTTTGATCTTAGCCATTCTGACTGGTGAGACATAGAATCTCAGTGTCACTTTGATTTGCATTTCCCTGATGACTAAGAATGTTGAACATTCCTTTAGGTGCTTCTTGGCCATTCAATATTCCTTAGTTGAGAATTCTTTGTTTACTCCATTTTAATAGGGATACAAGGTTCTTAATCTCTTCCTGTGTCTCAACAGATGAGTTTTGAAAAAATCTGAACAAAATCCAAGTGTTGGGAGAAATCAACATCATGACTGGTTTTATGGATAGTTTCTGGTTAGATTTTGGAAACTTTTCTCTTCAAAAGATTCCTTTGGAGGAATCATTGATTTACGGTAAAGAAACCTACATTTAGACTCAGGTAATATCATTACAAAAAGAAAAAAAAATCCTTAAGGTCTCCAACTTTCATTGTTCCCGCTTTCTGGCTTTCCTGGAATCTGATGAGAAACACCTCCGTAATTTAAGCCTAATGACAATTAAAGTGCAAAGTCATTACCTACTTTTATTGAAGTATCTTTTATTTAATGGACTAATTGAAGGTATGATACATTGCTACAGAAATTGCTGTGCTCATACCAGTTGGACTTGGTTCCTCCCACTTTAGATTTGTAATCTTAGCTACTACTGGAGCACAGTCTTGGACATTGAGGTAGAGTTCTTGGGATCAGCTCTGGCTTAACTGCCTATGTATGGAGTGACCTTAAGCAGATGGTCAAACACACATGCTATATGCACATACTAACTTCTTCTCATGTAAAAGATTAGTAATATTTTTATTTACTTGTTTATATACAATATGTGATTATGTGAGAGTCACCTGAGTAAGACAGTAAGACATAAAACTATAAGGTCTACAAACACAAGCTTTTAACATGACTTTGGATGTATACACACACACACACACACACACACAGACACACACACACACACAGACACACACACACACACACACACACACACACATATATATATATATATATATATATATATATATATATATATATATATATATATATATATATATCATGGCATATGGTACTGAGTTTCCTTTACACTTTGAAATCAAAGTCTAGATTTTTAAATATACACAAACAGAAAAGCTACTCACAAACTTCCAGAAATTACCTGCATGTAGTCATTTTGACTTTTTTCTGAATTCCAAATTCCCTGTCAGTGAGTCATCCCTTTTCTCTGTATCACGGTTCCTATAGTTTGTGTCTTATATCCTGTCCTCACATTTAAAGCTATTTTTCACCATTAAAGGTCTTCCTGTCTTCCCACATTTGCACTGATCTTGGAAATGTCCCTTTCTATGTCCTTAAGAAAACTCCAAATTTTCCAGATCCACACAATTTGAAACATTAAATTTCCAATTTACATAAAGAAATCTTCTGACCCCAGAAATCAGATACTACTCCCCGGAGAATATGTTCCCTTTCATGCTAGTCCTGTTGGATGCTGTAATTTATCAAGTCAATTTTTTTTTTTTTTGTAGTAAAGGGGATGCTAACTATAAACAAGGGCCAAGTTTCAACCTCTTGTTCTTGACATAAGCAGAAGAAGCTCTTTCTACTTTCACTTGGAGCCTATGTTCATCAATCTGGTAGAGTGACTTCTTGTTGACTGAGTTTTATTAACAATGTGACACCATTTTTATTAATATGTTTTGGAAATCATGAGTCATGTTTCTTACACATCATTGAGTCCACTATGCTAGCAAAGTGATTGGCATGTTGTGGGTATTTAATTAATAGCTGGTGAAATATCACCCATCTTATCAGAAAGAGACTCTCATTCTGTCAGAACACAAAGTCAGAATATAACTTGCCTTAAAATAAAAAAAAAACAATCCATCTATTGCACATTTATTTCTTTTGAGTTATAATATAATGTTCAGTTTATCCTTTTAAAGATTATAGTTTGATGGGTTTATGGAAATGCAGTTTGAGGTGCTTTGGCAAATGTCTGTGACTGTGTATCTATCATTGTGGTGTTTAATTTTAATTGTCAGTTTGACTACCTGAGAGATCACTAGCACACCTCTGGGTTGCCTGTGAAGTTATTTCTGAGAGAATTAACAACAGGAGGAATGCTCCCTAAATATAGGTGTTATTGTTCCCAAGACTGGTGGTCCAGGTAGAAGGAAAGGTGAAAATGGAAGAGTTTGTAGTCCTGACTTTAATATCCTAGCCTCTCTGATAGGATGTGAATTTTTCTGCTCCTTCAGGCCTGTGGCCCCATGATGTGCTACAGTTTCTGGAATTGTGAATCAGAACATATCCTTTGGTCCTTTAATATTATGCTTAGATGTTTTATTACAGGGTAGAACTTAACATACCACAATCTGTGAGGAACATTTTTATTTTCCTCTCAGCAACCCATGGAGATCCCTGGATTTCTTCTAATAAATATCCTGTTTCTGTGGCCATGATACCAGTTGATGTGTCTTTTCATCTTTTTGTTTCTTGCCTATCTTAATATTTCTAATATGAATATCCATGTATATTTTTGTAAGTAAATATTTTCCTTTTCCTGTTATTATTTATTATTATTATTATTATTATTATTATTATTATTATTATTATTATCTTATTTACAATCCTGCCATTGTCTCTATTCAGTCCCCCCTCCCACAGTTCCTCATCACGTTCCTCCTCCCCCTGTAGCCCCCATCTCCAAGAGGATGCTCCCTGTCACCAGGCCTCTTCCCTCATGGGGCATCAAGTCTCCCTCAGTTTAGATGTGTCTTATCTTACTGAGGCCAGACCAGGCAGTCATCTGCTATATATGTGCCAGAGCCTCAAACCAGACCACGAATACTGCCTAGCTGGTGGTTCAGTTTCTGGGGGACTCCTTAGGGTCATTAGTTGAGACTTCTGATCTTCCTATAGGGTCACCCTCCCCTTCAGCTTCTTCAATCCTTCCCCTACTTCAACCATAGGGATCCCCAACTTCAGCTCAATGGTTGGGTGTAAGTACCTGCATCTGTCTCAGTCAGCTGCTGCTAGAGCCTCTCAGAGGACAGGCATGCTAGGCTACTACTGTCAGTAAGCACAACATAGCTTCAGTTTACAGTGTCAGGCCTTGGAACATCCCACCCCATGATATAGACCCCAAGTTGGGCCGGTCACTGGATTTCCTTTTCCTCAGTCTCTTTTCCATCTTTTGTTCCTGCAGTCCTTTTAGACAGTAACACTTCTGGATCAGAAATTTTGACTGCGGGATGGTAACCCCATCCCTCCACTTGAGGACTTGTCTATCAACTGGATGTGGCCTCTTCAAGTTCCCTCTCCCAACTGTTGGGCATTTTGGCTAAGGTCATCCCCTTTGAGACCTGAGAGTCTCTCACCTGCCAGGTCTCTGATACTTCCTTGAGGGTACCCCACTCCCACCTCCTGAGGCTTCATATTTACATCCATTCTGCTGGCCCACTAGGTTTTTCTTCTGTCCCCATTTTCCCCTTCATTCCCCTCTCCCACCCAGGACTCTATGATTATTTTCTTCACCCTTCTAAGTGGTATTGAAGCATCCTCACTTGGGTCTTTCTGCTTGTTAACCTTCTTATGGTCTGTGAGTTATATCCTAGGTATTATGTGCTTTTTGGTTAATATTCATTTATCAATGTGTATATACCATGCATGCTCTTTGGGGCCTGGGTTACCTCACTCAGGATAATTTCTAGTTCCCACTATTTGCCTGCAAAATTCATGATGTCCTCATTCTTAATAGCTGAATAGTATTCCATTGTGTATATGAACCACATTTTCTGTATCCATTCTTTGGTTAAGGGGAATCTGGGTTGTTTTCAACTTCTGGCTATTATAAATAAGGCAACTATGAAAATAGTGGAGCACATTCCCTTGTCATATGGTGGGAAATCTTTTGGGTGCATGCCCAAGAGTGGTATAGCTGGTCTTTAGGTAGAACTATTTCCAATTTTCTGAATGATTTACAGAGTGGTAGAGTTTGTAATCCCCAGCAGTGGAGAAGCCTTCCTCTTTCTCCACAGCATCACCACATGTGTTGTTACTTGACTTTTGGATCTTGGCCATCCTGATGAGTGTAAGGTAGAATTTCATTTCTGTTCTGATGTGTATTTCCCTTATCACTAAGGACTTTAAATATTTCTTTAAATGTTTCTTGGCCACTTGAAATTCTTCTGTTGTGAACTGTTTGTTTATCTCTGCACCCCATTTTTAAATTGGGCTATTTGGCTTTTTGGAGTTTAACTTTTCAAATTCTTTATATATTTTGGATATTAGCTCTCTATCAGATGTGGGGTTAGTGAAGATGTTTTCCCAATCTGTGGGTTGTCAAATTGTCCTATTGACTGTGTCTTTTGCTTTATAGAAGCCTTTAGCTTTCATGAGGTCCCATAAGGTTTGTCCAAGCAAAAAGGAGATAAACAGAATGAAAGAAGGGGAAGAGAATCAGCAGTTAAGGGGATTCGGGCTAAAGAAAGCTCCTCAGCACTTATAAATCTTTCAGAATAGATGATCACATGGTTAAAAGTTCATCACAAGTTTACACACAAATCCAAATCATAAATCAAATAAGAAGTTTACAACAGAGAATGTTTACAAGTATGTCCATTAGTAGTTATTGTCTGGCTAAACATACATCACCTGTCCCCCAACTTTTCAGGTTCATGGAGAGTTAAAAACCATAAGTTTTGAGATCAAGGTATTAGTGAAGTTTTGTATAGATAAGCTCAGTCAATATTTTATCTTCTGTCCTAGCACCTATAATAAATCATTAGTTCTCTTTTAATGATCTTTGGTTAATAGTTTTACAACCTCTTGGAATGTGCTCTGAGAAGTAGTAGATGCCTGCCTGCTATCTCAGAAGCAATTAACTCAGGACACTAAAGACTGGCAGAGCTCTCATTGCAATTTTAATTATCAGGAAGGATTTAAGAGCAGTGTTACTATATATGAGCTTTATAATTATCATAATTTTAGAATTTCAGGAATTCTTATAGGATCATCATTTAGGATAAATAAATCATTGAGGTGTCTATGTAGTATCACTATGAGACAGTACTTCATTGTTCTGCAGAGTTCTGCTCAAAAGGGTGCACTAATACCTAGTGATATATATGTATGTATGTATATATATATATATATATATATATATATATATATATATATATATATATATATATACAGGAAAGGCATTTTAATAGCAGAAATCTTAACTAAAATGGATATTTCCTGGGCCTTGCCTACTGGAGCAAATCTGTAGTAGATTATGATCCAAGGCCGATTTATCTGAGGAAGATCATCTGCTAGATTTATTTTCTACTTATTGGTTCCTGACAGATTTTCTTTTCTGGTCAGCTCTATTTGGTGTTCTGCAGTCTTCTTGTACATTTATGTCCATTTCTTTCTTTAGGTTGGGGAACATTTCTTCTATGATTTTGTTGAAGATAATTTCTGGTCCTTTGAGCTGTGAATCTTCCCTCTCTTCTATTCCTACCATTCTTAGGTTTGATCTTCTCATTGTGTCCTGGATTTCCTGGATGCTTTGGTTTAGAATCTTTTTACACTTTGTGTTTTCTTTTATTCTTCTATCACTATCTTTTACGGTATCTTCTACCCCTCTGATTCTGTCTTCTATTTCTTGCATTCTGTTGGTAATGCTTGCATCTGTAGCTCCTGATCTATTTTCTAGGTTTTCCATTTCTAGGGTTGCCTCCTTTTGTGATTTCTTTATGTTTCTTCTTCCATTTTTGGTCTTGAACTCTTTTGTTCAATTCCTTCACCTGTTTGATTGTGTTTTCCTATATTTCTTTAAGGGATTTATTTGTTTCCTCTTTAAGGGCTTCTATCTGTTTGCTTGTGTTTTCCTGTATTTCTTTAAGTGAATTATTTATATCCTATTTAAAGTTCTCTGTTATCTTCATGATATGGGATTTTTGAACAGCATCATACATTTCAGGTGTGTTGGGGTATCCAAGGCTCACTGTAGTGGGATTATTAGGTTAGAATGGAATGGCTTCTGTTGCTTGTATTCTTGTACTTGTCTCTTGCCATCTGGTTGTCTTTGGTGTTACCTGGTCTGGGTGTCTGTCTAAAGCCAGCTTTCTGTGTCCTTGGTTTCAGCAGGTCTCCTGAGAGACTATGGGGGTGGTGAGAGGGTCAGACATGCCTAACTGCCCCAGCAGAGGTGCAGACCAGATAGGAAATATGATTCACATGGAGGAGAAGGCTCCCACATACTCTGGGATGCTTTGGGGGTCCCAGTTTGTGCAGTTACTTAGGTGGGGGTTCTCAGCTAAGTCCCTGGCTACAGTAGATCTACTGGTAGGAGAGGGCTGCACCTACTGCTGGTGAGAGGGGCAGACACACAGATCTGCCCAAGCAGAGCTACAAACAGAAGGGAGTAAATGTTTTCATTAGTCTCATATAAATACTTTAAACTGAATTTTCTGAATCATGTAATAAGTGCATGTTTAAGTTATTAAAACTTATAAGCATGGTTTTAAAATTAGTTTGTTGCTTTGTTTTTGTTTTTTGTAAAATCTTGGCAAATATATGAACATTTTATTTGCCTCACAATCTTTGCAGCACTCAGTTGTTTTAACTTTGAGTTGTTCCAGAGGGCCTCAAGTATATTCTCAGTGAAATTTTGCTTTCTATTTCCCTAATGACTTCCATATTTAGTCCTTTATATGTCTTCATGATTCCTCTGTATTACTAACTTAATAAAGCCTCAATTATCATCACCAACTCCTTTTAAATAAACAATTTGCCTTATCTTTGAGTTTTTAGACTATTAGTCCACTTTTATTTGATAATTAAAATATTTCCCTTATATTACTTTTGGTTTGCAGTTTTCAATTCCATTTTTTGTTACTTCCCCACCCCACCCCCAGAGCTGCGATAGTTTTCACTTTCTTAACACTTCATTTTGGGAGCTTAGCCTGATTCTCTTTAACTGTCAACTTGATCCAGCCTAGAGGCAACCTATAAGAAAACTTCAAAGGAGGAATCAGCTATGAAGTTGGGCTGTGAACATGTTTGGGAGGGTCGTCTTAACTTTTAGTATATGAGGAAGAGCAAGCCCACTGTGGGCAGTACCACCTATAAGGATTTTTGAAGTATATAAGAAAGCAAGGATAGAGAAAAAAAGGGGTTGATGTAATTATGTTATAACCTAAAAAATTAATTTAAAAATTAAAATGAAATACAAGCGGAAAAAGCTAGCCAAGCATTGTACAGACTGTGATTCAGCAAAAGGTCCTGTTCCCTATGGTTCTTGCTCTACTTCCTTGGTTGTGAAGTGACTTCCTGTTGCTGTGTGGAACAGCAGGCTGATCTTCCTTCAGGTTCCCAAATTTGAGTGCATGCATAAACTCCTTCGGTGACAAGATTACAATTTGGGATTGTCAGCCAAATGCTCCCTTTATTTTCCCCAAGTTGCTTTTGATATTTGTTTTATCACAACAAATAAAGGCTAGAACAAGGTCTCAATTTTGATTTGAAGGAGTTGATTTTTCATAATTTTTCCCCTAGGGAAATTTTATGAAAGAGAAATTTTTATAAATTTCACCATGCTTGCTACACTTAGCCTGTATCTACTGTTTTTTGCATCAAATTATCTTTCTTTAATTAATACTGAGTAGAAGCCACAGGCAATTTTTTTATAAGTGATTTTTGAGTGTGTTGAATTTATTGATCTTTTCATGGAGGTCATCTGGTAATTACTTTCCAAGATATTTTGCAACTACCACCTCACAAGTTGTTCATTATCTGGTTAATACTCCCCCATGTATTTCATTGTTTGTGCAGAAAAAAAAATTAAAGGTTTGATTTGTTCAATACGGAAATGTAGCCTATTTTTATAGCACATTCTACGTTGACATTACTTAACATAGTCTTTGGTCATTCTCTCTTTGTCATAGAATTTGGGGTAATGTCAATGCACACAATGAGCTTTATACAGACAGGTTTAATAGTGCCTTTTCTATCTATGTTTTTGTTCCTTTATCTTATCTTGTTGTATTTGTTACCAAGGTAATACAAAACTGAATAGAATGGTGATGTTAAATGTCCTTGTAGTCTTAAAGGAAAGCCAGGGAACATTGTTTCTATCTATATTATTACTTGGGAGGTTTTATTATTTTTTAATTGTCCTCTTTTGTATATTCCTAATTTGAATTTTATATATTCCTAATTTTGAAATACAGAAAAATCACACATAAATATTGCATGTTTCAAATGTTTTTATGTATTACTTGAAATATAAGACCTTTTAATTTATTTATGTAGAGAAATACAGTGATTTCAAATTTGCAGTAAAATACGTTTTTAGTAAGCCCTATTTTGTTGTGTTGTATTCTTCTTATTCACTTATAGACTGAGGCTACTAAAATTTTGTCAGAGATAATTAGATCTGTGCTCATGAGAGATAGCAGTTTCTAGGTTTGTTCTCCTTGTATTTTTTTTTTTTTTTTTTTTTTTGTCTTTTTTTTTTATTTGATATAATTTATTTACATTTCAAATGATTTCCCCTTTTCTAGCCCCCCCCACTCCCCGAAAGTCCCGTAAGCCCCCTTCTCTTCCCCTGTCCTCCCTCCCACCCCTTCCCAGTTCCCCGTTCTGGTTTTGCCAAATACTGTTTCACTGAGTCTTTCCAGAACCAGGGACCACTCCTGCTTTCTTCTTGTATCTCATTTGATGTGTGGATTATGTTTTGGGTATTCCAGTTTTCTAGGTTAATAACCACTTATTAGTGAGTGCATACCATGATTCACCTTTTGAGTCTGGGTTACCTCACTTAGTATGATGTTCTCTAGCTCCATCCATTTGCCTAAGAATTTCATGAATTCATTGTTTCTAATGGCTGAATAGTACTCCATTGTGTAGATATACCACATTTTTTGTATCCACTCTTCTGTTGAGGGATACCTGGGTTCTTTCCAGCATCTGGCAATTATAAATAGGGCTGCTATGAACATAGTAGAGCATGTATCCTTATTACATGGTGGGGAATCCTCTGGGTATATGCCCAGGAGTGGTATAGCAGGATCTTCTGGAAGTGAGGTGCCCAGTTTTCGGAGGAACCGCCAGACTGCTTTCCAGAGTGGTTGTACCAATTTGCAACCCCACCAGCAGTGGAGGAGTGTTCCTCTTTCTCCGCACCCTCTCCAACACCTGCTGTCTCCTGAATTTTTAATCTTAGCCATTCTGACTGGTGTAAGATGAAATCTTAGGGTTGTTTTGATTTGCATTTCCCTAATGACTAATGAAGTGGAGCATTTTTTAAGATGCTTCTCCGCCATCCGAAGTTCTTCAGGTGAGAATTCTTTGTTTAACTCTGTACCCCATTTTTTAATAGGGTTGTTCGGTTTTCTGGAGTCTAACTTCTTGAGTTCTTTATATATATTGGATATTAGCCCTCTATCTGATGTAGGATTGGTGAAGATCTTTTCCCAATTTGTTGGTTGCCGATCTGTCCTCTTGACGGTGTCCTTTGCCTTACAGAAACTCTGTAACCTTATGAGGTCCCATTTGTCAATTCTTGCTCTTAGAGCATACGCCATTGGTGTTCTGTTCAGAAACTTTCTCCCTGTACCGATGTCCTCAAGGGTCTTCCCCAGTTTCTTTTCTATTAGCTTCAGAGTGTCTGGCTTTATGTGGAGGTCCTTGATCCATTTGGATTTGAGCTTAGTACAAGGAGACAAGGATGGATCAATTCGCATTCTTCTGCATGCTGACCTCCAGTTGAACCAGCACCATTTGTTGAAAAGGCTATCTTTTTTCCATTGGATGTTTTCAGCCTCTTTGTCGAGGATCAAGTGGCCATAGGTGTGTGGGTTCATTTCTGGATCTTCAATCCTGTTCCATTGATCCTCCTGCCTGTCACTGTACCAATACCATGCAGTTTTTAACACTATTGCTCTGTAGTATTGCTTGAGGTCAGGGATACTGATTCCCCCAGATTTTCTTTTGTTGCTGAGAATAGTTTTAGCTATCCTGGGTTTTTTGTTGTTCCAGATGAATTTGATAATTGCTCTTTCTAACTCTGTGAAGAATTGAGTTGGGATTTTGATGGGTATTGCATTGAATCTGTATAGTGCTTTAGGCAAAATGGCCATTTTAACTATATTGATTCTACCGATCCATGAGCATGGGAGGTTTTCCCATTTTTTGAGGTCTTCTTCCATTTCCTTCTTCAGAGTCTTGAAGTTCTTGCCATACAGATCTTTCGCATGTTTGGTAAGAGTCACCCCAAGATACTTTATACTGTTTGTGGCTATTGTGAAGGGGGTCATTTCCCTAATTTCTTTCTCAGCCTGCTTATCCTTTGAGTATAGGAAGGCCACTGATTTGCTTGAGTTGATTTTGTAACCTGCCACTTTGCTGAAGTTGTTTATCAGCTGTAGGAGCTCTCTAGTGGAGTTCTTTGGGTCACTTAGGTAGACGATCATGTCGTCTGCAAATAATGATAGTTTGACTTCCTCCTTTCCAATTTGTATCCCTTTGACCTCCTTATGTTGTCGAATTGCCCGAGCTAGTACCTCAAGTACAATATTGAAAAGATAAGGAGAAAGGGGGCAGCCTTGTCTGGTCCCTGATTTCAGTGGGATTGCTTCAAGTTTCTCTCCGTTTAGTTTGATGCTGGCTACCGGTTTGCTGTATATTGCTTTTACTATGTTTAGGTATGGGCCTTGAATTCCTGTTCTCTCCAAGACTTTAAGCATGAAAGGATGCTGAATTTTGTCAAATGCTTTTTCAGCATCCAATGAAATGACCATATGATTTTGTTCTTTGAGTTTGTTTATGTAGTGGATTGTATTGATGGATTTCCGTATATTGAACCAACCCTGCATTCCCGGGATAAAGCCTACTTGATCATGGTGGATGATCGTTTTGATGTGTTCTTGGATTCGGTTGGCAAGAATTTTGTTGAGTATTTTTGCATCGATGTTCATAAGGGAAATTGGTCTGAAGTTCTCTTTCTTTGTTGGATCTTTGTGTGGCTTTGGTATCAGCGTAATTGTGGCTTCGTAGAAGGAATTGGGTAGTGTTCCTTCTGTTTCTATTTTGTGGAATAGTTTGAAGAGTATTGGTGTTAACTCTTCTTTGAAGGTCTGGTAGAATTCTGCACTGAAACCATCTGGTCCTGTGCTTTTTTTGGTTGGAAGACTTTCTATGACTCCTTCTATTTCTTTAGGCTTTATGGGACTGTTTAGATGGTCTAGTTGGTCCTGATTTAATTTTGGTATTTGGTATCTGTCAAGGAAATTGTCCATTTCCTCCAGATTCTCCAGTTGTGTTGAGTACAGGCTCTTGTAGTAGGATCTGATGATTTTTTGGATTTCCTCAGTTTCCGTTGTTATGTCTCCCTTTTCATTTCTAAGTTTGTTAATTTGGATACTTTCTCTGTGCCCTTTGGTCAGTCTGGCTAAGGGTTTATCTATCTTGTTGATTTTCTCAAAGAACCAGCTCCTAGTTTTGTTGATTTTTTGTATGGTTCTCTTTGTTTCTACTTGATTGATTTCGGCCCTGAGTTTGATGATTTCCTGCCTTCTACTCCTCCTGGGTGAAATAGCTTCTTTTTGTTCTAGGGCTTTCAGGTGTGTCATTAAGTTGGTAATGTATGCTCTCTCCATTTTCTTTTTGGAGGCACTCAGGGCTATGAGTTTTCCTCTTAGCACTGCTTTCATTGTGTCCCATAGATTTGGTTATGTTGTGTTTTCATTTTCATTGTGTTCTAAAAAGTCTTTAATTTCTTTCTTTATTTCTTCCTTGACCAAGGTGTCATTGAGTAGAGTATTGTTCAATCTCCACGTGTTTGTGGGTTTTCTGTTGTTTCTGTTGCTATTGAAGACCACTTTTATTCCATAGTGATCAGATAGGAGGCATGGGATTAGTTCTATCTTTTTATATTTGTTGAGGTCTGTCTTGTGACCAATTATATGGTCGATTTTGGAGAAGGTACCATGAGGTGCTGAAAAAAAGGTATATTCTTTTGTTTTAGGATAGAATGTTCTATATATATCAGTTAAATCTAATTGGTCCAAAGCTTCAATTAGTTTCATTGTGTCCTTGTTTAGTTTCTGTTTTCCTGATCGGTCCATTGAGGAAAGTGCAGTGTTGAAGTCACCAACAATTATTGTGTTAGGTGCAATGTGTGCTTTGAGTTTTAATAAAGTTTCTTTTATGAAAGAGGGTGCCCTTGCATTTGGAGCATAGATGTTCAGGATTGAGAGTTCTTCTTGTTGTATTTTTCCTTTGACCAGCAAGAAGTGTCCCTCAGAGTCTCTTTTGATGACTTTGGGTTGAAAGTCAATTTTATCTGATATTAAAATGGCTACTCCAGCTTGTTTCCTGAGACCATTTGCTTGTAAAATTGTCTTCCAGCCTTTTACTCTAAGGTAGTGTTTGTCTTTGACCCTTAGGTGTGTTTCCTGTAAGCAGCAAAATGTAGGGTCCTGTTTACGTATCCAGTCAGTTAGTCTGTGTCTTTTTATTGGGGCATTGAGTCCATTGATGTTAAGAGATATTAAGGAATAGTGATTGTTACTTCCTATCATTTTTGACGTTATTTTTTAAATTTGATTGCTTAACTTATTTGGGTTTGATGAAAGGTTACTATCTTGCTTTTTTCAGGGTGGAGTTTCCCTCCTTGTATTGGTGTTGTCCTCCTATTATCCTTTTTAGGGCTGGGTTTGTGGATAGATATTGGGTGAACTTGGTTTTGTCGTGAAATATCTTAGTTTCTCCATCTATGGTGATTGAGAGTTTTGCTGGATATAGTAGTTTTGGTTGGCATTTGTGTTCTCTTAGAGTCTGCATGAGATCTGCCCAGGACCTTCTAGCCTTCATAGTCTCAGGTGAAAAGTCTGCTGTGATTCTGATAGGTCTTCCTTTATATGTTACTTGGCCTTTTTCTCTTACTGCCTTTAGTATTCTTTCTTTGTTTAGAACATTTGGTGTTTTGATTATTATGTGACGGGAAGTATTTCTGTTCTGGTCCAGTCTGTTTGGAGTTCTGTAGGCTTCTTGTATATTCATGGGCATCTCTCTCTTTAGGTTAGGGAAGTTTTCTTCCATAATTTTATTGAAGATATTTGCTGGCCCTTTAAGTTGTAAATCTTCACTCTCATCTATGCCTATAATCCTTAGGTTTGGTCTTCTCATTGTGTCCTGGATTTCCTGGATATTTTGGGTTACAAGCTTTTTGCACTTTGCATTTTCTTTAACTGTTGAGTCCATGGTTTCTATGGAATCTTCAGCATCTGAGATTCTTTCTTCTATCTCTTGTATTCTGTTGTTGATATTTGCATCTCTGTCCCCTGATTTCTTCCCAAGGCTTTCTATCTCCAAAGTTGTCTCCCTTTGAGTTTTCTTAGTTGTTTCTACTTCTGATTTTAGATCCTGGATGGTTTTGCTTAGCTCCTTCCCTTGCATGTTTGTGTTTTCCTGTAATTCTTTAAGAGATTTTTGTGTTTCCTCTTTCATGAGCTCAGCCTGTTGACCAAAGTTCTCCTGTATTTCTTTAAGAGATTTTTGTGTTTCGTCTTTCATGACCTCAGCCTGTTGAGCAAAGTTCTCCTGTATTTCTTTAAGTGTTTTTTGCATTTCCTCCTTGTTGGCTTTTGTATTCTCCTGGATTTCTTTCAATGATTTTTGTGTTTCCCTTGCAAGGGCTTCTAACTTTTGATCCATTTTCTCCTCAATGACCTTCATGTGTTCCTGTACCAGCATCATGACCAGTGATTTTAAATCCAAATCTTGTTTTACTGGTGTGATGGGGTATCCAGGACTTGCTGGTAGAGGAGAATTTGGTTCAGATGTTGCCATATTGCCTTGATTTCTGTTAGTGACGTTTCTGCGTTTGCCTTTTGCCATCTAGCTCTCACTGGTGTTACTTGGTCTTGTCAGTGCTGGACTCACCAGTGCAAGCTGCCCCTTCCCCGTTGGCCTCTGGTGCACAGCTTACACTCTGCACTGCCTGTAGACAGGGTGCTGTTTTCCAGGCTGTTCAGATCCCAAAGCAGGCACCTGAAGGCTCCCGCTGGGGCCCGCAGGATTTATCGGAGCACACCAACTTTTCCCAGCTGGCCGCCCGGAAGCCCCCACTAGCCTCTTGAGGGACCTGGAGATGTGGCGGCCACCCAGGCTGATCTGAAGCGGAGAGATTTGAGCTGGGGGCTTCTGCCTGAGGCCTTGCCCCAGATTGTGTCTGTGGACCAGGTGGAACCCGTGTGCACCCCCAGGGAGCTCCGAAGGTGAATGTTGCTGTGACCTCCCCTGTGCTCCGCTCACTCCGCTGGGCAGCCGATTTCCCCAACCTGGCTGGCGCACACTAGGTTAGCCTTGTCGCCTGGGCCCTGAGTCCAGGCAAACGCCTGGGAGGCCAAGGTCCGAGCAAAGTTCCCCTAGGGCTATGTCTGTTATTTGGGTCCGCCAGGTGACCCGGATGGCGGGCGTGCGCGTCCGCGCTCCGCGAAAGCACCGGGAGAGTCTGTTGTGCTAATAACCTCCTGGGCTGGTTGACACACAGATGGCCCACCAAGCCGCCCAGTTCTTGGGGTCAGTCCTGTGCCTTTTGGGGCCTAGACCCCCGTTTTGTTAGCCTCAGGCTACGCTTGTTAGCAGTCTCTGCCCTCCCGAGCACTCTGGCTCCTGTAGGCAAAATGGCGGCGCGTGCACCGGCCGGGGCAAAAAAAAAAAACTCCTGGCTGGGTTGGCGCCCCGATGGCCACTCGAACAGCCCAGGGCCTGGGTGCAGGCCAACGCCCGTCTGGCTCAGACCCCTGCGGTGTTGGGCCTAGGATTATGTTTGTGTACCTCAGTCTGACTGATCTCTGGAGCCCGGGATCAAGATGGCGGTGAGTCTCTCCTGACTGGCGGGCAGCCGAGTTCTTCTCCTTGTATTTTTATCTGATTTTAATTACAGGGTAATTAATTCTGGCTTCATAAAATGAGTTAAATAGCTTTACACAATTTCTATTTTAATGGAGAATTTCACTGTAATTTGTTCTTTGTTCACTCATTTGTTTTTTACCACTTTATAAATCTGTTTGCCTCTTTCCAATGAGCTCATTTATTTTCTTTTGGAAATATTTGTCATAATAAAGTCCCTATCTGAACAGATACAAGAGTATTTATAATGTCGATTCCTTCTACTATTTACTAATATTTTTGGTTATTTTTTTATACTTAGGGAAATTTTCTGGCTTTTTTCCTAAGTTGTAGGATTTATTGTTATAAAGATAATATTGGTTTTAGGATTCATAAGCTATAATTTTCATTTCTATGGAAACTATCTTCTTGTATTCATTCTTGTTGTTTCCCATTCCACTTCACACTTTGATCATGCTAACATGATTTTTATTGTTGCAAGTTAAAACTTTCTCTTTTGTAGTTATATGAGTCTGGTTTCCTAATTGCCTCATTTCTGAGTAAGAGAACATATTTATTCTCTCTCTCTTTCTCTCTCTCTCTCTCTTTCTCTCTCTCTCTCTGTGTGTGTATGTGTGTGTGTGTCTATCTATCTGTGTGTGTGTGTGTGTGTGTGCCTGTGTGTGTCAATGTCAACATTTGACAGAAGACTAGATCTTATTCCTAAAATGATATAACCATGGCTGTATATAGCATATTTCACTTACTTCAATAAATGAAGGCGGCTCTTCTCTTTGTTGGTTAGGATTGTTGTTTGAATAAACCATTAGTAGTTGAATTGTATTTGGTTTACTTGTGGCCACAGTTTCACATAGTTTAGATTCTTGCATTTTTGAGCTGAAACTACCTGGCTCCAGTGGTGAAGTCAGTGTAAGGAGATTTTGATCAATGTTTTTGCTTTCCGTCTTCTAATAGTCACTTTGAGGAGGATTCTCTCTGTGAGTTCTTGCTAATGATCCAATGGTAAACTTGATGAAATCCTTATTCTGAGAGAAAGTTCCTAATGAGGGCATGCAAACACTTTTATTGGATCTTTTCTTAGTTCTTTAGCCTCTCTTATGTAAGCCTTATGTGTCCCAGATATCAGGAGGGGGATGACCTGGTGGCAAATGTGTCTTCCCCAGTGATAGGAAATCTCTGATTACTACTTACTACATGGCAGAGAGTACTAGCAGAGTTCCTTGTGTTTTTCTTGGTGTCAGCTGAAATCTGTGCTGTATTGTTGAAGCAAAGGGTGGACACAAGGAATTTCTTGATCATTCTCAACAGCAGTAATCTTGTCTGTCTCAGTAAATGATCCTCAACATAAATGACTTTTCTACCCTTCTTTTTCAGGTGAGGATATTTGTCTAGTGTGTATGTGGAATGTTTGTGGTGAGTTTTCTTCCAGACCTAGTAATAGAGGATTTTTGAGTCCAATGGAACCCTTTTTGGGCAATTGTGCCTGACCCAATGATATAGGCTACTAGGTACTCCTGACAGCTAAACATTGACTTACAACTATGGCTCTGAGCTTATTGTCTGATACCAGTAAAGATTAACAGTGTAGTTACTCATTTGAGTATGCAGAAATGTGTTTTATTAAGGAGAGTTACAGAAAGTAAGAAGTGAGAAAATGTGAAAAATTACAAGGGAAAGAAAGAAATTCAGAAGAGTGGGAGGAGTCTCTAAGAGGGAAATAAAACCATAGAATTCCTTGTCCAGGATTTTTTACAGGAATTTAACAAAGGCTGATGTGATTGCTATGATATTGTTTAGTCCTCTGAGCTAACTTGGAGCCAGACAAAGGAGGGTCCCGTGAGGGGAATGAGCATGTAGTAACTCAGATGCTGCCTATGTTGCAGGGATGCCCTGCTTGCCACTGAGTTCTGAGCTTTGTAACCACTGACCTTGATTCTGCTAGTCATTATCACTAGAGAGCCTTAATACTGTCACTCTTGCATGTGTCTTAGTAACTTATAACTGGACAATATTCTCTTTATTATCTTATCTACATCCTTAGCTTATAGCTCAATTATGGTCAGAACTTGATTCTTTCAAAGTCACCACGATGTAGCTGCAATCTTTCTTGGTTGCTTCATATTTTGCTCCTTGTTCTTGGAGAGATAGGGGGTTGTCTTCAAGATGGTCACATCTTGTTAGAGCCCAACATTACTTGTATTAATAACAAAGATAAAACAAAGAATAATAATGCCTCATCTTTGATATTTAAGAGCTCATGGAAGAAGGAGAGAGAGGCTGCTGACCTTCTATAACTGGCCCAGAACCCTGTCCTGGCTCTAAATATTTTTACTTCATGTACTCTTTAGTTTTTAACAAATTGACATACATAGAGTAACCTGGGAAGAGGGAACCTCAATTGAAGAATTGCCTCAACAAGTTCTATCTGCAGGCATATCTATTGAAACGTTTCCCAATCTGGGATTAATGTAGAAGCACCTAGCTTACTGAGTGTAGTGGCATCCCTAGGGGCATGGGCCTGGGCTGTATAAAAGGGAACCATATGACCAGTTCCTGCTTCTGGTTCCTGATGTGGCTTTTCTCCATGATGGACCTGAATGTCAAATAAACCCTTTTCTTTCCAGGCTGCTTTTGGTCATACTGCTTATCACAGCAATAGAAAAAACACCAACCAGAGTACTTGGATATTTCATTCTTAGAAACAATAGCTCTTATTCACTATTTGGAGTGTTCTAGGCTTCATCATTTTATGTTTAGACAAGGTGCTATAAAAACTGTTCTAGTTCTGGAGTCTCCGAGGACTCACTTCCTTACCTAGGCACCATTCAGGTTCCTTGGCTCTTGTTTTTTCTAACCATGTTAAGTTTGGGAGAGTATGTAGTATTTTCTAATCTCTTTCTGACTTGACTGCCTCTCTTCTCCATGTAGAAGATTTGTAGCCATCAGATGGTCAACACATCTAACCCACTTTTTCTAATATATTCTAGTGTGTATGTGTGAGTGGGGGGCGGTGTTTGTGGAAGAGGAGGTCTCAGGACCTAGTACAGTTCTGATGACAGATAAGGTTCTTAAAAATTGAAAAGCAAAATGTGTAAGGATTGGTGAAGAGGAGACTTAAGGGTTCTTTGGAAAGTCGGTTTGATGGTGCTTTTCTGGGACAAACTTGTAAAGGAATGTTTTGTTTCATTAAAGGAGAGACAGGTATGGAAAGCTAAGACAGACTCATGAAGGAACATTTTGATGAAGCAGACACAGGAGAGAGGATGTTCTGCTAAAGCAAGCATGTAAAAGGACATGTGATGAAGGCTTCTTTGCTAATGACATTCATGTATTCATCTGTCTTACTTTGCATAGTTGAGCTGTATTTGTTGGGATGCCATAGAAATGCACCAAAAAAACCTTCTGGTATTACAGTTGTTGCTTCCAAGGACTCAGGCAGATTGGATGCACGTGCTGAGGAAGAACTGTGCTGAGAAAAGACATGTGCTGAAGAAAGAGCAGTGTTAAGGCAAGGCACGTAGAGGACACATGATATTTGAAGGGTATAAATAAGAGTCCATGGAGTAATGGAGACAGAGCTTGGCTTGTTGGTACATCTAGATGTGCAATGCTTGTGAGTCTCTATGTCTTTGCTGTTCTTTGCTTCCCTAAGAGAGGCACAGATGAAAACCCCCTAGTGTGTTCCTCTTGGTCTCTCGGGACTTGGGCTGTGGCTGAGGTCTGGCTGTCTCTGCTAGGTCACTTCACTGCTGTTGCTAACCCAGCTCTACCAAACTGGACTGCCGATATGTCTGTGAGATGTTTGGATCGAGCTGCCTGCTGCTGCCTGCTAACCTCTGAACTGAACTGCTGATTTCCAGACAACAGACAGGAGTTGCTCCAAAGAACCTTTCAAATCATGTCCACTTCCCCACATCCTTTCTTTTCCACTACTTCTTGTGAGTTGCAAGAAAGATTAAAGCATTTAAGAACAATCATCAAAAATAAGATTTAAAACCATGAAGTTATCGGTTGGAGATATTGCTCAGTATATGCGAGGATGTCTTAGTTAGGGTTTCTATTGCTGTGGTGAAATCATCATGGCTAAAATTCAGGTTGGAGAGGAGAGGAAAGGGTTTATTCACCTTACACTTACAGATCATAGTCCATCATTAGAGGATGTCAGGACAGGAACTCAAGCATGGTTGGAACCTGGAGGGAGGAAGGAGCTGACGAAGAGACCATAGAGGGGGTGCTGTTTCCCGGCAGGCTTCACACATCTTGCTCAGCCTGCTTTTGTATACAATCCAAGACAACCAGCTCAGGAATGGCAGCATTCACAATGCTCCCAAATTTCTCCTTATTTGAGAAAGATGTCTTGTAGATGGATCTCATGGAGGCATTTCCTGAACTGAGGCTTCTTTCTCTGCTGAGTCTAGCTTGGAACAAACCGATACACACCACCCAGTTTAGAGAATGTGCTGCTTTCCCAAGGAACCCAAGTTTCTTTCCCAGTAGCCAAGTGGGACAGCTCTCAGTAATTTTAAATTTCATCTCCTGGAGATACCACACCCCCTTTGACTGCTTTGGTTGCTTACATACAGGTTTCTACTTCTCCTCCCTCTCCTCCCTCCCTTCCTCTCTCCTTTCTTCCTTCCTCCTTTATCTTCATCTCTCTCTCTCTCTCTCTCTCTCTCCTCTCCCTTCCTCTTTTTCCTTCAATGCCCCTGCTCTCTCACTCAAACACAAGTAAAAATAAATACAAAAATATAGAAGAGGTGCTATTCCCACCCAGTCTCATTGTTAGTCTGTTACTTGCAGTCTCGGTATTTGAATTCTCCCCATTCCCATTCCTTTCACTTATTTCCTATGCCATTGTCTATGACTAGACCCTCACAGCTTCAAATATGGCTTGCTAGATATTTTAAAAAACTTTTATTTTTTACCTTGCATTCTTCATCTCTTCTATGTTATGGAGATCTTGTAATCACCATTTCTCTACCTCCCCAGGGAAGGCCTCTGTGACTTCCATCCTTAGACCGACATCTCTGAGATGACTTTTTAAAGGTCTGTCACAGTTGACCTGAGTTCATCCCCTAAACAACCTCAGGTACCCTCATACTCCCAGACACCACTCCCTTGTCATTGTCATTTTTTGCTTTAATTTCTCTCCATGTTTTTCTCCTCCTACATAAATGCCAGCAGTCTTTTGAAAATAGCTCATGTAAACTATCCCTACGAAGCTTTCTCCGATGCAGCATGTTTGCCTTCATTGACTTCCAAGAGGGTAGAGGAAGTAGCTTGTTATACAAAGACAATTCGATATTAGGGAGATAGTGTCACACTTGGAGTTGTGGATCTTGGATTTGAATTCCATTTTACTATTTAATATCATGAGGGTTAGGGAGACCACACAAATTCCTAATGTTACCTTTATTTACTCACAAAATAGGAATATTAATCACAACTTCACATAGATTGCTATGATTGAGTGAGTCACTTAATATGAAACATCTGTCATATAATATGAACTTGATAATAGGTAACTACTGAGTTATATTTCTGAGGTATACAAGGTTCTGAGTCTAGCCTTTATTGCTCATTGGTATCTAATATATGCTACTGCTACTTCATGTTACTATTTAACTACTTCATGGGTTTATATCTGTCTCTTCAAAATGGAGATTCAATGGATGAATTGTATACTATATATGTTTTGTGTGTTCCAGAGTGGTAGTATCTTCCCATTTGTCAAAATTCTTATGAAGCTCATTCTTTAATAAATTTGTTTTAGCAGTATATCATGTTGCTGTAAGTACATAGTGGACAGGTCAATGCCAGAATTAATGAATTGTCTCCAGGTAGAAATCAATGGATTGATGTGACACATTCACCATTGAGGGTCTTGGTACTGAACTACCACATAACTTCTGTGGGCTATTTTCTTGTGGTGTCTGCAACCCCTCTCACTCCTACAATCCTTCTTTCCCCTCTTTTGTGGGATTTCCCTGCTTCTGCCTAATGTTTGGCTATGGGTCTCTGTATCTTTTCGCATCAGCTACTGGAGGAATCCTCTCTGATAACAACTGACCTAGGCACTGATCTATGAGAAAAGCAAAATTTTTGTTATGAATCATTTCATTGACATTTTTTTGGGCAGTTATATTTGGTCCTACTCTAGGGCTCTGAGCCATACATCTTCAGGATCCTAGTCATTTAGGCAGTGTTGGGTATGGCCTCCTTCTTGGGCCTGGTGCCTCAAGTTAGACCAGTCATTTGTTGGCCAATCCCATAAGCTCCAATTCCCTATTGTCCCAGAACACCTTACAGGCAGGACAGGTTGTTGGTCAAAGATTTTGTGACTGGGTTGGTGTTCTTGTCCCACATTTGGGAACCTAGCCTGGTTACAAAAAATAGCTGGTTCAGGCTCAGTATCCTAGGAGTCCTTATTAGGGACACCCTCATAGGTTCCAGGAACTTTCCGCATCACTCCCTAAACACCCACCGATTTCACTTCACCTCTTCTCCCCTGCTCTTTCTCTATCCCTTTATCTCCCACATGATTCCTCTGGTTTCCATTTCCACCTGCTCCCAACTACTCACAAAATCTTCTCTATTTCCCCTTCATAGGAAGATCCATGTGTCTCTATTAGAACTCCCCCCTTTAAATTCTCTGGGCTGTGGATTATAGTGGGATGATCCTTTACTGAACAGCTAATATCCATTACACATGTGTACATGTCATGTTTGCCTTTCTGAGTCTGAATTACCTTGATCAGCAAGATTTTTTTTCTGTTTTTCCCATTTGCCTGCAAATTTCATGATCTCCTTTTGAAATTTAAGAAGGAAGTCGGAGTGGTTGTACCATTTTGCCATCCTACCATCAATGGAGGAGTGTTCCTTTTCCTCCAAATCCTCTCCAGCATGTATTGTCACCTGTGGTTTTGATCTTAGCCATTCTGATTGGTGTGAGGTGGAATCTCAGGGTTGTTTTGATTTGCATTTCTCTGGTTACTAAGGAAGTTCAACATTTTTTAAGTACTTCTCAGCCATTCTAAATTTTTCACTTATGAAATTTTGGTTTAGTTCTATACCCCATTTTTTATTTTTTTAAATTTGGTTGTTGGGTTTTTTGGTGGCTAGTTTCTTGAGTTCTTTAGGTATTAGCCCTCTATCAGATGTGAGGTTAGTGAATATTTTTTCCCAATCTGTAGGCTGTAATTTGTGTTATTGACTATGTCCTTTGCCTTACAAAAGCTTCCCAGTTTTATGAGGTCCCATTTATCAATTCTTGATCTTAGAGCATGAGCCATTGGAGTTCTGTTTAGGAAATTTGCCCCGGTGCCAATGAGTTCAAGGCTCTTTCCCACTTTCTCTTCCATTAGATTCGACGTATCTGGTTTTATTTTGAGGTTCTTGATCCACTTGGACTTGAGTTTTGTACAAGGTGACAAATATGAGTGGGATTCCAAACTGGTACAATTACTCTGGAAATCATTCTGGAGGTTCCTCAGAAAATTAGAAATAGATCTACCTGAAGACCCAGCAATACCACTCTTGGGAGTATACTCAATAGATTCCCTGCCATGCTACAGCGACGTGTGTTCCTACTATATTCATAGTGGCCTTATTTGTGATAGCTAGAAGCTGGAAACAACCTAGATGTCCCATGACAGAAGAATTGATACAGAACATGTGGTTTATTTATGCAATGGAATACTACCCAGCTATTAAGAATGAGGACATCCTGAGTTTTGCAGGTAAATGAATGGAAATAGAAAAAAATCATCATGGGTGAGGTAACTCAGACCCATAAGGACAAGCATGGTATAAGTGGATGTTAAAAAGTGCAGAGTACCTGAGATACAGTCCACAGAACTCAAAAAAGCTCAACAAGCTGAAGTGCCCAAGTGAGGACTCCACTGTCCCTCTTGGGAGGGAGAACAAAGCAATCACTAATGGAAAGAGTCAGGGAGGGACCTGGGAGGGAAAATGGAGGGAGTGAGGGGGGGAGAGGGGAAAATGATCTGGTAATGGGTGAATGAAAAGGGTGGAAGCCCTGAGGGCCAGCAGAAAGAATGGAAACAGGAAACCTTGGGAGATAGGAGGTTGGGGAGACCCTCCAGATTGTACCAGAGACCTGGGAGGTGAGAGACTCTCAGGACTCAAAGGTAGGGACCTTAAATGAAATGAATGACAATGGGGACAGGGGACTTTTGATCCCACCTCCAGCAGGAAAACAGGATATCAAATGAAGGAGAGGAGGTCCATTCCACAGTCATAACTCTGACCCATAATTATGCCTCTCTGAATGAATTACAAGGATGGAAATAGAGAGGAGCTTGAGGAAAAGAGGGTCCCATGATAGACCCAAAGTAGGATCTAGCTCAACGGGAAGTTCCAAGTCCAGACACTATTACTGAAGCTATGGAGTGCTCACAAAAAGGGACCAAGCATGACCACGCTCCAGAAGACCCAACAAGCAGCTGAAAGAGTTTAATGCAGATATTTACACCCAACCAATGGACAGAAGCAGCTAACCTCTTTGTTGAATTAGGAAAAGCTGAAAGAAGCTGAGGAGGACAATCCTGTAGGAGGACCAGCAGTCTCATTTAATTGGGACCCCTGAGATCTCTCAAACACTACACCACCAAACAGGCAGCATACAACAGCTGATATGAGGCCCCCAACACACATACAGTAGAGGACTGCCTGGTCTGTGTTCAGTCAGGGATGAAGCACTTAACCCTCAAGAGACTGGAGGCCCCAGGGAGGACATCCTAGTGGAGACAGGAGGGTGGGGAGAATAAATGGGATGTAGAATAGTCAGAAGGTGGACAGGTGGTGGTGGGAATAAAATATGGAGTGAAATATAAATAAATAAATAAATAAATAAATAAATAAATAAATAAATAAATAAATAAAAGAAGGAAATCAGAGTACCTCTTGGGGTTCTTATATACCCCTAATTCCACAATTTCCATTCTGAGTCAGAATAACTTTTGTTTTGCATGTAATGAACACATCAGGAAATTTATAATCACCACAAAGTCTGAGAGCACTGGATGCACCAGGAAACTCCATCTCTCCAATAAGACACAGGTCCTCATCTTTGAATCATCCTCTTCCTATCACAGCCTCAATGCACTATTTGAAATCTGAGTTATCAGTGTTTCCTCATAGAGGTCTCATATACAACTCTTGGACCATTATGTCATAGCTCACATGATAGCTTTGTATTCTCACTCAATAGATGAGAACAAATGCAAAGATTATGGTTAATGTAATCCTCCTGTACCGCTCTCCAAGATGGATGACTTCCAACATATACAAAGATCATTTTTACTGAAAGAATAATTTTCTGTCCTGTAGCACAAAGTCCTAGACAGATGGTAAGAAGCACAGAGTCTGAGGCCACATATCTAGACAACTGAATTAGACTCTGCATTTTGATAAGCCATTAGTTTATGCAAATATGTTAAAGATTAGAAAATAATAGGTTGGATCAGAGTCAGAAACTTAGTATCTAGCAAACAACCTAGGACTTAGCATCTCTCACAAGCTCCTGGATGAACCTCTTCATCCATGGACCAGGCTTTGATCAGCCTTTTTGGTCTTAAAGTTAACAGACCATTAGAAGAATGCTTCTAAAAGGATGAGTGATCATTTTCTACTCAATAGTGTGATAGGAATGAAGTTCACCTCCACTATCAGTACTTTTGCAGCCACCAAACCCTGACACTTACTGATGCCAAAAAGTACTTGCTGATAGGCGCCTGATATGAATCTCTCCTGAGAGGCTCTTTAAGAGCCGCTCAGATGTGGATGCTTGCAGCCAGCCATCTCACTGAGCAAGGAGGAGTTAGGGGAAGAACTGAAGGAGCTGAAGGAGTTTGCTATGGCATAGGAAGAACAACAATATCAAGCAGCCAGAACCCCCAGAGCTCCCAGGGACTAAACCACCAACCATAGGAAATACACATGGGGGGACCCATGGCTCCAGCCTCATATGTAGCAGATGATGGCTTTGTCTGGCATCAGTGAAAAGGGAAGCTCTGGGTCCTGAGAAGGCTCCATGCCCCAGTGTAGGGGAATGATAAAGTCGTGTGGCAGGAGTGGGTAGGTAGGTGGAGAGCACCCTTGTGGAGGCAGGGGGAAGGATGAAATGGGGTGTTTCCAGAGGGATAACATTTGAAATGTAAATAAACAAAAAAGAAAGAAAGAAAGAAAGAAAGAAAGAAAGAAAGAAAGAAAGAAAGAAAGAAAGAAAGAAAGAAAGAAAGAAAGATGTAATGTAACCAGGTAACCATGTAAATGTAACCAGGAAGAGGGATAACATTTGAAATGTAAATAAACAAAACAGAAAGAAAGAAAGAAAGAAAGAAAGAAAGAAAGAAAGAAAGAAAGAAAGAAAGAAAGAAAACGGAATGAAGTTCACAACCACTATCAGTACTTTTGCACTCAATGGTTTATTCTACAATACAGAAAAGTTAAAGAGACATCATGGAAAATTAATTTGGATGTAATTTTTTATCTATAAATCAAAAGTAGCATTTGAAACATAATTCATAATTCAATAAGATCTACATCGCTGGGATATTTTTACTAGAGATGTTTTGACAGAAGAAACGTGTAAGCTCAGATATGTACAAATACACAGACACATTGATCAATTTTAATCCTTTTAACTCACGATTTGCTTTTGCACAATAATAACGAAGCAAAGCTGAAAGTCTGTGAAAGAAAATATTCTGCCAGGGAGCTGGGTTGCAGAGTGAATCTGAAATGCTCAGGAAAGAAGCTTCCTTGAGCGTTTGAATCAGAAGTCTGCTGCCGTGTTTATGCACCATTGGATTTTCACTTGTCAGTATATCAGAATTAAGGTTGAGCCAGATAGATTGTTAACAATGTCAGATTTGATTGTTGCAATATGTTCTAAATCATGGCTGCCTCTGGTGGATCTTGCTGACTTTTGCATCTTCCTACACACATTTCAAAAGAATGATAGATGGACATATTCTTTTCAAAATGTAAACTAAGAATTTATTTAGAAACAAGTGACACTTTAGTCTGTAGATGTGCATAAAAATATTACACCTACTGGTGAGACCCAGGAAAAATCTTCCTTTGAATTTCATCATCACCAAAGAATGTAGCACGCATACAGTGTAATTTATTTTTGGTTTGAGCAATAATATATTTTTAATAAAAACATTTATTGATAAGTCATTAATCTAAACATACCAATGGTTGAAAAAATTAAAACTATGAATCACCTGCTAAGAAAAGAATCCATTTTAAAAATAACGTCAATTTATCAAAAAAATCACAGTGACTATTAATAAACCAAAACACATTCACAAAATTGTATGTTTTCACTTTTAAAATACTAGCATTTTTTTCATTTTTTAAAAAATTTTATTCGATATATTTTTTTATTTACATTTCAAATGATTTCCTCTTTTCTGGTTCCCCACTCCCAGAAAGTCACATAAGCCCCCTTTCCTCCCTCTGTTCTCCCACCCATCCCTTCCCACTTCCCTGTTCTGGTTTTGTCTTATACTGCTACACTGGGTCTTTCCAGAACTAGGGGCCACTCCTCCATTCTTCTTGTACCTCATTTGAAGTGTGGATTATGTTTTGCATATTCCAGTTTTCCAAGCTAATATCCATTTATTAGTGAGTTCATACCATGATTGATCTTTTGAGACTGGGATTCCTTACTTAGTATGATGTTCTCCAGCTCCATCCATTTGCCTAAGAATTTCATGAATTCATTGTTTCTAATGGCTGAATAGTACTCCATTGTGTAGATATACCACATTTTTGCATCCAGTCTTCTGTTGAGGGATACCTGTGTTCTTTCCAGCTTCTGGCTATTATAAATAGGGCTGCTATGAACATAGTGGAACATATATCCTTATTACATGCTGGGGAATCCTCTGGGTATATGCTCAGGAGTGGTATAGCAGGATCTTTCGGGAGTGACATGCCCAGTTTTCTGAGGGACTGCCAGACTGATTTCCAGAGTGGTTGTACTAATTCGCAACCCCACCAGCAGTGGAGGAGTGTTCCTCTTTCTCCACATCCTCGCCAACATCTGCTGTCTCCTGAGTTTTTAATCTTAGTCATTCTGACTGGTGTAAGGTGAAATCTCAGGGTTGTTTTGATTTGCATTTCCCTGATGACTAGTGAAGTTGAGCATTTTTTAAGATGTTTCTCCACCATCCGAAGTTCTTCAGGTGAGAATTCTTTGTTTAACTCTGTACCCCATTTTAATAGGGTTATTTGGTTTTCTGGGGTCTAACTTCTTGAGTTCTTTGTATATATTGAATATTAGCCCTCTATCTGATGTGGGGTTGGTGAAGATCTTCTCCCAATTTGTTGGTTGCCGATTTGTGCTTTTGATGGTGTCCTTTGCTTTACAGAAACTTTGTAATTTTATGAGGTCCCATTTGTCAATTCTTGATCTTAGAGCATAAGGTATTGGTGTTCTGTTCAGGAACTTTCCCCCTGTACTGATGTCCTCAACTGTCTTCCCCAGTTACTTTTATATTACCTTCAGAGTGTCTGGCTTTAGATGGAGGTTCTTGATCCATTTGGAGTTGAGCTTAGTATGAGGAGACAAGGATGGATCAATTCGCATTCTTCTGCATGCTGACCTCCAGTTGAACCAGCACCATTTGTTGAAAAGGTTATCTTTTTTCCATTGGATGTTTTTAGCCCCTTTGTCCAGGATAAAGTGGCCATAGGAGTGTGGGTTCATTTCTGGATCTTCAATCCTGTTCCATTGATCCACCTGCCTGTCACTGTACCAATACAATGCAGTTTTTAACACTATTGCTCGGTAATATTGCTTGAGGTCAGGGATACTGATTCCCCTAGAATTTCTTTTGTTGTTGAGAATAGTTTTAGCTAGCCTGGGTTTTTTGTTAGTCCAGATGAATTTGAGAATTGCTCTTTCTAAACTCTATGAAGAATTGAGTTGGGATTTTGATGGGTATTGCGTTGAATCTGTATATTGCTTTTGGCAAAATGGCCATTTTAACTATATTAATCCTGACGATCCATGAGCATGGGAGGTTTTTCCATTTTTTGAGGTCTTCCTGTATTTCCTTCTTCAGAGTCTTGAAGTTCTTGTCATATAAATCTTTCACATGTTTGGTAAGAGTCACCCAAAGGTACTTTATACTGTTTGTGGCTATTGTGAAGGGTGTCATTTCCCTAATTTCTTTCTCAGCCTGCTTATCCATTGAGTATAGGAAGGCTACTGATTTGCTTGAGTTGATTTTATAACATGCCACTTTGCTGAAGTTGTTTATTAGCTGTAGGAGTTCTCTAGTGTAGTTTTGTGGGTCACTTAGGTATACTATCATATCATCTGCAAATAATGATAGTTTGACTTCTTCCTTTCCAATTTGTATCCCTCGACCTCCTTATGTTGTCTAATTGCCCGAGCTAGTACCTCAAGTACAATATTGAAAAGATAAGGAGAAAGGGGGCAGCCCTGTCTAGTCCCTGATTTTAGTGGGATTGCTTCAAGTTTCTCTCCATTTAGTTTGATGTTGGCTACCGGTTTGCTGTATATTGCTTTTACTATGTTTAGGTATGGGCCTTGAATTCCTGTTCTTTCCAAGACTTTAAGCATGAAAGGATGCTGAATTTTGTCAAATGCTTTTTCAGCATCCAATGAAATGACCATGTGGTTTTTTTCTTTGAATTTGTTTATGTCGTGGATTACATTGATGGATTTCCGTATATTCAATCAACCCTGCATCCCTGGGATAAAGCCTACTTGATTATGGTGGATGATCATTTTTATGTGTTCTTGGATTCGGTTGGCAAGAATTTTATTGAGTATTTTTGTATCGATGTTCATAAGGGAAATTGGTCTGAAGTTCTCTTTCTTTGTTGGATCTTTGTGTGGTTTTGGTATCAGCGTAATTGTGGCTTCATAGAAGGAATTGGGTAGTGTTCCTTCTGTTTCTATTTTGTGGAATAGTTTGAAGAATATTGGTGTTAAGTCTTCTTTGAAGGTCTGATAGAATTCTGCACTGAAGCTATCTGGTCCTGGGCTTTTCTTGTCGGAAGGCTTTCTATGACCCCTTCTATTTCTTTAGGGGTTATGGGACTGTTTAGATGATATATTTGGTCCTGATTTAATTTTGGTATTTGGTATCTGTCTAGGAAATTGTCCATTTCCTCCAGATTCCCCAGTTTTGTTGAGTATAGGCTTTTGTAGTAGGATCTGATAATTTTTTTAATTTCCTCAGTTTCTGTTGTTATATCCCCCTTTTCATTTCTAATTTTGTTAATTTGGATACTTTCTCTCTGCCCTTTAGTCAGTCTGGCTAAGGGTCTATCTATTTTGTTGAGTTTCTCAAAAAACTAGCTTCTGGAGTCATTGATTCTTTGTATGGTTCTCTTTGTTTCCACTTGACTGATTTCAGCCCTGAGTTTGATGATTTCCTGTCTTCTACTCCTCCTGGGTGAATTGGCTTCTTTTTGTTCCAGGGCTTTCAGGTGTGTCCTTATGCTGCTAATGTATGCACTCTCCATTTTCTTTTTGGAGGCACTCAGGTCTATGAGTTTTCCTCTTAGCACTGCTTTCATTGTGTCCCAAAGATTTGGGTATGTTGTGCCTCAATTTTCATTAAATTCTAAGAAGTCTCTGACTTCTTTCTTTATTTCTTCTTTGGCCAAGGTGTCATTAAGTAGATTATTGTTCAACCTCCATGTGTATGTGGGCCTTCTGTCGTTTTTGTTGCCATTGAAGACCACTCTCACTTCATAGTGATCCGATAGTAGGCATGGAATTAGCTCGATTTTTTTTTTTGTTGTTGTTGAGGACTGTCTTGTGACCAATTATATGGTCGATTTTGGAGAAGGTACCATGAGGTGCTGAGAAAAAAGGTATATTCTTTTGTTTTAGGGTGGAATGCTCTATAAATATCAGTCAAGTACAATTGGTCCAAAGGTTCAATTAGTTTCTGTTTTCCTGATCGGTCCATTGAGAGTGGAGTGTTGAAGTCACCCACAATAATTGTGTTGGGTGAAATGTGTGCTTTGAGCTTTAGTAAAGTTTCTTTTACGAATGAGGGTGCCCTTGCATTTGGCGCATAGATGTTCAGAATTGAAAGTTCTTGTTGGTGGATTTTTCCTTTGACCAGCAAGAAGTGCCCTTCTGTATCTCTTTTGATGACTTTAGGTTGAAAATCAATTTTATCTGATATTAGAATGGCTACTCCGGCTCATTTCCTGAGACCATTGGCTTGTAAAATTGTCTTCCAGCCTTTTACTCTAAGGTGGTTTTTGTCTTTGACAATGAGGTATGTTTCCTGTATGCAGCAAAATGTAGGGTCTTGTTTCCTTATCCAGTCTGTTAGTCTATGTCTTTTTATTGGGGAGTTGAGTCCATTGATGTTAAGAGATATTAAGGAGTATTGATTATTACTTCCTGTCATTTTTGATGTTATTTTTATATTTGAGTAGTTATCTTCTTTTGGGTTTGATGAAAGAAGGTAACTATATTACTTTTTCCAGGGTGTCGTTTCCCTCCTTGGATTGGAGTTTTCCTCCTATTATTCTTTGTAGAGCTGGGTTTATAGAAAGATATTGTGTAAATTTGGTTTTGTCATGGAATATCTTGGTTTCTCTATCTATTGTGATTGAGAGTTTTGCTGCGTATAGTAGTCTTGGCTGACATTTGTGTTCTCTTAGAGTCTGCATGAGATCTGCCCAGGATCTTCTAGCTTTCATGGTCTCTGGTGAGAAGTCTGGTGTGATTCTGATAGGTCTTCCTTTATATGTTACTTGGCCTTTCTCTCTTACTGCCTTTAATATTCTTTCTTTGTTTAGTGTGTTTGGGGTTTTGATTATTATGTGACGAGAGGCATTTCTGCTCAGGTCCAGTCTGTTTGGAGTTCTGTAGGCTTCTTGTATATTCATGGGCATCTCTCTCTTTAAGTTGGGAAAGTTTTCTTCCATAATTTTGTTGAAGATATTTGCTGGCCCTTTAAGTCTCATCTATACCTATAATCCTTAGGTTTGGTCTTCTCATTGTGTCCTGGATTTCCTGGATGTTCTGGGATACAAGCTTTTTGCATTTTGCATTTTCTTTGACTGTTGAGTCAATGCTTTCTATGGTATCTTCAGCATCTGAGATTCTTTCTCCCATCTCTTGTATTCTGTTGTTTATATTTGCATCTATGGCCCCTGATTTCTTTTCCAGGTTTTCTATCTCCAAAGTTGTCTCCCTTTGTGCTTTCTTAGTTGTTTCTACTTCTGATTTTAGATCCTGGATGGTTTTGCTTAGCTCCTTCACTTGCTTGTTTGTGTTTTCCTGTAATTCTTTAAGAGACTTTTGTGTTTCCTCTTTCATGACTTCTGCTGTTTGACTCACTTTTTCCTGCATTTCTTTAAGTTTTGTGTGTGTGTGTGTGTGTGTGTGTGTGTGTGTCTGTTTCTTCTTTATTGGCTTCTATCTCTTGAGCCTTATTCTCCTGAATTTCTTTAAGTGATTTTTGTGTTTCCATTAATCGTGTTTCTAGCTTATTCATGTTCCCCTGTATTTCTTTAAGAGATTCATTTATGTCCCTTTTGTGTCCTTCTAGCAGCATCATGAACAGTGATTTTAAATCCAAATCTTGTTTTTCTGGTGTTTCTGCATAATCAGGGTTTGCTGATGTTGGAGAGCTTGGTTCAGATGCTGCTATATTGCCTAGGTTTCTGTTAGTATCGTTCCTGTGTTTGCCCTTTGCCATCTTCTTATTTCTGGCATTAGTTGGTCTTGTCTCTGGCTAGTATTTGTGCCTCCTGTGAGGCTATATGGCTATTTCTGCAACACTGAATGGCTGGGTTTCCCCTGTTACAGATTGCTAATGCGCTGCCCTCCTCTTGGGTGTCCCTGCAGCCCTAGCGTGCCTTGCCCCTGGTTGTCTGTGTGAACCAGGGGGTGCCCGTTTGCTCCTTCAGTGAGTGCTGATGGTCTATGCTGCTGCGGGACCTTTTCTGAGTGCTGGTCACTCTGCTGGGCAGCCTATCTCCCAACCAGGTTGGTGCACACAAGTCTAGCCTAGCTGCTGAGGTCCTGAGTCTAGGCAAAAGCCTGGCAGGCTAATGCCCAAGCAAAGTTCCCCTTGGGCTATGAGTGTTAATTGATTCTGTCAGGTGGCAAGGATGGTGGCGTGCGTGTGCTCCCTGAAAGTGCTGGGAGAGTCTGCTGGGCTAACAACCTCCTGGCTGGGTTGGCACACAGATGGCCCACGAAGCAGCTCAGGGCCTGGGGTCAGTCCAAGGCCTGTCCGTCTTAGACCCCCTGCTATGTTAGCCTCGGGCTATGACTCTTAGCTGACTTTGCCTGCTAGGACTCTCTGGCATCCTGTAGTCAAAATGGCGGAGTGTGCACTGGCCGGACAATCAACCTCCTGGCCTGGTTCGCACACCGATGGCCCCCCAAACAGCCCAGGGCCTGGGTGTAGGCCAACGCCTATCGGGCTTAGACCTCTGCGATGTTGGCCTTGGGTTATATTTGTGTACCTCAGTCTGTCTGATCTCTCTGGTGCCCGAGATCAAAGATGGCGGAGAGACTCTTTGACTGGCGGGAGGCAGAGTTCTGATGTGGCTTCTTGGTTCCACTGCTTATGGCCCTTCTGTTGGACCAGCTGCCGCCACCGCTGCTGCTGCCGAGCATTTTAATATGAACTAACATTCCACTTGATAGTTAATATAGTAAAAGAAGCATTACCCATATGTTGAAAAATATTTGTTAAATATTTATTAAATGTAGTATGTATATACTACATGCTTTGAAAATCCTGGCAATAAACTTCTCTACACACTTATTAGAAATTTTTATTCATACAAGATAATTTCACTGAGGACAGAGGTGACATGAACATAAAAATATGCATTTGCTTAGAGTGGGAACAGATGTTCCTGGCACTGCCTTCAGTTCTGTATAACTGTTACTTCTTAGCAGTCATGGCTACACTCTGTGGGTACAATTAGAATACTTTAAACTCTAGGATGAAGTAACAAAGATTTAAAATGATTGATTTAAGAATCTACAGGCAAGGTAGATAGATAGATAGATTGATAGATAGATTTGAATGATAGATACAAACTGTTATATGTTTGCATCAGTGTAAATCTTTTCTTACAGAGCACTAATACAACATCAAAATAGATATCCCATGAAAATATTATCCTATGCTTGGGTTAGGAACATAGTACCTAGTACATAGACAATAGTACTAGCACTGAAGTCTGGCTGAATCCAGACCATATGTTCTTTTTTTTTGAGACTGTGTTTCTGTGTACTCAGAAATCCGCCTGCCTCTGCCTCCCAAGTGCTGGGACTAAACGTGTGCGCCACCACGCCTGGCTCAGACCACATGTTCTTAAATACTATAAGTATGTTTTATTTTACTCTGTGTATGTGCATGCAAAGGGGTGTGTGTGTGTGTGTGTGTGTGTGTGTGTGTTTGTGTGCATGTCTGCCATGGCAGGCATATATATATCAGATAACAAATTGTGGGAATCAGTTCTCCCCTTTGCTTTTATGGATCCAAAGAATAAAATTCAGATTTGACACAAAGTACCTTTTCCTAATAAGCCATCTTAGTGGCCTCAGATTGCTCTTCACAGGGTGGGGCAAGTTGTCTGAGCTGAATTCTTCATACATGCCATAATGAAACACAGTGCTCATGAACATGATGGCTCGTGGTTTTACTCTGAGCCTAGGAAAGCTCTATGCACAAATGTACATTGTCTCAAGGCGCCCAAGCAAAGCTTATAAATTGTACTTTAGTTGTGCAATTTCTAATTATTACATGGAGCTAGGGACTCCCATAGGCAACATGTGTCTGTTTATAGGGTGAGGGTGAAAATAATCTACTAAAGGATTCCAGTTTTGGTTGGGTGATTTTGTAAATACTTTCTGGAAGCAAGAATTTATTATTGAGTGATTTGGGGGAGAAGTGAGGGAAATCTATTTTCTGGCATCTCAAGCTTTTAATTACTGGGCGAAACAATGAAAGCGAAGATTAAGAATTGACCAGGTTTTTTTCATAGATTTGTGCTACTTCAAACCTTCATTAGAGATGCTCCCTATTTGAGTCTGTGCTGGATAATCCAGAGGCTCAGACAGTTCATCTTGCTGAGAATAAGTGACTGTAACTGTTTAGCCATAGAGTGTATATTCAGGCATAAAGTGTGTGTTTGCTTGTATATATACCTGTGCATTTATGTGTACACAAACACACACATACACTCGTATATATGTATGTAATATATTTTCCTACCCCAAGTCTCAGGGACCATCAAGGAAGAGGGAACAGAATAAATGCTCCTATTAGCAGCTGTGGATTTATGATGATTGCCCTGAACCACAGAGTGATGGAGAATGACGTAACACTCTTACATTGTGCCTCAGTTCTTCCTCCACACTTCTGTTCTAGCCACAATTGCAGGATTATAATCATATTACAATTGTAATATCACTATGGTTGGATTTTATACACCAGTGCACGCTTTTGTACATGAATATAGTGATTTATATTTATATTTATTGTTGCATTCGATGTCTCATTCCAGAGAAGAGTATTATGATTAAGCTTCTTGGGGGTGTCACTTTTGAGTTAATGGCCTTTATATAAAAGTTTACTGAGTTTTCACTTTCTATCTAAACTGAACAAAAATAAACGCAGAATCCTTTAGAACACCATTGTATAGAAGCTTAGACAATTTGCCTTTTTTTTTTTTTTTGAGCAGGTTTTCTAGTCCCCTCATCCTGTACTTCTCCTATGGCCTTTTCGAACTCTGAAGTTCAAATATGACCTATGAGCACTTTTCTTTACTTCTTTGCTTTTTCCCAGGTTTTCTGAATGAAGTATATTTGCTTTTCTCACTTTATATTCATTTAAAAAAGACGAACACACTGAAGACAGTTCCTGAGATTTATGTATGGGAGAGTATCATGAAGTTTTGAATTCTTAAAACCTTTATTTGCGATAATACTTGATTGGTGATGTTATCAGATATGATGGCCTATAACATCTGTAAGTCTTCCTTCAGAATCTTGAAGCTTTGCTTTATTTGTTTAAATTTGATTCTTTTGACAATTTTATACATGAATAATGTATTTACATAATTACTGTTCCCTCTTTCTATTTTCCAACTCTACCTGTGTTCTCCATTCTTTCTCAAATTCATTACGTTTCAAAAAGATATACACAATTTTCTGAGGCCATTTCGCATGTCTTGAATGTATGAGTGTTTAGGGCTGACCACTTGGAAATGAATAACATGCCATGGTGCTCCTCTAGGAGTAGACTGAATCTTTCCCTCTCCGCAGCCATAACTTCCTATATCTCTTCATCTATGACTAGATCTTTGTGAAAGTTCCCTCTGTGTTGCAAGTTAACTGGTGGTGTCACTTTCTATCTCTTATTTGGACAAGTATATTTTTGAGGTTCCATGGGTATCATATATAGAAACCATTTCCTACTGAGATCTCCTGATACTTTGGTTCCTATAATTTTTCTACTCAATCTCTCATCTTGTGCTTTGAGCCTTAGGCATAGATTGTGTTGTAACTGTATCAACTAGGCCTGGGTAATTCATAGCTATGTGTTTTCTGCATTTTAACCAATTTCACGTTAGTGGTGATCTTTCTGCTGCAAATGGACACTTCTTTGATGAGAGGCATGACTACACTTGCCTATGGTTATAAGGATAAGTATTAAGAAAGCAGTTTTGATTTATTTTCATTAAGTTTAAATAGTATTATCATTGGAAAACATTATATATTTTATAATGTTTCTATCTATATATCCCTGCTTAGATACTTAACGTTTTTGTCATGTTCTTTGCTATTGTAAAATTTATTGTAAAAGTGAAACATATAGCACACAGATGGGACTGTTGAGAGATTGGTAAGAGTCTCAGGACTGACTATGGGAATCTTAAACAGCAGTATATTTTTCATTATGTGTTGTATTGATAGGGTATTAATCCATTATGTGCCCCTTTCCTGAAAAAATAAAACAGTAGGCTTTATCTCCATGTCAGTGATTGAGTGGGTGGGTAGTGATTGTCAGGACTTACTTCAGAATCCTTGGATGTCATTTGAAGATAGTGACAAGGTAACTTCAGCTTAGTCTTCTTCTGTTTATCATGCCTTTCCTCCCACTGTGTACATGGCTTGTGACTCCCAGAACGAATGGCTAGTGACATAAATTCTCTATGTGTAAAATCTTACCCTAGAAGAAAAAAAAAATGAAGTCACTGAACACATGAAATTGAGAGCTGATAAAAATATTGACTTATTTTTACAAAAAGCTTCCTGTGATTTCCTCCAGAGTTTCATGGATTTTTGTGGTTAATTTGCATGGCATTGATGCTCCAGAGCTCTGGATGTGCTGCTGCTGTGTTTGCCTATGTGTGTGTTTGTTTATGATACATGTGTATATGTGGATGTGTGATCGTGGGTGTGAAGTGTGATGGCCTGCACCTGAAGGTCAGGTGACAATCTCCTTGGATGCTCTGTGCCTTTCCCCTTACTTGAGGCAAGTTTTTTCTTGCTCACCTCACAATACTGCAGGTTAGCTGACCAGTGAACTTACAGCTCTCTTTCTCTCCCTCTTGTCATTCTGGGATTATAGACCAAGATCCCAAGACTCTATATCTGACTTTTCTGGGATCAAGCACTCTACCCACTCAGCTGTTTTCCCAGCTCCTGAAGTTTTAACTGATGTGCTTTTAACCAGTTGCCCTCAGTGAAAGTGTTTGGAATTTTAGTTTTTTCAGGAAAAAGTCGAATAATTTTAGCCCCATAAAATGTTTTAAAAGTCCTTGAGAAATCCCTCTATTGGCCTGCCCCTTTAGGAAATTTGTAATTTAATTCATATATATTCTAGTGGTGTTTTTTGATATCACAAAGACTAATTCATACATGTATTACTAGGATGCAATGGGAAGTCTTTACAATTATTTTATTTTTTAATTTTCAATTGCTATAGAAATAAGATTTTCCCCTGCAGAAGATTTTACTTCCATATTACATAGTAAAATATTTTATGCTAGTAGAGGTAACATTGGGGTCACAAGCAATAAAGCTCATTTGATCACAGTACAGATGACTTCATGACTGATAGTCCATTCTGTTTTCATTCCACTTAGAATACAAGTAAATCTTCTAATAATAGTGTAGTAACTGCCTTAAGTCATTTATATAATATGTAGTTGAGAATGTATAAATTAAAGAGAAAATAAATAATTTTTCTGATATTGTAATGTCTTAGTTTAAGAAGTTTCCAATAAAATACAGAGTAGTTTTTGGATATCAAGTTAAACAATAGATGACTTAGCTCTTAAGACTTTGTGGATTCTGTGTCCGAAGAATGTCGTCAGCTTTGAGAGCTAATGAGAATAAATGATCCATTGGTGTTTTCACATTTAGTATAAAATTATTATGTAGCTATTATAAACCCAAGGTAGGAGTTCTTAGACTTCTGGGCATTGTAGGTTTTCAACGGTGGTGTGCAAGAAAATAAGGAACAGCATGAAAAATATCCATCCCCACGGCAACCATTCATCCTCCTCTAATCTGCCACAGTACCTCTGGACTTCTCCTATATTGATAGCCCTTTTTATATAAGCGAATTCTGAAAGCTGTCTCATTAATGCACTGAAGGGATAGTGGTGTTTAACCGATGCCATTTGCAGGTCTCCCTTATCAACGTGTAATAATCCATCATGGGAGTCAATTTCATTCCTAGGCATTTCTCACTGCAGAATGTTTCTCCTAGAAACCAAAGCTGCCCTTCCACTTCCTTTTATCATCACTCTTCCCCTCTCCCACAGAGAAAGTGCACCTGCCTTCCCTCTCCCTCTCCTTCTCCCTCCTCTCCTCTCCCTCTCTCTGAATAAAGCCCTCCGGGCCCATCTTTACATGGCTTCTGATGTGTTTGACAATCACGGATGCCACTCTGGGCTTTAGCTTATGGAGTAAGCAATGTAAGGTGTGAGCTTTTCTGACAGATTAGAAGGTGCTTGGTAACAAGGGGAAAATCAAATCAAATGCTTGTCACAGGGAATTCCGGGTTGTGTTGGAAGGCAGAACAAGCATGAAAGAAGTATTGCCGAGTGAAGGGGGAAAGCAATCTACTAAGATGTAAATAAGGGAAAACAGCTTTGGCTTGGGAGACAGTAGAGACACTGCTCTTCTAAGGATCTGGAACAATCTCTGGTTTGTTTGTTTTTTTTTTTTTTGTACATCACTGTATTTTAATAAAACATAATGCACATTTCTAAGATACATAGCAGTTAAAATAGTTCATGCTCATGGTAGACAGTTACAAATGCAGTGCAAATATATCTAGGTAAAATGTGTGTGTAGAGACAAAGATGAGTACATGAACACAGTAACACTGGGGGCAACTAGTCAGTGTTACTATATACGGCATTTAAAAATCCCACAGAGAATACATTTTCTTTTAGGATAAGTGACCTTTCTTATGCTAAAAAATTAACAAAAAGAAACATAGTCCACATGAACTTTTCAGAGGGGAAAATTAAAAGCAAATGTCAGACCATAAAGGCAATGATTCAAACCATACAAGAAAATAAAATCACATATTAGCCACACTGGACAACAAGACCAGAGGAAGCTGAGATCAGCGAGAGAAGCTAAACCATCACTGAACTTTCTGAGTCATCAAGCTACAAGAGCTAGCGAAGTAAGTTACAAACACTGACAAGGTTTTCTTTTCAAGATTGGAGATAAAATGTGTTTTGAGTGTTAAAAGTATTTCCTTTTAGTCCTTATGTTGATTTAGGAAAGTCCTAGATGGTGCAGAGACACGGAAGAACAATAAGATACATTTATCAGGGTCTAATAAGCAATTAGCTTATTTCAATGGTTAAGGTGATCACATGACAAGACATCCAGGGCATCAATGGGATATAACCATGGGAGGACATCTCCAGGGGATCTAAAGAAAGGAAGACGCACCCTGACTATTGGGGGCATCATTCAATGGGCTTTAGTACTGCACCAAAGAGGAAAAGACAAAAGAAAGAAACCTGAGCAATGGTAGTTCCCTTTCTCAGCTACCCTGTTAACTGCCTTGAGGGCAAAACCACATACACCAAAGGTTCCACTCTTTACTCTGTGTCTTTGAGTACAGGAATTACTTAACTTATATTTTGATTTTATAAGGGTTAACAGCTAAGAGAGTAACTTGAGTTAAGAAGAGATTTTGGACTCTGAACTTTAGAAGAGTGTTAAGACTATTGGAAATTTTGAAATAAGAGTGACTATATTTTGCACTAAGAGATGACAATGAACACATGGTGGCCAGGGTGATGGTTATGGCTTATAGTGATGTACTGAATGTCATATTGACAAAGGGTAGTCATGAGATAGTTTTGATTTCCAACCTAAAATTTTTAAAAACAAACAAAAACAACCCAGTTAGTTAATGAGCCACACTGGTGAGTGTACTAGGAGTGTGTTTCCCAGTGTGTTTAACTTTGGAAGAAAAACCCACCTTTAATATGGATGCAATCACCCTAAGGGCTGGGAAACAAAATTGAATTTTAAAATAGGAAAGGTGAAAGCCAGCTGATCAGTTCATTGGTCCTCGTTGGCAATGTTGACCAAGGTGAGTCTGCATCCATGTCTTTCCCTCTATAATGGACTCGGTTCCTTTGAACTGTGAGCCAAAATAAACTCTTCCATTCTTAAGCTTCTTTTCTTTTTCTTTTGCCAGAAATTTGGTCACTTTAATGAGAAACATTGTAGAATACTATACCTATTTTTCAATGTACATACTCATATTTATCTTAGCCAAAAAATAAACTATTACATATACCTATTAATAAGTGATAGCCATGAAACTGATATATGGTAAAACTACAGAAAAATGATGATGCTTATAAAATATGTTAAGGAAAATGCCATACAGGTTCTGGAAGAGAAAGTTCAGACAATTTAATACCTACCACACATGTATGAAAACTTGTGTTAGATTTCCAGCCCATACAATAAACCTGATGTGTTGGAGCTTGTTTTTAATATCTATAGAGCTTGCTCTCCAGCCTCTTCAACCTAATCTTTGAGCCCTCATCAACCAATGAGAAAACTTTTCTCAAAAAATAAGGTGTATGGTTCCTAAGGACCAATAATTAAAGTTGACCTCTTGTAGTCATACACCTGCAAATATGCATGCTTCTATCCACTTACAACTTCTTTTCCACAAATGCCAACCATTCAGTTGTACTTTAAGCAACAGTTACTAGTGAGCAAAATTATCTATTGTGCATATATGTAAAGATAAATACCTATTGTAAGAAAGATGAAGCTTTATAAAAATACTTATATTGAGCACAGTTTTATTTATGATATAGACAAAGAAGCAGGACAATTCTGGAGAAAAGAAAGATATGTTACAGGAGAGAGGGGCAGAAGAAAGTTGGAAACAAATACAATCAAACTACATTGATCAGAAATATGAGTATGAAAATTTTCACCATATAAAAATATCTATAATAATAAAACAAAATAAATCAAAGAAAAAGTGCTGCTGTGTGAGCTAAATTCACACAGCTACTGTTGTTTCATACACACATATATATATATACATACATAAATTCACACAGATACTGTTGTTTCATATACATATATATATATACATACATAAATTCACACAGATACTGTTGTTTCATGTACATATATATACATACATAAATTCGCACAGATACTGTTGTTTCATGTACATATATATATACATATATAAATTCACACAGATACTGTTGTTCATATACATATATTTATACATACATAAATTCACACAGATACTGTTGTTTCATACACACACACACACACACACACACATATATATACATACATAATTTTGTATATATGTATGTTAAATGATTCCTATGATGAAACTTTTTCATCTTGTTTTAAGTTTTTATGAATTGTATATGTTGTTTTAAAACTGTCATACTTTCTTGATAAACTTTAAATCTGATTTTTGGTTTGGTTGTCCCAATCACTAAAACAGATGAGCTGTGTAACCACCGTCTTTATTGCCTCCAGGTGAACCAATTCAGCTTCTGATATGATTGGCCACCTTTGCAATGAGGCCTTTCTCTTTATATGGGGAAAGCAATCTATATGAGCGGGGGTTGAATTCTCTCCTAACACAGTTAAGCTACTGGCTCCAGGGAGCTGAAACTAATGGTTGCGCTGGTTTTGATTCTCTTGTATGCAATGCATTTGAGCAAGCGAAGAAGTGTAACGAGGAGGAGTAAATAGGACAAGATCAAAGTGCTCTCTGGAGAAGGATGCTCACACAAATGGAAAGTGTTACCCTGTTACTCACCCTCATTGCCATCTTTAGCCCACAGTCTCAAGGCCCTTCCTGTACTGTGTGCTAAGTGGAATGGATTTCAGAAATGCAATTTATGTTAACCATCTTTTATTTATCTGTAGATGACAAACTGGGCTCTTGACAAATCCCTCTTCCCACGGTGTGGCACACTATGTGCTAATTGACCAGCTAGCATGAAAGCTCTCAGGTGAAGAAAGCCTGTTTATTACTGGGACTCCATTCCAGCTCATTTTCATAATGATATTTTATGATGATGGAGCTAGAGGAAAAAGGTCTGTGACACCGAGGAGACATTGGAGGTACTAAGAAGCAATATGTTTCCATCTTGCCACCCTAGATTTGTGCAGCATATGCACAAGGTAGCAATAAAAATGGAATTAAAGCTGATGGGACAACAGGAAAGTTATAGTGAACATGTCAGATGCAACCAATATAAAGATTGTATTCACTGCACATACACACACACACACACACACACACACACATACACACACATACACACACACACACACACACACACACACTGAAGTTCTCTATATATTTTATAGGCCACACTTTAAATTATAGGTATTTACAAAAAGGTGGGAACGGAGAAAAAGACCCACTGAGCATCACATAAGTTAATAATAATGATGCATTTAAAACTTGAAGAAATAAAACCTATACACACAGTGTTGGAAATCAAATTATTTCTAGAAAGCACGAGAATTATCCTCTATTAATTACCTCCAAGATGAATCATAGATAGCGGTTAAAATGTGTAACCACATGCTCTTTGATCTGAGTTCTTCATATTATCCAGTGTGCTGTTTTAGGTAAAGGAGCTTGACTGCCTTTGGGCTTCTTCTTCACGAATTGGAACAGTGAACACTTTATAGCTTTGTTTTGAGGATTAAATTTGTCAATCCCTGAAGAGAATTTAGTATTGAATTGTCTATTCATTGAAACAGATGAAGTTAAGCAGCTATATTTAATGTTTATAAAATATTTCTCAAGTCCTGAGTGTGACAAGATTTTAAGTTTCTGAAGAGGTGAAGTCCATACAGAGACCCCCAAGTCTCAAACTCTTATCTACAGAGTGGCAGAGACAATGGGCAAAGGGATGGAACTGAGCGTTTACAGTTCAGAAATGAGGAGCTTACCTGGTTCTAGTCAGAGTGGTGTTTCCTTTATCACATAGACATTTCTTAAAATGGTTCTTCATCAAATAAGACTAAGAAGATATCAGAAATTTTTTCTACCATTACTTATTCTGAGACTCTGAAGGTAGAAGGTAGGTGGGAATAAAATTAGTTAGACTTGCCAAGCATGGTTGACTATACATTTTCTTCACTAGACAGCTTATTTTATTTATGTCCCAAAAGACACAGTTAGGAATTGCTAATGGAATGACATGGAAGATTGCTGTCCCTGCAGGCAAGTAGACATAACTATGTTTTCTATCACTTAATTTTTTAATTAAGATTAGGAAGATTACTGTCATCCAGGATCAAGTAAGTACCATTACTTTGCCTGGATTGGGTAAATAATGAACATTCTGTTCCTATTCAAGGACTAAGGAAGGCTAGCCATTACTTAGTCTTTTTCCTTATGGATCAGTGTTGCTTTATAGTAGAATGTAATCCACTTGATTGTCCTTTTGTATTTAGTCTCTGGGATTTGGGTGATGTCTTCAGAATGTGTTTGGGGCTTGGAACTTTATTCTGGCTCCATTTGACAATTTTATTTTTATCTTCCCTTTCCCCCAATTTCTTTCTCGTCAGCTTTAATTCACTTAGCTGCTACCAGGATCACACAAAATGGCAAAGACCTTAAGGACCACTAAAGTACCTCACTGAAATGTATTTATATAATCAATAACACATATAGATGCTATTGAAAAGTCTCAAATCAGAATTATGTAAAAGAAGCAGTTACAATCTCTAGTATTTGTGTGTCACTGTCCTTGCCTATTCTATGAGCAGAATGCATATATAAACACACGCTATTAAATGAAAAGTGTCACATAATGCATGTTTTACTACACCTACCTTCTTTTCTCTCAAAATGTATCCTGTCAAATAAGTTGTCTTTAAAATACATACATACTTACATAAATACATGCACAGATAATATATACATTTATATTATGTATGCACTCATATACATATATGTATACATATTTCCTGCTTAAAATTTTCTGAAATTTCAGAGTAGATGTCATACCACCCAAAAGGAACCAACGCAATGACAAACATAGTTTTATAGTGGGACGTTTGCATAGGGAGGCATGAACTGAAAAGAATTCTAAGCCAAGAAATCTTGTAGGAATTGGAAGTCAGCAATTGGTTCTTAGGTTAAGTCAAAGCCCAGAAAAGCAGAGACTTAGACTCCTGGGCCAAGAATCAGGATGAGACAGTGTGTTTCACATTACCAGGTCACATATTTATGTACTGAAAGCCATAACTTAACAAATGGAGCTTAATGAGTTATAAGACATTGTCTGTCAAAGTCATTCTTAAGTTATCTTTGTGTGTGTGTGTGTGTGTGTGTTTTAGAATGTTCTCACTTTTTAATATTATTGGAATGCTACAGACTTGTTTACTCTCAGTCTTCTCTGTACAAGAAAGAATTCAGCCTAGGGAATCTTCTGGAAAGTGTCCTAGCTCTTTATAGCCCCCCAAGTCTCCTGAGATGTATAAGATGCTCACGAGGACCTTGTGAGGTGTTCTTTGGGGGCAGTAATACTTTTAAAATCTCATGGTTCTTTCATCTGCTCCGGACATCAGGAAATTTAACACTCCCTGATGTTGTGTTTATGACCAATCCTATTTTCTGCTTTTGCAACGTCTCCCTGAAACTCACCAGCTGTCAGGCCTGATGTGCATTAACGAAGGCTGTGGCTTACATGCTGCCTGTCATGTATGAAAAGGTGCCTGACTGGCTACAGTTGCTGCAGACTGGAGGGAAAGATGGCTTTTGAGCACACCAACTAATTGGTGTCGAGTCATATCACCTGGGATTGCCAAGACAGGCACGAATCAGAGCAGCCAGGGGCTGTACCTCTCTCTGCCCCATCAGGGTGTATGTGGCATTTCAAAATTACCACAGTTCAACACTCCGGACCTCCATAGCAATACCCCTCCAAACCAAAACAAATTGCGTCTAAAATTGCCTTAATCATCAGGTCAGACAAATTTCAAGGTCTCAAATAGCTAGGCTCATATAATTGCTACAAATATTAAATTGCCTTCTTTCTAGTGGTGAATCCTAAAAGGAATCTGCTATAGTCAGATCTTAAATTGGGGGATTTATCATGATAAGGAAACAGCTCTGAGTCCTCCTCTTTACTGCTCTGTTTTTTAAAACAAAAAGTATTTTTAAAGGACCCCCGATCATCATGCACTTGTTATCCATGATTCAAATATAAAAAAAGAAGATGAACAATTCACGTTGAAATCAGTATATATGCTGTGGCTATTCCTCTATATGGCCCTGTATATAGTTATCCTGGGATGAAAAATTGGCACCTACAATTATAAACTACTTTTGTTGCTCACTGAAAAATCAGAAAGAGAATAGTGGATAGTTGTCTCAAAGAATCAGTTAATATTCACCCACATCCTTAGGGGTGGGTGTGGTGTAGTTTCCACCCATCAGGGCCAGTATTCCGCAAGATGTTGTGGCTCCTTCTCTTGAAAATCAAAATTTAAAAAACAAAACAAAACAAAACAAAACAAAACTGACCTGGTGACTTCTCAGATCCCCTCTCTTGGTCTCTTGGTCTCACCATAATAATATTCTGCAAGGATAGTCTATACTATGTATTCTGGTCTATAAAGACTATCAAGCAGTTCTTATTTGATTGCACAATTTTCATTTATTTATTCATTTTTCTGACACATTCCTTGATGGGACAGGAATTTTGCTAATGTTGGTCACCATGGACTTATCAGGGCAGTGCACATGATAGGTGTTCACCTAATGTTTAACATGACTTATCAGTGCTGTGCACATGATAGGTGTTCACTTCACGTTTAAAATAGGAAGAAGAAGAGGGAGAAAAGAAGGAAAGAAGGAAGAAGGAAGAACGGTGAGCCTCAGGCCATGAACTTTTCCTTAGTGTGTGGCACTCACAACATCTCAGAACCGAGTACAGTTTCATGGTGCTGGGGTTCTCTGCTGTTGCTGCCTCAAAGGAATGACATCCTTTGCCTCTCTCCAGCATTTGATTGCAGGCTCAGGGACAGACATGTTCCAGCTATGAAGACTGCGAAGGGATGGTGGCAGAGCACCCCTTCCATTGCTTGTACGTTTGGCACATTGTGTCACAAAGGAAAGAAAGATCCGGAAGGAGTTAGAGCGAACCGTTCTGAACCCAGTCGTGGGCATGCTTTTAGGCTGAGGAGGGGAGCCAGGAAAAAGCAGCAGGTTCTAACTTTTGTTCTAATTTCACTGTTGACGTTGTTGGCTTAACGGGTAGCCGCCTGTGTCAGTATGGCTGCCAGTTTTAAACACTCACTTAATTAATTTAGTCAGAGATTTACAAGAAGAAAAATGAAAGAGAACTAAGCCAAGCGCTTAACTTTGACTCAAAATGAATTACCTGATTTCTTCTTAGAGAAAAGCTCTTTAAGCTTCACAGATGCATTGGTAGGGTCTCCCCCACCCCCAGCCATACCCCCAAAGACACTTCTCAATTATGCTTCCTTTCATGTAACTTTTAAGAACTGCTCTTCTTTTAGTCTGAACTTAGGAAGTTTGCAAGAAGCTTTTGTTTTTCATTAGGCTAGTGTGGAAACTGCTAATACAGTGATGGATCTCTCTCTCTCTCTCTCTCTCTCTCTCTCTCTCTCTCTCTCTTTCTCTCTCTGTTTGTGTGTGTATGTGTTCTTGTGTGTGGGTTTGTGTGTATATCTGTGTCTATCCACATGTGTGTGTGTTTGGGTATGTGTCAGAGACTTTCTGAGTGTGTTTCTGTGTGTCTGTGTGTCTGTATGTGTGTGTTTACATATACATGTATGTTTGTGTACGTGTGTCAAAGTCTCTCTCACACTCTATATGTGTGTGCACATGCACATGCATATACACCTAGAAGAAGAGGACTCTAGAGTCATTTCTCAGGGGTATCTACTTTCTTTTCTTCTGAAACAGCACCCCTCACTCACTGTCCTTGAACTCACCAAGTAGGCTGGACCACCTGGGCACTGAGCATATCTGATCCATGCTCTCTAATTCCCCATTGCAGAGATCATAAATTCTTTCCACCAGCATCAGAAATTTAAAAAACAAGAGTTCTGGGGAATGTAGTCAGACCATTGTGCTTCCAAGGCAAACATTATGTGACTGGGCTATCCTCCTAGCCTCTTCAGAAAATTGGACATATACCACTCCTGAGCATATACCTAGAAGATGTTCCAACATGTAATAAGGACACATTAACACTATGTTAATAGTGGCCTTATTTATAATTGTCAGAAACTGGAAAGAGAATTGCATTACAAAGAGTTTAAGGATGATACAGGTGTTTGGATTTGCATCTTTGAGAGGCAGAAAAGCACTCTGAGCTGGGTCTATCCAGAGCACCTGTAGGTGCCAGGCTGAGAAGTTGTGCCCTCTAGATATATTCTGACATGCAGAAATCTCACTCTAGAATCTTCATATTGTGTAACTTGCTGAGCTTCTTTCGTGCATTCTGATAATGCAGTTATTGTTCAGTAACCAGATCATTGTAGAACTGACTGGATCATTCTCTCCATTCCTCTCTGCTTCCTAGTCCTTGCAATCTCTGACCAACGTATCCAGAGGACAAATACAGATTGTGCTGTAGAAGGTAATCAGAGTTTACTGTACAGTGGTGCACACACAAGGAATAAGAATTTGGGTCAATGAAGAGAGCATTGTGTCAACTTTCATTTTATGTAGAATTTATGCTGTTTCTAAGTCTATGGTCAAGAAAGTATCTCCTGAAGGATATTATATATGTATGTATATGTGTATGTGTATATGTATGTCTATGTGTATGTATATGTAATATATATGATATGTATTATGTGTATGTGTATATATATACATACATATATGTATATATATATATATATATATATATACATATATATATATATACACACACACACACACACTTCCCCTATCTCCTGAAGGGGATACACTATATTCTGACCATAGTTTCCCTTCCCCTGACCCCTCCCAGATTCTCTACCCTTCCAAATCTACCCAACTCCATACTCTTTCTTTCTCTCTTTATAAAACAAACAGACTAAAAATGTTAAACAATAATAAAACCCAGAATTTTGAAAACAGGAAGCCCAAGTAACATTCACACACACATACACACACACACACACACACACACACACACACACACCAAAACACAAAGTCTAAAACTATGATATACAAGCAAAAAGCTAGTAAGACAAAAAAAAATTCCTAAACAGATCTGCATGTATCAAGAAACCTAAAACAAAGGAAAAATTGTTGTTTTCTACTAGGAGACCCTGGCTAGAAAAGAATGTTCAAATCTTACTGGCCATTCAGAATTTCGTGTTTCTATCTAGATCCAAAAATAAACCTCATATTCCACTGTGTTGACCACTCCCCAGAGTCCTGCTGTTTCAAGTCCTATTTGTACAGACTGCTGATGAAGAAGACAGGAGAGAGGCATCTCCAAGGACCTTCCAGTCTGCAGGTGTCCAACAAGGTCAATAATAGTTCTAATGGCACACATTTTGGTAAAGTTGTTTTCGATGCTGAACAAGCAATCTATATGGTTCATAAAGGTAACTGAGTAGGTCACCAAATTCCTTTGAGACTGTTTCCAATTTGGTTTTCTTCGGACTTGGTTTTTTCAAGGTAATCTTTCCATTTTACACCAATCAGATTGGCTAAATGACAGCACGTGCAGCTGAAAATGTGGAGAAAGGGGAACAATCATCCATTACAGGTGAGGGACGTAATTAAATGGGTATACCTTAGGGAAGGTTGAGAACTACTTGTCTAGAGCCTTATGAAGTATCCAACTTATGTTTTCCATACAGATCATACTTCCTATCCCTTATGGACTTGGCTAAGGTACCTGTTCCTTTAGGACACTCCTCAATTGACTGGCCATCTGAAATCTATGACTCTCCTTAGCTATCTCAGCTTCTTTCACGTATCTCCATCTAGAATTTATTTTGAAGGACATCATTGATTTGTTCAGCATCTCTCCCACTGAGTTGTGAGTTTCTTGAGACCTGTATGACCATTGGTAATTCAAGTGCTTGAGTGTATGTGCAGTACCTGATCTAAATGAAAGAATTGGACACTAACACCTAATAGTAAACATATCTTGGTATACAGAAGAGTGTGCTGTAATGCATAAGAGCTCACATTACAGATAAAAAGATGACTTAGCATTGAAGTGTACTTGCAGAGAACCTAGGTTCAGTTATAGAAATGACAAAACGACTCACAGTTATCTGTAAGTTACTCTCGGGGGATCAAGTTCTCTCTTCTGACATTCACAGGCATTGAACATACATATGATTCACATGCAAACATGCAAGCCATAACTCATAAATTTTTTATGAAAAGATCTTAAAAATAAAAACAAAGTAATCTTAGAGAATATTCTTAGAACACTTTACTTAATTTACTTTATTTCTTTTGCTTTTTCAGTTTACTCAAATTTAATAATTTGCATTATTATCTCTTCCCCCTACTTCTCCGAAATTCACCTTGCCTTGACTTATATCAAACTCAAGGTTTCTTTTTGCCATTAATTGTTGTTTCATGCATACATGCATGTGTCAATACATTCATATTCCTAAATAACAGCCTACCCAGTCTGTATAATATTATATGTACATATGCTTTTAGGGATGACCACATGGTATTGGATGATCTATTGGTGTGCTATTCCCTGAAGAAGAGTGTTTATCTAGCTTCCAGCTTTCTATAGTTCTTCTACAGATTGAGGCCTCCTGGGATTTCTCCAGTCCATTTTATTTTGGCTATGGTTGTTTTCATTCGTATTTATGATTTGGTTAATCTGTGAACGTTGCCTGCCTGTTATGTTTGGCCTTGAATGATAATTCTAGAGAGGTTAAATTATATCTAGTGCATTAACAATCCCAAAGGATCCCAGGATTAATAAAGTAAGAAGATTAGGGTATGCATTACAAACTCATATGCTTAAGAGAGTATGCAGATCAACAGAACAGAGGTTGAGGGTGTTCTAGTGTTCTTAGCTTTAACACTGAGAATATATCAGCACAATATGAAGCTGATTTTATTCTTGCAATTTTCTCAGTGATATCTCATGTAAATGAAGTTTTCTTCTGTCCCCATATACAGGGATATATGATAATGACCTTTTATTCCATACATATTTCCTTTTCCTTTCTTTCACTTTGGAAAACTATCTTAGGTTTCATTATTTTAGATCCCACCTTTCCTATAGAATATCAAAAATAGATGTCTATTCATAAGGATTTACTTTAGTCTATAAAGAAAGAAGATACCTTGATGAATGCTAGATTTTGGCTGTTGGCTATTTCTACAATGTCATGGGCTAGACAGTCAGTCTCAGTGTGAGAAAGTTGGGCTGGTTGGATCTTGAGAAAGTGATTAGATTGTACTTATAGCAGGGATTACAGTACAGTCTATAAAACCAGGTAGTTCCTAAAAAACAAACAAGTCAGACAATGGGCAAAGAGACACCATGATTGTAATGTTCTAATTTCAATAAGGGGCAAGAACAGATGGAAGTCCTTTGTTCATCCTAGTTGATGGGCCATGTGAAAGGGCCAGTCCTGTTCTTCCAAAGATGCAAGATATCCATGACACAGTGCAACAATAGCATCACTGGGAGCCATCCTGATGAGGATCTGACATTGATAGTATCATAGAAGCCAGGGATCTCACCAGTGACTCACAACAATGAATTTGCAAGTAAAGATGTGTGGAAAGTGGGATATACTGTAGGACACACAATGATATACTATAGTTGCCACGATGAGATGTTTTCCATGCTTTTGTCGTTGTTGTCGTTGTATGTGCATGTCTGTGTTTGCACGCGCGCGCGCGCGTGTGTGTGTGTGTGTGTGTGTGTGTATGTGTGTGTGTGTTATTTGTGGGGAGGTTACAAGGGTAAAGGGAGGATATGAGGGGACTGGGTGATTAGCAGGACTGGCCTACACTATGTGAAACTCGCAAAGATTAATAAAAGTTTTTAAAAGAGAGAACTATCATAAGCAGAGGCACAAGGCTCTCTTCTTGACTCCTTTGGCATATTTTCTGGCATAGCAGCCCCTTCTGTAAGCATCTGATTTCATGTTAGGCTGAGCTGCAGGTCTGTGGGTGATCTCCAGATTTGTAGCACAAGCTGTTTCTACTTCCCACCCACCAAAGTAATGAACCAAAATAATGAATACCCTGTCCCCTTTTGGAAAGTATTCAACTATATATTTTGACTTAGCACAATATAATGGTCTAAGGTAACTCTAAAATTGAGATGGGATTTTAAAATAAAGAGGAAAGCTAAAAACAATATGGTAAATGAGAGTAGGACTCAGTCATCTCTTAGACTCATTACTGTCCATAATTTCTGTTTTGTAACGAGAACTGAGTTATATGTATACCCATTTTTCCTTTAAGAACTTGAGACATCCAGATGAGCTTTGAAATAGAAGTCTTAGGTCAGGAAGACTGAAGTGGATATGCACAATGGGGAAATGAATTACCAGGTGAACTCACAAGTCAGGTGGGGCTGCCGCGTACTTTGTAATTTAGTTTTAAGCCATATTTAGAAGTCAGTGTCAGACTATAAACTGATTCCATGTTCACAGTCTTTCTTCTAGGCCTCTTAACTTCTACATAAGCCTTGTTTCTCTTCTGGAATCTCAGATGTATTTACCTTGTACCCAACATTAGATCTAAGTATAGACCGTGCATGTTCAGGTGGCACCAACTGAGAAGTCTAGCCCTAATGTTATCTTTAGATGGAATAAAATGATTTGAACTTCTTATTGGCAAAATAAAGACTGTCAGTAAACTCAGAAGCTGTAGCAAGCAACTGGGATCTCAACTCCCTTCAGCAAATGCTCTTTGAAACTCTTCAATGTTTAAAGGTCAGCAGGCATGTAGGGAGAGGACTCGCAGTCAATCATCTATCTGTTGATATTATTCCTTCTCCAGACTTTCATATCTCAAGTCCGTTCTAGCAGCCTTCTGTGTATTTAGGTCAGAAAACCTAGGCACCATTCTAGACCTCCTCCCAAGCTGCCGCACTCGCACTCTTCAGTCATGTCTGACGGTATGAGGCCTTTAGTGACACTTCCATTCACACGCACTCACGCCTGACCCTTCCTTACACCTGAAACGTCAGTGAGGTCATGAAGCTGTCCTCTAAAACCTCCTTTTGTATCTTCCAAATTCATTCTTCCTATTCTGCTTAGGCTAGCCTTTTAACTAAAACATAAATAAAATTAATGGCAAGTTTTACCAGTTACCTATAATATAAAGTTTTGGAGCCTTGGATTTTAGTATTGGAAAGCTAGAGATCATTTTTTAACCTTGCAGTTTTATGTTTCTGTCTTTCACATTTCATCCTTTGTGTCCCTAAAACTTCTCAAAATCCTATCCTGTGTATGTGGATGTCAGTGTTTTTCCTCTGGTACTTATAGAGCTTTGCATAGTCTCAATTTCCCAACCCCTGAGCTTTCTGACTGACCTAGCTCACCCAGGAACTGCTTTGAAACCCTTCTCTGTTTACATGTAATTGTGCTTTCAGAGCGCCTGAATATAAGAATATTAAATATTTGTCAGTTGCAGTAAGAATTATATTTTATATGCTTCCTGGTAGACATATCATCCCTTGCATATTCCCAGTTACCATTCATTAAGAGAGAGTTTTAAGAAGAGTCATTTATTTCAGAACCACATAGGCCTTGTTATATATGATTACTTTTTAATTATTTGTTTTTTCTCCTATTTTGCCATGCCTTGATTTCATCTAGCTTATAAAGTAATGGGTTTCATTATGGCATTTCCACACATATATGGCATTGTACTTTGTTTTAAATCATTTCATTTTCCTGTTGCTCTCCATGTCCCACATTTTGTTTTTCTCAGATAGGATTTCTCTGTATAGCCCTGGGTCTCCTGGAACTTACTCTGTAGACCGGGCTGGCCGCAAACTCAGAAATCTGCCTGCCTCTGCCTCCCAAGTGTTGGGATTGAAGGCATGCACCACCACTGCCCGGCATCATGTCCCACATTTTAGTTATCATCATTAATTATTATTATATGTGTTATGGTGTGCATGAGTGTATGTGTGCATGTGCATGTAGTGTGTGTGTGTGTGCGTGTGTGTGTGTGTGTGTGTGTGTGTGTGTTTGTACTGTACAGAACACCAATGGAAGTCAGAGAACAACTGCTTTAGGGAATACATTCTATCCTTCCCCTCCATCTGGGTATTGACCTCAGGACATTAGGTTTGGGTAACTAAACTTTTACCTGCCAAGCCATCTTACCAGCCTACTTTAAATTTTGGATTTGTTTTGGATTTGATTTCTGTGGAGGTTAGAATTAACTAAAGACTTCATGTGTGCTACAAAAGCATTCTAACTTTGAGCCACAGCTTCTGGCCTTATTTGATTATTGTATGTCCCATCATGGATTCTTCATATTTAATCATGGACCTAAGATGAAGCCATGTTAATCAAAAATCTGCCTTATATTGTTTTCTTAGAGGAAGCTTTGGGAAAGCTGATCACCTTCTATAATCCAAAGATAAAACAAAAAAGAACAGTTGAACATCTGAGGACTGTTTCACCCCTTTGCTCGTAAACAATCATCATTAATAAATCATTAAGACCAATATTATGGGTCAAAAATTTCGAGCTGGGTGAGTGACTCCATCCCTCAACTGGGGACCATGCCTATCTACTGGAGGTGATATCTACAGATTCTATCTTCCCTTTGTTGGTCATTTCTGTCGGGTCCTGGGAGTCTCTCACTTCCCTGTCTCTTGGACTTTCTAGTAGCTACCACCAGTTCCCCACCCCCACAGCTATATATTTCTATTCAATTTCCTGACCCTCTGTACTTCTCTCCTCTCTCTTACTCTGCTCCCCGTTTTTCTCTCTCTCCTCTCTCCCTCTCAGGTCCCTCCCTTCTTCTACCTCCTGTGATTATTTTGTTCCCTGTTTTATGTATGATTGAAGCATCCACACTTTGGTCTTCCTACATCTTGAGCTTCATATGGTTTGCAGGTTGTATCATGGGTATTCTGAGCTTTTAGGCTAATATCCAAATTATCAGTGAGTACATAATATGTGTGTTCTTTTATGTCTGGGTTACTTCACTCAGTAACCCAGACATAAAAGAACTATTTTCTAGTTCCATCTAAAGGAAAGACAGATAAAAAATGGATCAGAGAATGAAGAAAGGCCATCCAGAGACTCTCCCATTTAGGGACCCATCCATCTGTCCCCAACACTATTGATGATGCCAAGAAGTGCTTGCTGACAGGAGTATTATGGTATTGCTGTTCCCTGAGAGTTTCTGCCAGCACCTGACTCACAGACAATCATTGGACTGAGCATGGAGAAACCAGTGGAAGAGATGAGGAAAGGACTGAAGGAGCTGAAGGGATTGCAGCCCCATAGGAAGAAAAATGATATCAAATAACTAGACTCTTCAGAGCTCCCAGGGACTAAACCACTAACCAAAGAGTACACATGGAGGGGCCATTGCTCCACCTACATATGCAGCAGAGGATGACTTATCTGACATCAATGGGAGGGGAGGCCTTTGGTCCTATGGAGACAATATGCATGTGCTCATGAAGTTTCTATTGAACAGTTTACTGTTCAAAAGATGCAGAGCAATCTATGAAGTATTATATAACAGGCAGACAATAATTCACATGCAAAGGAAATCAGAATATACCCTCTCAAAACAATTTTATCAATTTATCTTTTTCTAATTCTAATGCATACCAAATTTAGGGTTAAAATGTGCTTGTAGCATGTTTTCTGATAATTATGTGTTTGGGATTGTACTTTTGGACCAAGAAAAATATGATGAAACAAACTTGGAAGGTCTCAGTCAGTGTCCAGTGAGGTCTGCCCAATGACATTTGTCACAATGGGTGAAATGCTGAAAACACAACACAGTCATTGTACCCAAGAGTTATTCTCAGCTTTCTCTTTGATGGCAAGCAGTCAAAATCACAATCATAGAGACAATGAAAGGGGACAGTGTCACATGGAGAAACCAAGTCTTCTCTCTGCCATCTGCATAGCAATTCCAGGAATCCAGTTCCTTTACTGACTGTAGTCAACAGTATTGTGCATAGAAAGGACATAAGAGAGTCATTTGGCCCATTCTGAGAGAAACAGTGAAGAATATGTTGGTTTGCTATGGTTACCTGTTATTTGTGAAAGCAAGTTTTCTATATTGGCATTGGAATGCCTGTATACAATGCAGGGAGACATGGTCTAATCAAGATTCTTTCTGTGAAAGATACAACTAAAAGAAAAATAAAAGTAAATATTTACTACAACTGTACAAAGTGTAAGGTATCTGTTGAAAGTGAAACTACATAGTTAGGCTAATTAATATATTGTGGAAGAAGAGGGTCTCCAAACAGAAACAAACTTGAATTATTTTGAGATGATGAAGTTAGATGGCATACAGTATATAAAATTGTTCTAATTAAGCAGTTATAGAATTTACTTCTTAGATAGTAAGTTATTATATTTAAAAAATAACCAAGTACATAAACACCTACTTATTTGAAAAGATGATAAATGCACATCCTTTCTATTTCATTTGTTAAGGTTGAAGATAGAAAATAGAAATATACTAAGCAAGAAAAAAGTGTCCAAACGGAAATAAACTTGAAAACTTTTGAGGAAGTGCAAGAGGCCTGGTGTGCACCCAGAGACAGACTAGGAGGACACAGCTTGCTCCGGTAGGTCCGGCCCCACAGAGTTTAGGTTCCAGTCCTGAGACCTCTGGCGGGAGCCTTCAGATCTCGGCTTCGGGATCCAGAACAACCTGGGCTACAACACCACATCTCCAAGCCCTGCAAGAGGTCAGAGGGGCACCCGGGAGGCCAGCTGGGAAGAGTCAGTGTGCTCTGGTGAGTCCAGCAGGGCCCGGGCAGGAGCCTTCAGGTGTCTGCTTCGGGATCTGAACAGCCTGGGCCACAGCACCCTGTCTCCAGGCAGTGCAGGAGGTCATCTGTGCACCAGCTGGGAAGAGGCAGCTTGCACTGGCGAGTCCAGCATTGACAACAAGACCAACTAACACTAGTGAGAACTAGATGACAAAAGGCAAACGCAGGAACATCACTAACAGAAACCAAGGCAATATGGCAGCATATGAACCCAATTCTCCTTTAACAGCATGTCCTGGATACTCCATCACACCAGGAAAACAAGATTTGGATTTAAAATCACTGGTCATGATGCTGGTAGAGGAACACAAGAAGGACATACTTAAAGAAATTCAGGAGAAAATGGATCAAAAATTAGAAGTCCTTACAAGAGAAACACAAAAATTATTGAAAGAAATTCAGGAGAATACAAAAGCAAATAAGGAGGAAACACAAAAAATCACTTAAAGAAATACAGGAGAACTGTGGTCACCAGGCTGAGGTCATGAAAGAAGAAACACAAAAACCTCTTAAAGAATTACAGGTAAACACAAACAAGCAAGTGAAGGAGCTAAGCAAAACCATCCAGGATCTAAAATCAGAAGTAGAAACAACTAAGAAAACTCAAAGGGAGACAACTTGGAGATAGAAAACCTTGGGAAGAAATCAGGGGACATAGATGCAAATATGCACAACAGAATACAAGAGATAGAAGAAAGAATATCAGATGCTGAAGATACTATAGAAACCATGGATTCAACAGTTAAAGAAAATGCAAAATGCAAAAAGCTTGTAACACAAAACATCCAGGAAATCCAGGACATAATGAGAAGACCAAACCTAAGGATTATAGGCACAGATGAGAGTGAAGATTTACAACTTAAAGGGCCAGCAAATATCTTCAATAAAATTATGGAAGAAAACTTCCCTAACCTAAAGAGAGAGATGTGCATGAATATAAAAGAAGCCTACAGAACTCCAAACAGAATGGAGCAAAACAGAAATACCTCCTGTCACATAATAATCAAACCCCCAAATGTACTAAACAAAGAAAGATTATTAAAGGCAGTAAGAGAAAAAGGCCAAGTAACATATAAAAGGAAGACATACAGAATCACAGCAGACTTCTGACCTGAGACTATGAAAGCTAGAAGATCCTGGGCAGATCTCATGCAGACTCTAAGAGAACACAAATGCCAACCAAAACTACTATACCCAGCAAAACTCTCAATCACCATAAATGTAGAAACTAAGATATTCCATGACAAAACCAAGTTTACCCAATATCTATCTACAAACACAGTCCTACAAAGGATAATAGGAGAAAAACACCAATACAAGGAGGGAAACTTCAGCCTGGAAAAAGCAAGATAGTAACCTTCTTTCATCAAGCCCAAAAGAAGATAACCAATCAAATTTGAAAAATAACATCAAAAATGACAGGAAGTAATAATCACTATTCATTAATATCTCAACATCAATGGGCTCAATGCCCCAATAAAAAGACATAGACTAAAGGACTGGATACATAAACAGGACCCTACATTTTGCTACATACAGGAAACACACCTCAGTGTCAAAGACAAACACTTCCTTAGAATAAAAGGCTGGAAGACAATTTTACAAGCAAATGGTCTCAGGAAACAAGCTGGAGTAGCCATTCTAATATCAGATAAAATTGACTTTCAACACAAAGTCATCAAAAGAGACTCTGAGGGACACTTCTTGCTGGTCAAAGGAAAAATACAACAAGAAGAACTCTCAATCCTGAACATCTATGCTCCAAATGCCAGGGCACCCTCATTCATAAAAGAAACTTAACTAAAGCTCAAAGCACACATTGCACCTAACACAATAATTGTTTGTGACTTCAACACTGCACTTTTCTCAATGGACCGATCAGGGAACAGAAACTGAACAGGGACACTGTGAAACTAATTGAAGCTTTGGACCAATTAGATTTAACAGATATATATAGAACATTTTATCCTAAAGCAAAAGGATATACCTTTTTCTCAGCACCTCATGGTACCTTCTCCAAAGTCGACCATATAATTGGTCACAAGACAGACCTCAACAAATATAAGAAGATTGTACTAATCCCATGGCTCCTATCAGATCACTATGGAGTAAAAGTGGTCTTCAATAGCAACAAAAACAACAGAAAACCCACATACACATGGAAACTCAACAACATTCTACTCAATGATACCTTGGTCAAGGAAGAAATAAAGAAAGAAATTAAAGACTTTTTAGAACTTAATGAAAATGAAGGCACAACATACCCAAATCTATGGCATGCAACGAAAGCAGTGCTAAGAGGAAAACTCATAGCCCTGAGTGCCTCCAAAAAGAAAATGGAGAGAGCATACACCAACAGCTTAATGACACACCTGAAAGCCCTGGAACAAAAAGAAGCTATTTCACCCAGGAGGAGTAGAAGGCAGGAAATCATCAAACTCAGGGCCGAAATCAATCAAGTAGAAACAAAGAGAACCTTACAAAGAATCAACAAAATCAGGAGCTGGTTCTTTGAGAAAATCAACAAGATAGATAAACACTTAGCCAGACTAAGCAAAGGGCACAGAGACAGTATACAGATTAACAAACTTAGAAATGAAAAGGGAGATATAACAACAAAAACTGAGGAAATTCAAAAAATCAATAGATCCTACTACAAAAGCCTATACTCAACACAACTGGAGAATCGGGAGCAAATGGACAATTTCCTAGACAGATATATGACACCAAAACTAAATCAGGATCAAATAGATCAACTAAACAGTCGTATAACACCTGAAGAAATAAAAAGGGTCATAGAAAGACTTCCAACCAAAAAAAGGCACGGGACCAGATGGCTTCAGTGCAGAATTCTATCAGACCCTCATAGAAGACCTAACACCAATACTCTTCAAGCTATTTCACAAAACAGAAACAAGGAACTCTACCCAACTAGTTCTATGAAGCCACAATTACGCTGATACCAAAACCACACAAAAATCCAACAAAGAAAGAGAACTTCAGACCAATTTCTCTTATGAATATTGATGCAAAAATACTTAATAAAATTCTTGCCAACCGAATCCAAGAACAAATCAAAATGATCGTCCACCATGATCAAGTAGGCTTCATCCCAGGGATGCAGGGATAGTTCAATATACGGAAATCCATCAATGCTATCCACTACATAAACAAACTCAAAGAAAATAACCATATGATCATCTCATTAGATGCAGAAAAAGCATTTGACAAAATTCAGCATTCTTTCATGCTAAAAGTCTTGGAAAGAACAGGAATTCAAGGCCCATACCTAAACATGGTTAAAGCAATATACAGCAAACCGGTAGCCAACATCAAACGGAGAGAAATTTGAAGCAATCCCACTAAAATCAGGGACTAGACAAGGCTGTCCTCTCTCTCCATATCTTTTCAATATAGTACTTGAAGTTCTAGCTAGAGAAATTAGACAACTTAAGAAGGTCAAGGGGATACAAATTAGAAAGGAAGAAGTCAAATTATCACTATTTGCAGATGACATGATAGTCTACTTAAGTGACCGGAAAACCTCCACCAGAGAACTCCTACAGCTGATAAACAACTTCAGCAAAGTGGCTCATGTTAAAATCAACTCAAGCAAATCAGTTGCCTTCCTATACTCAAAGGATAAGCAGGCTGAGAAAGAAGTTAGGGAAATGACACCCTTCACAATAGCCACAAACAATATAAAGTATCTTGGTGTAACTCTAACCAAACAAGTGAAAGATCTGTATGACAAGAACTTCAGGTCTTCGAAGAAGGAAATCGAAGAAGACCTCAGAAAATGGAAAAATCTGCCATGCTCGTGGATTGGCAGGATTAATGTAGTTAAAATGGTCATCTTGCCAAAAGCGTTCTACAGATTCAATGCAATCCCCATCAAAATCCCAACTCAGTTCTTCACAGTTAGAAAAAGCAATTCTCAAATTCATCTGGAATAACAAAAAATCCCTCAGAATACTGGACATGACACTTCCGGAGGACCCTGTTATACCTCTCCTGGGCATATACCTAAAGGATTCCTCGGCATGCAATAAAGACACATGCTCCATTATGTTCATAGCAGCCTTATTTATAATAGCCAGAAGCTGGAAAGAACCCAGATATCCCTCAAAGGAGGAATGGATAGAGAAAATGTGGTATATTTACACAATGGAATACTACTCAGCAATTAGAAACAATGAATTCACAAAATTTTTAGGCAAATGGTTGGATCTGAAAAATATCATCCTAAGTGAGGTAACCTAAACACAAAAGAATACACATGGAATGCAATCTCTGATAAGTGGATATAATTAGCCCAGAAGCTCTGAATACCCAAGGCACAAATCGCATTACAAATGACTCCAATGAAGAAGTATGGAGAGTGTCCTGATCCTGGAAAGGATTGATCTAGCACTGGAGGGGAATATAAGGACAGAGCAAGAGGAGGGAGGTGATTGGAGAATGGATGGAGAGAAGAAGGTTTATGAGACATATGGGGAGGGGGGATCTAGGATAGGGGAAATCATTTGGAATGTAAACAAAGAATATAGAAAATAAAAATATCTACAAAAGAAAAAAGAAGACATGCAGTTTACAGAAGGGGGAGGGAATCTAATTTAAATGCTGGCCACACCCACAGGCATGCCTGACCCATGCCTTCTGGGCTATGCCTGGCAACAGGCTATTGAGATTAGCTCCGGGTGTGATACAACACAAAAGTTTACATTTATTTAGAACATTGAGGTGTATGCATGTGTATGTGCATGCATGTTATATGTATGTGTCCCTGTGCACACACACTCATATGTGCTTTCACGTGGAAACTGGAGGTCCATGTGTGATATCATTTTCAACTGCTCTCTGCATAGTTTGGTGTGGGACAGGATCTTCAGGATCTATTACCTGCCCGGGAGTTCAGTGATCAACTAGACCAGCCCGCCTGTGAGCTCTAGGGCTCTGCTTTTCTCTGACTCCCTCTGTTAGGATTACTTATACAAGTTTCTTCTCTCAGCCTTTTACACGGGTTCTGAACTCCAGTCTGTATACCCATACTTTGCCAAATACACAATCTCCCAGCCCAATATTTCTGATAGCTCAGTTGCGTAGTTGTAGAGTGTGAACTTTGTAGATGAAGGCATTGTGTTCTCTTGTCAAGGAGTTGGACACACATGCCTGCACACAGCTTCTCTGTACATGAACCGGGATCCCCAGGTGGGGAGTACCAGCAGATGCTGGGCACCCCAGTCCTACACCAGAGTCTGTGATCCACTGTCAGTCTGTGATCAGACTCTGCTCACACATGCTGATCACACCTCCAGAAGCGCTTTTTTAAAGGACAGAGGACTCTTCATGGGTAGAGTCCTGCTCCTCTTTCAGTAAATGCTACCATGAGGCCTCTCCATGGATAAATTTGACTCCCATTTAAGCTAGTTCTGATTCCAAAGGACCGCCCCTAGAGTAGCGGGGAAAGGGCGAGTGGTGCAGTGAAACAGGGGGATGAACTGTTGCAGACAGAGCAGGTTCATGAATGGCAGGAAGAGATGAAAGGGTAAAGATGACGTCACTGTAATGGTGATGTCAGGCTTAGAACAGATGTGGTGACAAAGAGGTTTCCTGAGGTCAAGAAAAGAAAACTTGAAAACTTTCTGAGATATTCAATATAGATGATATTCAGTGTATAGATTTCATCTAATACTCCTTGATTTCTGGGAGACAAAAGTAATCAGAAAGCAACATTGATAACTACTGCTAAGGAGACATAAAATGATGTTTAGTTTTTCCTTTACCCATTTCCTATGGAAGATGCTTGGAAGTCACCACTCCACTCCCACAAGAAGCAAAAAAACTGGACAGATAAAAAAGCAACTTCTATTCTTGGAACTACTAGAGAAATAATTTTACAAAACAAACCACTGTCCCTTAGCACAAGACAAAAGGAATGTTGAACAACCAACCAGTACCCCCAGGGCTCCCAGGGACTAAACCACCAATCAAGAGTACTTATGGAAGGACCCATGACTCCAGCTGCAAATGTAGCAGAGGACGACCTTGTTGGACATCGGTGGGAGGGGAGGCCTTTGGTCCTGGAAGGCTCAATGCCCCATTGTAGGAGAATGCCAGGGCAGGAAGAAGGAGTGGGTGGGTTGGTGAGCATCAAGAAGGGGAATGGGATAGGGTGTTTTCAGGGGGCAAAAACCAGAAAAGAGGATAACATTTGAAATGTAAATAAAGAAAATATTTAATAAAAATTAATTCTTAAAAAAAAAGAAAAAAATTCAGCAGTGGGAGTTGTCGAACAAAGAAGCATGGCCTAGGAAAACTGAGAGAAACTGTAACTTATGAACATCTAGAGGCCGAGTGAACAGGTCTGTGTGGTAGAACTTCGGAGAGATCCAGTGAGTGTCACCAGGATGGCCTCAGCCAGTTCCTCACAACAGCAGAGGTGAATCCCTCTGCACTCCAGTGTGAATGGTTAGGGAATTTCTCTGAGGGAAGAAATAACAAAGAATAGAGCACAATCTATGTACGGAAACACAAAGAGAGCATTGCAAGACATACAAGAGTAAATTAGAACTTTAAGTCATTCCTCTTCTTCATTTATGTAACAGATAAAAATCTGTGAAACTGTGAAAGGCAAAAGGATTTAATTATGTATAAATATGTATTTAAGTGCTTCTATAATATTAGGGAAATGAATCGACAGCAATAATTAAGAGATAAACAAGAAGAATTATGATTTTTGTTATTAGAACATACTTAAACTGTCTATGTCATAGTATCACATTGCTTCAAGTTGGAGTGGAATGGCCTGAACATCATTAATTCTATACTAACTAGTTATGAAAAAGAAATAGAACTATAACTGAGTTATCAAACAAAGTGAGAAAATGAAATCATATAAAATGTTCAATTTGAAGCACATAAATAAAGGGTGGGGAAAAACAGAAGCAAAAAGACCAATATATTGTAAAGCGTAGCAAACACAGTAGATATTGATCTGTTTTAGTATTAACTTTGAAAGCCAGTGATCTAAATGTATCCACTAAAACAGAGATATCATCAAGGTGAATAGAAATGTGTATCTCAACTATTTATGGTGCACAGAAGGTCTGCTTCAGATGTTAAGGCCATTTTAGTTTATTACCTATAATAGAGGAATAGGTTTTGTTTCAGGGAAGACTTATCCAGATGGTTATCTAATGCCAAATGGTCATCTCCAGAATAACATTATACTGACTGAGCAAGTTGTATTTAGGAATATATATATATATATATACATATATATATAAACAATAAAATTATAGCATGAATTTGCGAAGGGTAATGAGGGTATATGGAAGATTGTGAAAAATGGAAGATTATGTAACATAACATTAACAATTATTAATAAAAATAGGTAATTAAATATAAAATATACTGTGATACCCAAGTTTACAAAGTGGTTATGTAAGCATTCATGTTGAACAACGGAGAATTCAAGGCAAGGGAATTTAGAAAGATAAAGAAGAACTTTACATCATGTTAAATGCATATATACTGTAACAATATATAGTAACCATTGTTATAGATATGCCTAATAACAAGGCATCAAAGTGTGAAAGGCAGAAACTAAAGGAAAATCTGAGTATTAAAATTGTAGACTTGGACACCGCTTAGTCACAAATGGACAGATCCACATGGAGAGAGTAAAACTGAATCTGCTTCATGTAACTGACATCTAGCTTACTTCTTCTGACAACAGCAAATGCGTTTTCTCTACCTGCATGGAACATTTACTAAGATAGATTACACTTTAGACCATACACCGTATCTTTAAAAAAAACTGAAAGTGTATAAATCATGCAAGGTATTCATTCTGACTATACTAGAATTAAGCATGAAATAAATAACAAAGATAACCACACCAAGTGAAAAAGTCTGGAAACTGAATATCATTCTAAACAACACATTAATCTGAGAAGCATTTATCAGGAATAATTTAAAGAAATCATACTTAATAATGAAAACAAAACCTACAATATATTGGGATGTAGAACTCTCATGTCTCATGTGTGAGACCACTAGTAAATGCTACTACTTTAGAACGAGTGTGATAGCTCCTTTTGTGGAAAGCATGCGCTTGCTGTAGGAGAGACCACCTACATTCTTCAGTCTTTTTCTTTTAAGCTTTTTATTTTCAATATTCTTTGTTTACATTCAAAATGATTTTACCTTTCCCGGTTCACCCTCCCCATAAGTTCCATAAGCCCTCTTCCCTCCACCCATTCTTCTATCACCCCCTCCTACTTCTCTGTCCTGGTGTTTCCCTACAATGCTGAAACAAGCATTTTCAGGACCAGGGACCTCTCTTTCCTCCTTCTTTGAAGTCATTTGATATGTGAATTGTGTCTTGGATATTCTCAGCTAATATCCACTTATCAATGACTGTATTCCAGGTGTGTTCTTTTGTGATTGGGTTACCTCACTTAGGATATAGAGTTTCTCAGCTAATATCCACTTATCAATGACTGTATTCCAGGTGTGTTCTTTTGTGATTGGGTTACCTCACTTAGGATATTTTTATTCAATTTTTACCTCATCAGTTCAAAGTATTGTCACTCAAAACATGCACAACAGTGTTTGTAGTTCTTTAGTGTAACTATTAATATAGTAGGTAAATCATGTGTGCAATGGGTGTGGAGGTGGAGCTTATAGTCTGCTGTGTAAGTCTCCGCAACTATTAAGCAACAAGTGAAGTATTACTTGAAAGGAATGAGAACTGAACATGGTTAGGTGGCACAGAGTGGGCCAGCAATCCTTGCACTGTGTAATTTTAGTATATGTTGTTTAGCCCTGCAGGTTGTTCACACTTTGTTATACACACACACACACACACACACACACACACACATACACACATATGTGTGTGTGTGTGTGTGTGTATTTTCCTCCTTAGGAAACATGAAGGACAAAATTTATCACTGATTTGCAAATACTACTGTGATTTCTGTTTCAATGTGGCATTAGAGTAACCTTCACACTGGCAAGGCACTTCACATATGCAGCCTGTGTTTTTATCAGAAAAGGTGCATCTTTTTAAATGACAGACACACAGCACAGCTTCTGGCAGTGCCTCAACCATGCACCCAGAGATGTAGCCTCTCCCCCAGCAGCAAAGGCTGGTTTTTTTTTTGTTTGTTTTTTTTTTTTTTTGTTTTTTTGCCTTACGCTACTTCTTTGCTTACTATTATTTCAACTCAATGCAGAGCTGCAAAGCTGGGGTACCCTTCACAAGTCTCTACTTGTCATTTTAATATCTTGTAGCCTGTATAGATCATTGCAGTAAATAAACTTCAGTAATGATTCTGTATCCATTTAACATAAAATTATGCCATTAATGCAAAATTAAATGTCTAGCCCAGGATTTTAATGGCGCTTATTACCCCCCCAAATGCAAAATCCCCTTTCAATTAAAATTGCTTGCAGCAGTAATTGTAGGAATAATTGCACCAACCCACATCCATTTCTCCCTTATCATCTTGAACATGTCTCTCATCTTGGCTCTGTAGGAAATCCTTGTGTTGGCAGGATATTAGTGAAGCGTGTTGTGGTTAACACTAATTAATTCATGTTGGTTTCTTCACAATCTAATGAAACAAAATTAAACCTGTACTTTGTTCATTTGCTTCATATTTTCCAAATGAGATACCTAATGGAGACTTTGTAAAGGGCATGTCAGCTCTGCACAGTTAGTCTCTTTGAGATTCTCATCATTATCCAAGGGGAAAACCCTGAATATGATGCCAGTAATAATGGCGATTACATACATAAAGGAAGAAATGCTTGCTGCTAAGTGGCCGACGATTTAATTTTTTTCAAAGCAAATTTATGTTTAAGAATTTGTAACCAGCAGTTTTCCTCATAAATTGACAATGAAAGGATGACATTTGAAACATGTCTATAACCCAAACACAGATCTACAGGGCCAAAGTAACTTCCAAAATGCAATTATTATCTATGGAAAAAATAATTTTTCTTTCATTATGAGAATCTAAAGAATCAATTGCCCATTTGGAAATTATGATGGCTGAATTCTCTGAGGTTGGGCTGAAGGTTTAATTTTTTATGTTCTTTTGATGATTTTTTTTCATTTACACTTGGTTAAAGAAGAGCTCTCTTAAGCAACACCAACCATTGTCTCAATTATAATTTCAAGGTCAACATTTCAAGTCTTGAAAAATGCAAAGGACAAAGATCTTTGGCATTTATCTTTTGTAAACCACATAAAATGGGAGAAGGGAACCTAAATCTAGACCTCTCCAAGAGCAGTGCAGATCTTTGATTGCTGAGACACCTCTCACATCTCTTCTTTATTTTAGTTGTTAAATGATTTCTATTTATTTACACTAGTTAATACAATATACATAGGTGTTATAATGTGTTGTCTGGGAAATTCCAAGAAAAATGTTTTTATATGTTCAATAATAGATACAGAAACTAAAACAATAGCTATGGAGGGGAGACTGAATATATGATTATTTATACATTTCTATCTCTTCTCTCTCCTCTCTCTCTCTCTCTCTCTCTCTCTCTCTCTCTCTCTCTCTCTCTCTCTTTTCCTCTCTTAGCACACACACACATACACACACACACACACACATAGGACATAGTATGTTTTCACAAATTCTCACACAGAATTTTCAAAGGCAACAGTAGCTTTATCATATCTAGTAAAACAAATTTCTAATTAGCTTATGAGAGGAGCCTTATAAATTTATACTTTCATATTAGAAATAACTTCTTTGGGGCATTGTACTAGATTTCTGTCTGTTCTTTTGATAAAATACTGACCAAAACCAACTTTGTATAGAAAGCCATATTTGATTTTCTTTGTGTCCAGATCACAGTCCATTACTGAGGGAACACAAGGCAGGGAGGAACTCAATCAGGACAGGAACCTGGAGGCAGGAACTGAAACTTGGACAATTAAGCAATGCTGAGTGCTTAATGACTTGTCCACTATGCTCAAAGTGAGCTATCTTTCTTATACATTCCACAACCACCAACCCAAGGGTCAGGACTTCCATTCTCACAGCAATAGTCAATCAAGAAATTGCATCTACACATGCCTACAGGGAAACTTAATAGAGGCATTTTCTCAGTAGAGGTTTGTAATGGTTTGTATATGCTTAGCCCAGGAAGTAGCACTATTAGGAGGTGTGGCCTTGTTGGATTGGGTGTGGCCTTGTTGGAGTGGGTGTGTCACTGTTGGCGTGGACTGAAGACCCTTAGCAGCCTTTAGATAAAGATGTAGAACTCTCAGCTCTGCCTGTATCATGCCTGCCTGGATGCTGCCTTGATCCCAACTTGATGATGATGGATTGAAACTCTGAACCTGTTAGTCAGTCCAGTTAAATGTTGTTCTTTTTAAGACTTGCCCTTGGTCATAGTGTCTGTTCATACTAGTAAACCCTGACTAAGACAAGGTTCTATTTCCAGATGACCAGTTTGTGTCAACCTGACAAAAAACTTCTAGTGCAGGATGCCACAGAATACACAGTGCACCACACAGGCATTCCTTTTTATTTGAATAAAAGATTTGGCTATATACGTTGAGTCATTTCATTATCTAGATGCATTAGTCTCTGTGGGCTGGGGTGGATCAGAACTAGTTTTCATTTGCTGCTCTCCACTGAATGTAATTAAGTATCTAGTGCCAAGCTCTGCAGATGTCAGCAATGGACAAGGACTGACATCTATGTGCCCATGTCAATAGACCAGCCAAGGAATCTAAAAGCCCAAAGTTCAGTGCAGTGAAAATCAATAGAGAGTATTAATAAAAATAAACACCATGACCAAATGTTCAACTTTGATTATTGGGGCCGGTATAGTTGCTTGAGGGCAGAAAAGAGGATAACAAGATTGCAGTAGTCAAGGCAGCAGGAACAGCTTTGGCATGCACGGGCAACACCGATCTTTTTCTGAAATACATTGCCATTGTAGTCAACCGACAATTTTATAGTATGTATCTATCCAATACTTTCACTTAACCATCACAGTTCAATCAATATTTCCTGGTCCATTAGGCAGGTGATTTATCTTTGGATTTGGATGTCATGAATTATTAACTGTTTCCTTGCCATTATGTTAGTGTTTCACAATCTTTATAAATTTGTCTTCCCTAAAACATAAGGCCACTCATGGGACTCTGATACTCACAAGAGTAGATAAATATTGGAAATATACTTCCAATTAGGAAAAAGAGATCTATATTCTAATAGGTATTGTTAAGATAATTATACAATAATAAATGTTCTTAATTAATGAGAAATGTTTTGTAACACAGGTCTTGTTAGAAGAGTCCATCTGTCTTTTTCTGGCTATGTAATACTTAAAACGAATGTTACTCACTTAAACCTCTTTCTAATAAGTAAAATTGGAAAAGCACAATATTTGCTTGATATAGTTGTTTGTAATACTAGAAGAGGTAGCATATTTAAAGACTCTGGCACATTGTGCCACGTGTAATAAACATAAATAAATCTTGCTACTATCTTTACCTCATGCCATCAGATGGCAAATTGCTAAGCAAGAATAATTCAAAACCAAATGCTTTCTAGTTGAACCTCTGGTCTGCCGGATCAGTGCAAGATTAATGTGCTCAACTTCCAGCACCTCCTATCAGTAATGGGATTTTATGCTTATTTTTTTGCAAAAGTAAGCATAGAACATTACATATAAATTCATCATCATCAAAAAGCCAGCTAACTCATTAACAGATAACACAAAAATCCTGCATGAAATGTCAATGCTTATATGTAAATCTAGCCAGGCTTAAAAGTAACATCAAAAAATTTATACAACAGCATTTTCATTCATAATTGACTGCATTCCTACTTAGAAGATGAAGATATAAGCAGCATACAAAGTTTGGGTGTGATGGAGGAACATACTCTTCAGGGGTAGTTTACTAACACACGTCAAAAATATTACGAAAAGTTTATATGCTTTAAACTTTGGTCTGCCATAAAAATTAATCATGAAGAATTAAGGATTGTCCCTCATTCACATATGATGAGGCCAAGCTAAGCTCTAATTTCATTTATGATAATTTTGAGACAGCTAACAGAAGAGTACTGAGTCAATAAATATTGACATAAAATATTTCATTACCAGAAAAATATTTATAGAGGTTATTTTGATCCCTGAAACATTATAATTTAGTGTATTAAATGATATCATTACTTAAAAATAAAATACATATAACATCACAATTTTGTTTTCTATAATTAATATATAATTCTTTTTTTCTTATTTTTATTATATATTTGCTTTATTTACATTCCAAATGTTACCCCACTGAAAACTCCCTATTTCATCCCCTACCCACTGATACCCCTCCCCCTTAATTTCCTGGCTTGCATTCCCCTATTCTGGAGAATTGAGCCTTCACAAGACCAATGGCCTCTCCTGTCTGAAATGTCTGAAATGGTCATCCTCTGCCACATATGTAGATGGAGCTGTGGGTCCCTCCATGTGTACTCTTTGGTTGATAATTTAGTCCCTGGGAGCTCTAGGGGTACTGGTTGGTAAATATTTTTGTTCCTCCTACAGAGCTGCAAACCTCTTCAGCTCCTTCAGTCCTCTCTCTAGCTGCTCCATTGGGAACCCTATTCACATTCTATTGGTTGGCTGTGAGCCATGTGTGTTTTGACCCACTTTTTTTTTATGGCATATATAGACTTAAAAAGATTTTTTTTAATTTATTTTCTATATTCTTTGTTTACATTCTAAAAGTTTTCCCCTTTCCCAGTTCCGCCCCCTCAAATGTCCCATAAGTCCTCTTTTCTCCATCCATTCTCCTATCGTTCCCCCTCCCTTTTCTCTGTCCTGGTACTCCCCTACAATCCTGGATCCAGCCTTTCCAGGATTAGGGCCCTCTTTTTCCTTCTTCATGGGAATAATTTGATATGCTAATTGTATCTTCAGTATTCAGAGATTCAGGGCTAATTAATATGCACTTATCAATGATTGCATTCTCTGTGTATTCTTTTGTGATTGCATTACCTCGCTTAGGATGATATTTTTCAGTTCCATCCATTTGCCTAAAAAATTCATGAATTCATTGTTTTTAATTGCTAAATAGTACGCCATTGTGTATATATACCACATTTTCTGTATCCATTCCTCCATTGAGGGATATCTGGGTTCTTTCCAGCTTCTGGCTATCATAAATAAGGCTGCTATGAACAGAGTGGAGCATGGGTCCTTATTGCATGCTGGAGAATCCTCTGGGTATATGCCAAGGAGAGGTATAGCAGGGTCCTCCGGAAGTGTCATGCCCAGTTTTCTTAGGAACCGCCAGACTGATTTCCATAGTGGTTGTACAATCTTACAATCCCACCAGCAGTGAAGGAGTGTTCCTCTTTCTCCACATCCTCACCAACACCTGCTGTCTCCTGAGTTTTTGACCTTAGCCATTCTGACTGGTGTGAGGTGAAATCTCAGGGTTGTTTTGATTTGCATTTCTCTAATGGCTAATAATGTTGAACATTTCTTAAGGTGATTCTCAGCCATCCGAATTTCTTCAGGTGAAAATTCTTTGTTTAGGTCTGTACCCCATTTTTAATAGGGTTATTTGGTTCCCTGGGGTCTAACATCTTGAGTTCTTTGTATATATTGGATATTAGCCCTCTATCAGGTGTAGGGTTGGTGAAGATCTTTTCCCAATTTGTTGGTTGCTGTTTTGTCCTGTTGACGGTGTCCTTTGCCTTACAGAAACTTTGTAATTTTATGAGGTCCCATTTGTCAATTCTCGATCTTAGAGCATAATGCAATCCACTACGTAAACAAACTCAAAGGAAAAAAATCACATAATCATCTCATTAGATGCAGAAAAAGCATTTGACAAAACTCAGCATCCTTTCATGCTAAAAGTCTTAGAAAGAACAGGAATTCAAGGCCCATACCTAAACATAATTAAAGCAATATATAGCAAACTAGTAGCCAATATCAAACTAAATGGAGAGAAACTTGAAGCAATCCCACTAAAATCAGGGACTAGACAAGGCTGCCCTCTCTCTCCATATCTTTTCAATATAGCACTTGAAGTTCTAGCTAAAAGAATTAGACAACATAAGAGGTCAAAGGGATACAAATTGGAAAGAAAGAAGTAGAATTATCACTATTTGCAGATGACATGATAGTATACTTAAGTGACCCAAAAAACTCCACCTGATAACTCCTACAGCTGATAAACCACTTCAGCAAAGTGGCTGTTTATAAAATCAACTCAAGCTTGCCTTCAATCAAATCAGTTGCCTTCCTATACTCAAAGGATAAGCAGGCTGAGAAAGAAGTTAGGGAAATGACACCCTTCACAATAGCCACAAACAATATAAAGTATCTTGGTGTGACTCTAACCAAACAAGTGAAAGATCTATACAAGAACTTCAGGTCTCTGAAGAAGGAAATCGAAGAAGACCTCAGAAAATGGAAAAATCTGCCATGCTCATGGATTGGCAGGATTAATATAGTTAAAATGGCCATCTTGCCAAAAGCAATATACAGATTCAATGCAATCCCCATCAAAATCCCAACTCAGTTCTTCACAGAGTTAGAAAAAGCAATTCTCAAATTTATCTTGAATAACAAAAAACCCAGAATAGCTAAAACTATTCTCAACAGTAAAAGAACTTCTGGGGGAATTAGTATCCCAAGACCTCAAGCGATACTACAGAGCAATAGTGTTAAAAACTGCATGGTATTGGCACAGGGACAGGCAAGTGGACCAATAGATTAGAATTGAAGACCCAGAAATGAATCCACACACCTATGGTCACTTGATCTTCGACAAAGGAGTTGAAAACATCCAGTGGAAAAAAGATTGCCTTTTCAACAAATGGTGCTGGTTCAATTGGAGGTCAGCGTGCAGGAGAATGTGAATTGATCCATTCTTATCTCCTTGTACTAAGCTCAACTCCAAGTGGATTAAGGACCTCCACATAAAACCAGACACACTGAAACTAATAGAAAAGAAACTGGGGAAAACCCTTGAGGACATAGGCACAGGGGGAAAGTTCTTGATCCACTTTCCAATAAGGATCAAAGTATCCACACTTTGGTCTTCCTTTGTCTTGAACTTCATGTGATCTGTGAGTTGTATCTTGGGGATTCCTAGCTTTGGGGCTAATATCCACTTATCAGCAATTGCATCCCATGTGTGTTCTTCTCCATTGCTGATGGGATTACAAGCTAGTAAAACCACTCTGGAAATCAGTTTGGTGGTTCCTCAGAAAACTGGACATAACACTATCTGAGGACCTAGCTTTACCACTCCTGAGCATATGCCCAGAAGATGCTCCAACATGTAATAAGGACACTTGCTCCACTATGTTCATAGGAGCCTTATTTATAATAGCTAGAAACTGGAAAGAACCCAATGTACCTCAACAGAAGAATGGATACAGAAAATGTGGCACATTTACTCAGCTATTAAAAACAATGAATTCATGGACTTCTTGGGTAAATGGATGGAGCTAGAAACTATCATCCTGAGTGAGGTAACCCAATCACAATATAATTCTTGTAGTGGCATAGTAAAATACTATGCCATCTGCTTCATATTTTTGTACTTTTTCTTTATGTGCTTAACATATTTTTTGTAATTTCTAAATTTATTTTTGTAATATATTTAATCAAATGTTTAATTATAAGATGTGAAACAAGTTTTTGTACCCCCATTGAAGTTGCATACAGTAAAAATAAAAATAACTGGATAATCTCAGAAGAAGAGAACTTTTCATTACAACTGAGAATCCCATGGTACTGACCTTGTCAATACTAGTTTGTATTTGAATCGTTTCTCTGTATAGATTAAGACTTTAAGGATTTGATGTTTCCAATCCCTGTAGGTATACTGGGCTTTCTCCAGAGGGTGGAAGACAGCCTATGGTTAGAAAGAACAGAGACTCAGTTTATCTTATACTGAGAGGGCATCTGAGGTCTGCTACTCATGATCAATTTTACTGATACAAAATGAATTCTTAGGGACTCTCCTTGTTCATGTGACATCACAGCAAAGCTTAGCTCAAAGGTTCATGAACACAGCTGCATAGAGGTTCATGAACAGCCTTCCTTAATAACTTGAGTCAGCCTGACACCTTTCTCACTTTATCTGTAAGGGTTGCAATAAGCTTTTCCAAATTTAACAGCACAAGTCTCTCTCCTTTTTTTTTGTTTCCCAGTCTTCCATCATTCAGAGTATTTTCCCTAGGGCATTGCCCTTCATCTGTGCCATAGAGTGGCTCCATCTTGGTAGGATAATGAAGTTACATTTGATTTATTTTATTCAATTACTCATCCACCACACACAATGCACTGTGCACTAGCACTTGGTGGGTGAGCAGTATGTGAATGTAGGTATGAAGGCCGAAATATGCCTGAGATGCAAATATATTGTTATCACAAAGGTGGTAATTGTATACAATTTTTTAATCTTTTTGTTATTGTTTAAGGAAAAACACATGCCATGAGATGTGCATTTAATAGACTTTTAAGTGTTTGATGAAATGTTGTTAACTGCATTTGCAGCATTGCATAACAGATCTCTGGAACTTATTCCTCTTGCATTATCCAAACATCATATACCTTTGATTAGCAATCCTGGTTTCTCCCTCCTTCCTGCCTCTGGAAGCCATCATTTTTTTCTTTGCCTCTTTGAGTTCAGTTATTTTTGATACTTCATTTAAGTTTAATTATGCAGTAATTTTGTATAATTAGAGAAGGCTGCCCATAGAAATGTAACACCACCTGCACTGAAAGATTAGAAATATACATTTTCTATATCACTATCTTTAACTTTAGAGAAGAATACAAACAACCACGTTACCTTTTCCAGCGTTCTGCTGTAGACGCTCAATGGAACCTTAGGACATCTATTTTTAGTCCTTTTGGTTTTAACTTTTAGAATATTTTTATTTTTTTTATCTGTTATGGGTCTCTCCAAGTCAAGGTCTTGTGATTGATTGCAAATTCTACAATTATCATAATGTATGATATAGTGCCACCAACAGGAATCCAACAAATACTTGTATACTCATTAAGTAAGTCATTTACTTGTTACCTGGCAAAATGGTTAGCACATATTATATGTATGTGTGTGTAATATATAATTTATATGTAATATATAATGTGTGTATATACATATACATACATTCTTACATATATATGTATATATACATGCAGAGAGAGAGAGACAGAGAGGAGAGAATGTGTGTGTGTTTATGTGTGTATGTGTGTGTGTGTGTGTGTGTGTGTGTGTTTAAAGTGTAAGAAGAAAAGGGTAAGCTGTGCCACAGCATGGTTGTTGTGAACATTTTGAAATTGGCTTCCTCTTTCTATCTTGGATTCCAGATTTTGAACCCCCGTTGTCAGACATTTTTTTTTCTTTGTCTTGGCAAGAATTATTTCCTACGGAGTCAACTCACTGGTCCTTCTAGCACCTATTGAACTATATTCCTATTCTATTTACCTTTACCTATATTTTATATCTGTGTGAATTATAGTAGTAAAATAAATATTTTTAACCTGGATATGTATGAGAATCATCTAATCATATATCTGCTGATATCTCTACCGTGGGAGTAGCTGAGTAGGTAAATATATTAGTGGGATCTGTGCTAGAAAAATCAATGAGTTATAACTTTAGCCCATTATTAGTGTGTAGGGATTTCAAAGACGAGAATAGTATTGAGGTACTAACTGGACTAGCTCATAAACTGGGGTACTTAGAAAGGACAGGTAGCTAGACTCCACGGGAGGAAGATATTTGAAAAGTAGATCTTGAAAATTAGAATTTAAAGTTCGACTATCTCCTTCTGTCAATCTGTAAATTAGCGTATTTTATACACTCATGTGAAGCAAATATAGTCATGTTCCATTTAGTGATAAAGATCTGTGGTAATAGATGTAGAAGTCAGTTTGATATGACCATCATGCATCCTACACACATCAATTCAGGGAAACACTCCACCCCATAAAGAGGGACACACATCTACATCTATTTCAAAACCCTTGGAACATTAACAGATAAATAAATGTCTTAAGAAATATTTTGGACTTTGATAACTAAACAATTATTCCATGTGAATTAAAAAAATAAATAAAAGTTATCTCATGACTGTTTTGGATGGTGACATCTAAAGTTCTTAGTTTGCTTAGTTCTTAGTAGACCAGGTTAGTTTCTAACAGACTCCCAAGAAAGAGTGAAAATACTTTTATTTCTCTGTGAGAAGAATAGAACTGGCTGTCATTGAATGGTGTAACTAGAGGGTAAACTACATTTGAACTGAGTTGAATAGCTCCATAGAAGAAGCTGTGCTCTCTGGATTCATCTCCCTTCATTTCGTTCATTGTCATTAACATACATAACTCTTTCTCAGCCTCTTTGAACACTGTGGTGTTTCTGTGTCACGAAGCTCTGTGGCGACCTGACTTTACAAACACTTTTCAACTGGTAACCAGGAACTACTATAGCAGAGAGCATAAACAGCAACCAGATTTCAAAGAGGCAGGGTAAAGAAACGGATACACTCTTTAAAAAGCAAAACAAAACAAAACAAAATTTTAATTGAAGATGTGTGTTTCTCTGATATAGTATATCCCAAACTGCCCGCCTCTTCTTCTACTCCTCCCAGCTTGTGTACCACATTCCTTCTTCATCAGATCCACTTCTCTTCCATTTCCCCATCAGAAAACAGCCAGACTCTAAGAGACTTCAACCAAACAGGATAAAACAAGGAACAATAAGACAAGACTTATATTGAGGCTGGGCAAGCTAACCCAATGGGAGGTAAAGTGTCTCAAGAGCATCCAAAGAGTCAGAGATAATACTCACTCCTCCTCTTAGGAGTCACACAAGAACACCAAGCTGACAGCCATAACATATATACAGAGGATCTGGTGCAGACCCTTGCAGGCTGCTTGTCCGCCACTCAGTCTCTATGAGCCAAAGTGACCCCTGCTTAGTTGATCCAATGGACCATCTTCTGCTGTCCTTCATTCCTCCTGACTCCTACAACCATTCCTCCCCCTCTTCCATAGGGTTCCCAGATCTCCAAGGGGACGGACCTATTGGAGACACTTTCTATGGATAAGATCTGAATATGGGTCTCTGCATTCATACAGCACCCATCTATGAGAAATGAAATATATTTCAAAGTTGCAAAGAGAAGTACTAGATGCTGCCATCTTGAGGACTCAAGGGTATATCTCCATATTCAGGATCCTTTTCAATGGATGATAAAAGCCCAAACTAAGTTGTGAGGTGAAATTATGTATGCAAGTATATCTGTATTGATTAATATTCACAACTAACCCTTTAATTATGGAATATAACACACACTCATTTGTTACTACCCTGTTAGCTTCATGTTCGAATGGGCAACAACAGAAGTTGTAGGAGAAGCACCAATCATATTTACATCCTTAAAGTCAACCAATACTTAAAAGCATACTGGATCATGTACAATGCTTCATACATAGTTTTAATTAAGACCAATTCTCATTAAATTTAAATACCTCATGAACAAGCTTGGCATACCCTAAGAAAGGACAATAGGGATGCCACAACATAGGGTAAGTTGTTTAATTCCTGATTTCTAACTCACCACCAAATTTGGCAACAATAAAAGGTTTCTGAATATATAATGATAAACGTTTAATTCAAAGGTTGACTGAGTGATGAATTTAAGGTGTGTCTGTCAATGCTTGTTCTTGTTACACCTTGAGACCTCACTACCGCTTTAGAACTGAACACAACATGGATATTTTAGAATGCATATGCTATCCTCCAATGGGTGCCAGTGTGTGCTTCTAAAGCACCTTGGTTCAGACTCTGGACTAGTGTGTGCTATTAATTTAAGTTTATTTCTGATTACAAAGTTTTCTGCTCCTATGAAAACATAATGTTTAATTACAAGAAATATAGATGCCTAACATTTCCAACTGTCATTCACCACTATTTATCAAAGTAGTATATTTTAGGATGGTATTATATTGCAATTTTTGATTTAGAAAATGACATTTGAGTCACTTAATTGAATTTCATAGAAAAATCAACAGGTGAATTTTGTATTAGCATTATGACAAGATTTCTGAAAAATTACAAAATTATTCTAAATAAATATGTGTCATTTTATTTTATTGATATTTTATATGTGTCTATGTGCATATGGGCATGTGTGCATGTGCTGAAGTACATGTGTGTGTAAGGGTGTATGCTTATGTTTCTATAGTATTGGGGTCCCCAGATTAATCTCGGTTGTTGTTCTTCCAAAGCTGTTTATCTAGCGTTATTGACACAGTGTCTTTCACTAATATTGGTGTTCACATACTAGGTTTGGCCATCTGGTCTGTAAGCCCCATGATTTGCCTCCCCAGCAATGGTATTAAAAGCATGTGCTATTATACCTGGCTTTTGCCACAAATGGCTGATATCAAGCTCAGATCCTGATGCCTGTGACATAAATGAACTGACTTATCATCCTAGACCCTTTCTACCATTTAAAAAAAATGCATTGATGCATTTTTCTGTATTAAAAAGTACAAAATCAAAATATTGACAAATTCTGAAAAAATGGTAAAACTCACTGTATTCCAGTCTTAAATATTCAGAAAACATATTGTTCAAAATAAACAATCACACCTGACTCATTAGGATGTGCATTTGAATTTGTCTTTATTAAATGCTAAAATTACGTGAGAACCAGACATTTGTTTTAAACTAAATTTTGTTATGGTTTGTTTTTAGTAAATGTTTTATTTGCATACTTGTTTTATGTGACAATATACCTAAGCCATGTAAAAAAATTTGTATTGATAAGTGATTATAATGGAAGACTTTAAGAAGGCCTGGTCTCACGAAAGGACCTGTGTACTCACTGGTACCCTTACACATTCTCCAAGTCATTGCATTCTTAATAAAGGGGTGAAGCAGAGGCATCATTTTCCTCTGAGTGATAGTAAACAGTGACATGTGACACAATCTGCTTCTACAACTTCTACAAAAAAACATTAGCCAAAGTTTATCATGAAGTTTCTTTCTTTGGTTCTTTTAACTTGGCCACAGTCTGTTTCATTCATACCTAAATTCATTAGATCACCTGTTCACTACTTATTGAACTTCTCAAGCACGCTCTGCAATGTATTTGCAGGAATTCCATGAGTCCTCTCACCCTCAGCTACTTGTCTGTAAGAGGCCATATTTTCTTCACATGCTACAAGTTAGAAAAAAAAAAGATTCCAACATTTTGAATGGAAAAGCATAAAGAGAGCCCCTATCACTCTGGAGCCTGCATAAAAGGAATATACACCGTGTAAAGCAGTGCATTCTTTTTCTCAATAATTTTCATTGTGGAAATTGGCGTGTAAAAGAGATTAACTTAATAGAATTAAATTGTGATAAGACTGTCACTTTGTGGATTTTGGCTAAGATCAAGTAACAAATGACAGGACGCATATCTGTAACAGACTCAGAGATACATTTCTAAAGAATTTTATGTGCACACTTATTTCTTTAAGAGATGTCTGTGGGGGATGTTTTTAATGTTCAAACCTGGAAATAGTAAAGTCCTAGTTAGTAACAGATATGAGGAGAAAGTTGATGGTTGGAAATCTCTTTTAGAAAAATCTTTATTGGAGTTCAGCCTTAATACATGCAAAGCATAGGACTCACTATAGTTCTGTAAACATATTCTGAACCATTTTGGCAAAAGAATTCCTGACATAATACAGCATGTCCTGTGTCTACAAGGAATGCCTTTAGAGATAACAAGAGAGCTCGAGCCAGGCAGAAATTTTGGGTTGCATATTCATTTTTATCAAAGACAACTAAAGGTTAGTATGGGAATTCAAGATAAAAAGTGTATTTTCTTGGACTACTTCTGTCATTCGAGGTCCACAGTTTGAGAAAGTCTCTTGGAACAAAGATAATTTTGTAATTCTTGCACTTTGGTCAGGCACCCACAGTGTACCAAGGCTGCCACTTTATAGCTCTGTGTACTTGTCCACTAGTGATGCATCTACAGATTCCTTTGGCTCAGAAACAGAAGGATGAAGACAAATGATGATATAGGATAGAAGCATCACCCTGAGCTTGAATTTACCCACAGTCCTCCTCTTCACACAAGAACCTAGACATGTGTCTAAACATTTTTTTTTTGTTTCCAATCTTAAAGTTAGGATTTTTTTTTCCCCTAGGCTTTCCAATGCTCATCCCTTGTATGGTGCTGTCGTCAGTGTTTTTTTTTTTTTTTTCCCCGAAATGAATTCTCTTATTTCTGATAACCAAGAAGAATTGAGGTGTGTGTGTGTGTGTGTGTGTGTGTGTACTGTGGTCAGTCATTTTAGTACCATCATCAGCTGTCATCTTTATGAAATATTCCTTCACTTTTCTTGGGCTAATAAGTCCCTTCTTTAAGTTCTCAGCTCAGTCATGATCTCCTACAGGGGCCCATATATGATCCTTTCTATAATACGTGATATACCCCTCTCTTCTGCATTAAATTTCCAGGAATGAATGTGTTACATTCTACTATTATTGCTTACTTGTCTATTTTTCCTATTTAAACTTTTAAGGATGTTCAGATGTCTATAGATTTACCCATACATGAGTCCTCAACTACCTATTCAAGAGGTATTGAGTAAATATTCAACAAAACTTTAGTCAGAAAATGAATGGATGGATGGATGTTGTTTGACCCAAGCTACTTTGAATCATCAGACTATAATCAAAAGCCATAAGCAATACCTTAACTTTGTTACCCACAGCTTAGGATGAGCTTTAATGTGTTTATGTATTCTCTGACATTCTGGATACTAGGTCTTCCTATTTGGCCTTTCTTATCTTCATATATCTTTTGGATTCAACTTTATTTACCCACAAGGTCAATGGAATTCTCAGTTCTGATCAGTCTTGGGTTTTCAGGGTCAAAGGCCCATACATCTTACTGGGAAATGGCAAACATTTTCTTTACTGGAAAAAAAAAAAAAAGAGTTGTGTGCTCAGTTCGAAGCTCTATGATATTCTATTTTCCCACATTAAAGTAAATACTTATGGATACAGTTTTATAAAGTCTCTCTTCATATTTATCATATGAGTCATAGCATTAAGTATACATGTTCCTGAGCTCAAGACAAGATTCAGTGACTAGGAATGACTTGTTGCATTTGCATTAGACTTGAGTTCAGCTTCCAGCACTGACACTGGGCAGTTCACAATCTCCTGCAATTTTAGCTCTAGAGGGATCAACTTCCTTCTTTTGGACTCCATAGGCACATGAAATCATATGCAAACAGACAGATGCCAGCAAAAATACATACACAGTCATAAAAAAGAATATATGTTTTCATCCCAAGGAAGCGTATTTGATGTCAAGTATGTGACAAATGTATACAATGCTTAGTAATCATTTCATGAAACTTTTCTGTTTACTATATTTTAAATTTTTCTATTCACTTTTCCCTATTTTTATTAATTAAAATTATTCCTTGAAATTTCATATATATTAATCTACATAATATAGATTCTGTTATGTACATATATGCGCACACATACACAAGTATATATGTATAAAATACCAAACTCAACAATAAAGACATTTTGAGGTAGGTAGGAAATAAAGTTGGTTTATGACATGCATAAGTCTTAATCCTATATGAAATAATATAAACAGGAGATAAAAACTATGGTATTAACATAGAGTTACATATTGTTTTATTTCCTTTCATACTTTAAACATTTGAGTTTCTAACACTGACTTACTTGAGGAGTGTTTGTTATCTAAAGTATCAAATTATAACATTTAACTATTTATGGATATAGATTCCCTTTCCTGTGTCCCTGATGAAACCTATAATGGTTTGTTGAATGTAAAATACATGTTTGATGCCAAAGTAAAAAAAAAAAACCCACTAGATTATTAAATATTGTATATGTTATTTGTCTCCTATTAAGAACAAAGAAAAATAAAACTCAATTACAACAAAGGTCATTTCAGTTAAGACTCACATTCTTCTATGTGAGTCGTTTCTTTGCTTGTGAAAACAGTTTTATAAGTGAATATTAGAGTGTTTTAGCTATTGATGCTTGAACGAAGTTAATGGGAATGAGAAACTATGTTCACCAACTTTTGTCTGGGTATGGAGAGAACAAGGACACTAAGGATGCCTTTTCAGAACAAAAGGCTTGGTGGCTGGAGAGAGGATGCAATGCTAAGAGCCGTCACTGCTTGTCTTAGTCAGGGTTTTACTGCTGTGAACAGATACCATGACCAAGGCAAGTCTTACAAAGGACAGCATTTAACTGGTGCTGGCTTACAGGTTCAGAGGTTCAGTCCTTTATCATGAAGGCAGGAACATGGCAGCATCCAGGCAGGCATCATGGCAGAAGAAGCTGAGATTTCTACATCTTTATCTGACTTCCAGGCAGCCAAGTCTTACAGCCCACACTCTCAGTGACACACCTACTCCTACTGGGCCACATCTTCTAATAGTGCCACATCCTGGGGGCTGAGCATATGCAAGCCATCACACTACTCTTCCAATGAACTTGTCTGGTCCCTGCACCTGCATCAGGTGACTGGCAACCACTTGTGTTCCCACCTCTAGGGAGTCTAAGGGAACCTGAATTTTTCATCTGGTGTTGGTGGGCAACTACAAGGAAGCATGCACACACACACACACACACACACACGCACACGCATACATACAATAAACAAGCAAACAAATAAATACATAAAATATTTTTTAAAAGTTTGGAGATCAAGTTTAGGAGATATTATAACTGGTGAACTACTTAAGGAGGAAAGCCAGACTCCTCATTAGAACAGTACAAAGGATGCCTTTTAGAACATTTGGAGCTTCCATTCCCAGGATTTCCTTTTATACTTGGTTCTTCTAATTGCACCTAAGAAATTATACGAATTATTTCAAATTATAGTGGTGGTGGTTTAATAATGGACAATCAAGTATTTAATCAGAATTTTCTATGGTTTAGAAGCTATGATGACTTGTATTGACCTGCTATCCCCATTCTAAGATGGAAATCAAATTAAACTAATTTCCACTTCACATACATAAAAATTTTTAATAGTAAGGAAGTTAAGTTCCATGTTCAGGGTGGAATATAATTAGTGAATATTGAATCCAGGAATTGTATGCATAAAGTTTGTTTCTAAAGCTCATGCCAGCATGCTTTATTTAAACTAATTCCTCTCACTGCTGGTAATTCAAATCACCGAGCTTCATCTCCAGCTGGAAGATAGGTCACAGGTAATCTACTACTCAAATTGTTAAGTTTTAAAATTATTTTTATTGGGATGAAATTAATATTATCTGATTGGTATTACTTGCATCCTGATAAAGTTTTGCTGGACAATCTTCAAGCTTGAACTCAGAAATATGGAACTTAAAGTATTTATGAACATTGCTTCTGAGTAGTTTATAATCAGCTTTACATGCCTCAAAGGTACTTATAAAGTCAATCAAAATTATTGAATACAGAAACAAAGTTGTGTACAATGTATATTGGAAACAACTGTGTCAATTCTTTAATAAGATTGAGCTGAAAAATACATGTTAAATTGAATGTTATCATTTCATAATACAGTGTTGTCAATGTCTACAGAGATGGTTATCTCATACACACACACATACTCATACACACACACACACACACATATATACATATATATATATGTATATATATATATACATATATATATATACCAAAATATTACATATTTGTACTACTAATAATACATATGTATGTTCTTTGCATACATAGATATAGAAATCTATAAATTTTAGTTCTAAATGTACCATAAAGTATTAACATGTTACAGGGATTAAGAGTCTTGCAGGTTTTGGGGGATAGGCACTTTTCTTGTGGTTACCTCTGTACCATTTCCTGGTAAAACTAGGAAAGGAAGCTCTCACTTTGGAATTAAGTTTCTATGTGAAAATGGAGTAATCTAGGGTTTGTTAAGGTTCATTAAAACAAAGCTAGTACCAATGGGGAGGGGGGAACCTGGAAAGGAGAAAGCATTCGGAATGTAAACAGAGAATATAGAAAATAAACAAATTAAAAAATTAAAAAAAAACAAAAAAAAAAGCTACTTCCTCTTGGTCAAAAGAATAGAAACTAAATTATTTCTTCGGCACAATGTGAAGACTTGACACTGTAATGTACCAGTTATTACATACTATTATCTCTTCCTTTTAAGAGTTACTTCAGTTCCTATGGTCTATAGGTCATATCCTAGGTATTTTGTACTTTTTGGCTCATATCCACTTATCAGTGAGTACATACCATGCATGTCCTTTTGGGTCTGAGTTGTCTCACTCAGAGATATTTGCTACTTCCAACCATTTGCCTGCAAAATTCATGATGTCTTTGTTTTTAATACCTGAGTAGTACTCCATTGTGTAAATAAACCACATTTTCTGAATCCATTCTTTGGTTAGGGGATATCTGGCTTATTTCCAGCTTGTAGCAGTTAAGATCGCTATTTACATAGTGGAACACAAGTCCTTGTGGGATGATGGAGCATCTTTTGGGTATATGACTAAGAGTGGTATGGCTGGATATTTAGGTAGAACTATTTCTAGTTTTCTAAGGAATTGCCAAACTGATTTCAAGAGTGGTTGTACAAGTTTGCAACCCCACAAGCAATGGAGGAATGTTCTTTCCATTCTTGCTAGCTTGTGCTGTCACTTGAGTTTCTACCTTAGCCAATCTGATTGGTGTGAGGAAGAATCTCAGGGTCATCATGATTTGCATTTCTCTGAAGACTAAGGACTTTGGTTATTTTTAAGTGCTTCTCAGTCATTCCAGATTCTTCTGTTGTGAATTCTCTGTTTATGTCTGTACCCCATTTTTAATTGGGTTATTTGGGTTTTGGGAGGTTAAGCTTTTGATCTCTTTATATATTTTTGATATTAGCCTTCTGTCACATGTAAAGTTAGTGGAGACTTTTTTTCCCAATCTGTAGGTTGCCATTTTTTCCTATTGACTATGTCTTTTGCCTTACAAAAGCTTTTCAGTATCATGAGGTCTTTTATTAGATTCAGTGTATCTGGTTTTATGTGGAGATCCTTGATACACTTGGATTTGAGTTTTTTTCAAGGTTATACTTATGGATCTATAGTCATTCTCCTACATACAGACTGCCAGTTAGACCAGCATCATTTATTGATGATGCTTTTATGCCCTTCTGTATTTTTTTTTTTTTGGCTTCTTTGTCAAAGAACAAGTGCTCACAGGCCTATGGGCTTACTTCTGAGCCTTTGATTCTATTCCATTACTCAACCTGTCTGTCTCTGTACCAATATCATGCATCCTATGGACTGTAAGAAGCAATAACAAGCAAAAACGCCCAAGTGAAGAGGTTTCAATCCCACTTAGCAGGGGGAAGGAAATAATCAAGGGAGGCAGGGAGGCAGAGGGAGGAGGGGACCTGAGCAGGAGAGGGGAGGGGGAGGGGAAAATGAGAGTAAGATCAGCTATGGGGTGGGAGGCAGAAGAGAAGCCAAGAAAATGAATGGAAATAAGTAGCCTCAGGGGGTGGGAGGTGAACATAGAGGAAACCTGGGAAGTGAGATGGTCTCAGGAGTCATTCAGGGTGACCTTGGCCAAAATGCCCAACAGTGGGGAAAGGGAACTGAAAAACCCCACCTCCAATAGATAGGTTGTCAAGTGAAGGGAAAGAGTTACTTATCCACAGTCACAGAATTTCTGACATAGACTTGTTTCTATTTAAAAGAACTTCAGGACTAAAATGGAGAAGAGACTGAAAGAAAGGAGGTCCAATGCCCGGCCCATCTTGGTATCCATCTCATAGTGGGTGTGGGGCAGGCACCAAGGCCTGGCACTGCTGTGCTCCCTTGTGCTTACAGATGAGAGCCCTGCATGGCTGTCCTCTGAGAGCTCCTACCAGCAACTAACATGGACAGAAGCAAATGCTTAAACCCAACAATGGGCTGAAGTCCGGACCCCTAACCCCTATAGTTGAATTAGGGGAAGAATTCAAGTAGATGAAACGGAAAGTGACCCCATAGGATGATCAGCAGTCTCAACTACCCAAGACCCCGGGGAGCTCCCAGAGATTGCGCCACCAACAGGAGCATACACGGGCTGGTTTGAAGCCCCTGGAACATGAGTAGCAGAGTTCAACCTCATTTGACCTCAGTAGGAGAAGATGATCTTAATCCAAGAAATACTTGAGGCCCCAGGGAAGGGGAGGTCTGGTGGAGTGGGGGAAGCACCCTCTCAGAGGCAAGAGGAGGAGGGATGGGAATAGTAACTGTAGGAGGGAGGCTGAGTTGGGGCAATATCTGGAATGTAAACAAATATAAAAATTTCAAAAAAGAAGGAGGAGGAGAAGGAAGAGAAGGAGGAGGGGAAAGAAGGAGAAGGAGGAGGAAGAGAAGGAGGAGGAAGAGGAGGAGGAGAGGAGGAGGAAGAAGAGGAGAAGGAGAAAGAAGGAGAAGGAGGACGAGAGAAGAAGAAGGAGGAGGAGGAGGAAGAGAAGGAGGAGGAGGAAGAGGAGGAGAAGAAGAAAGAAGGAGAAGGAGGAGGAGGAGAAGAAGGAGGAGGAGAAGGAACAGGAGGAGGAGGAGAAGGAGGAGGAGGAGAAGGAACACGAGGAGGAGAAGGAACAGGAGGAGGAGGAGGAGGAGGACGAGGACGAGAGATAATTTACTTTGGCTGTCAGTCAGTTGGCCAGAAATCCACCCTCACAAAGAAATGAATTCATTTGAAGACACAAGGGAGAAGGGAGGACTCCTACCTATTCCCTTCATGAAATAACGTTCTCATCTTTTCCCAGTATCCTTTGCTTCGATGCAGCTACTTGAAGGGCTTCCAGCATGGAGCACTGATGTGCTTGCTCACTGTGTTGAGTTCTCACTTAGAAGCACAATTTTTCCTTTCCTTCTTCCTGATTCCATTTCTTTCTGATTCTAGGGAACTGCTAAGTGTGCTTGCTTTGCTGCTCTGAAGTTCGTTTCTCTGCATTCATTCGGTTCTCTTCCACAAGCAGCTCTTGCTGACCTCCATTGCTGAGTCCGGCTACTTTCTGAAGACATGAGTTCCTTTTCTTCCCACTCCATCTCCCTCCAGCAGGCAACTGCCAAGATTTACAGCTCAATTTCCCTGTTGTTAATTTTATCTCAAACTCTAATAATATTGTTTTTTTACTTTCTTCTGAATCCATTTAAAATTATTTTACAACCAAGAATTAATAACCCTAAAAGGGAAACTCAGTTCTTTCTTCAGTTCTATTGTATTTAACATCTTCTGGGGATGGGATGTATTTGATTTCTTCCTTAAAATTTAATTCATGTGGTACTTACTACCAGTCACCTGGCTAGGAAATCAGCACTCAGGAAAACTGTTCACCTAAAGCCATGCTAAAGAGACAGCAGAAATAATTGTCCCGTTAATGAGATTACATAATTAACTGCTGTAGAAACCCTGCCCTTGTGCATTTGATTATACAGCCTCTAGCTTATAAGCATATGTGAGATGCCCAAGTTTCTGAGTAATCCTGACAAGCATAAGTTTTCTTTTTTTCCTAACTCCTTTCCTTGCTAGCCAAAGCATGGGCATGCTTTCCCTGAAAGTCTAGGCTAACTTACTCATTCTCCTAAGCCCTAACCCTTTGCTACCCACAACCCTTTGCAATGTAGCTGCTTGTTTATCTTCAGTGCTGAGCCTGGGTGTGTCTTTCTCTTTTTATTTCCATCTCCCTTTTCTATGCTGCTGCTGAGATTTATAATTTGTCTGCTCTGCTGTTTTTCTCCCAAAAACCAGGAAAAATTGGTACATTTCTCAATTCTTTTATTAAGAAGACTTAGAAACAATGAAATTAACAGTAATTTCCCTGGTAACTTTGAGGCTGGCCTTGAACTCTTGACCTTCTTTCTCTTCCCTTATAGTGTTGGAATCACAGGTGTGCAGCACTCCATCTTGCAGCCTTGGCATTTAGCTATAAAACAGTGGGTTCTGAATTTTTATCCTAAAATCCTGATGGATTTTTTTCTGCTGTCATAATTAGTTTAGAGATAAATTTGAAATAAAACCTATCTGTTAATAGTGGCTCTTGTAACTCATGAAAAGTACAGTTAGTACTTTAGCTCTCTAGTTGTTCTCAATAATACTTCATAGAGTTTTATGCATGGTCCTTTGGTTCCATCACATTCTTTCATATCTGTTACATGCTTTCATATCATTACCATAAAAATTATCTCATAAGGTAAGTATGGTGGTTTCTACCTACAATCTTAGTACTTGGGAGGCTAAGGTAGGAGGCTCACTAAGAATTTCAACAAATTTTTTCAGTATTTTAATATTATTTAATTTTCCCCTTTTCTTTATTCTTCTCTAATACAATATATCCCTACTGCAGCCCCTAACCTCCCTTCCTCCCAGATCTCCCCACCTCTCCTCTCTCCTACTAGCCCCACTGTTTCTCCATTTCCATTAAATTATCTCTTCCCTTTCTTCCATCCACACCTTCAGTTAGCCCCATTCCTGCTCTCCTTTAAACTCATGGACTCTTTGCAACAATTGTTACTGAAGGCATTCAATCATGCATTTATGTTTGCATTTGTTTATACACACATATTCCTACATATAACCTGTTGATGTTATATACTGTTCCTTGTATGTATGTTTTCAGAGTTGAACACTGGGCACTAGACAACTAATTGGTGTGCTTTTCTGGAGTGTTGCAGGAGGTGGGGGGGGGGGTAGAAGGACCACTCCCGGCTTCACTCCATTTCTCATGGTTCCTTGTGTAGAGCTGATGCTCTGTGATGCACTTTCCCCCTTTCAGTTTAACACATTGGCTGGTGTCCTTGTTCAGCTTAAATTTGGGAAGATGTGTTGGTGAGATTTTAAGGTATACTTTCCGATGTTGTAAGGAGACACAATCTCACAGCATATTTCTTCATCTTCTTGCTATTATGATATTTCTGCTCCTCTTTGACATTATTCCCTGAGTCTCAAGTATGGGAGGAGTGTTGTGTAGATGTATCCATTAGGATTGGGCTCTACAGTATCCTACAATATGATTTCCTTGACTCTAATACTTCATGAGTTTATTTGGATTTCAGTCTTATTTATGAATTCTGATGGACTTATAGCTTCATTTCCAGTTTATGTACAATTTATTTTCTATTGAACTACTGTCCAATGTAAGATCTTAAGTTAAATTTAAATTAATGTGATCATATTACAGTAACTGTCTTTATCTAATTAGTTTCCACACAGTAAAGATATTCAATATTTAACTATTGACTTTGCATATTCTTATATACAGTATTTCCTAGATCGCTGACTTCTTAATTGTGACTGTTTTAAGCTGTAAATTATTAGGTTGAGAAAATTCCCTGATTTACTGTGACACTTTACCACGAGTGAGGTTTGAATTTTTCAAATATACCATTTGCATATATTAGAAACATCATGTGATTTTTTCCCTTTATTTTTTTAGTGAGTTATACTAGTTGTTTGGTCAAGGTACAAATAAATTTCCAATCCTGGGGTAAGAACTACCTTGTAATAACTTTGTGTATTTTTTTAAATTTATTTCATTATTTTGTTGAGCATTTCTTTTTTTGGCAGCAGAATTACTTTATTAATCAAGCATGTTAGAAAATATTGCCTCCTTAACTAGCACAATTTCTCTGTAGGAAAAGTTCTTTACAGTGAGAATTATTTGTACATCTGAGAATCCTTGCATTTCAGACTGCACGGATTAACCCGCACGCTCATTGGACTGTCAGTCGGCCTTAAGCGGGACTCTCTGTGCTCTTGCCCAGTGGCTGTAATGAGCCCCACATCAGACATTTGATGGTTTTAAAGAAATTTTGTGGGATAGCTGATTGAAAGTTTAGGGGAGTGTTTTGCATCTCAGAGGTTGTACAGTCATTGAAATCTTCACTTTCAGAATACTTTTAATTTTATTTTCAATTTTCTGTCTATTTAGATTTTTTATCAACATTTTAGAGTTTGACACAATTTATTTTGATCATAATTAAGTCCTCTGTGTAGCTCTTCCCAAATCCTGTCTCACCACATTATTCCAACCTCCTTGCTTTTCTTTAAAAATGTATTTAATAGTCCATCAACTCCAGTTTTAATACCCATATACTCCTGAAGTAGGCAATCCTCTGTGTTATGTTTGACCTATCAGGTGCAACACTTTTAAAGAAAACTGCCTCTCCCTTCCCCAAAAGCCATCAATTGTCCATAGTTCTTCAGTTAGGTGTGGGAACTCACAGACCGCATAGTTGTAGCCCTTTGTCAAAATTCTCTGCATCTTGTCACTTGATTTTTGAAAATATTAATCAAGCTTGTTTAAAACTAGCTGATATTGCTCATCTCTGGATCCATCTTTGCTTCTATTCTGTCCTCTGGCTTTTTACTTCCTCTTCGCCCTTGATGTTCCTCAAATGAATGTCATGGCACAGAGCAAGGTCCAATTTCTCACCGGTAAACAAATTATTCTGCACTCTGCCATGGTAGAGGTGTACTGGCTAGTTTTGTGTGTCAACTTGACACAAGCTGGAGTTATCACAGAGAAAGGAGCTTCAGTTGGGGAAGTGCCTCCATGAGATCCAGTTGTGGGGCATTTTCTCAATTAGTGATCAAGTGGGGAGGGCCCCTTGTGGGTGGTACCACCTCTGGGCTGGTGCTCTTGGGTTCTATAAGAGAGCAGGCTGAGCAAGCCAGGGGAAGCAAGCCAGTAAGAAACATCCCTCCATGGCCTCTGCATCAGCTCCTGCTTCCTGACCTGCTTGAGTTCCAGTCTTGACTTCCTTTAGTGATGCACTGCAATGTGGAAGTGTGAGCTCAATAAACCCTTTCCTCCCCAACTTGCTTCTTGGTCATGATGTTTGTGCAGGAATAGAAACCCTGACTAAGACAAGAGGGAATCCCCAGTCACTTCACTTTCCTATGGCTTTCTGTTAATTTTATGCTCTAACAGTGAAAAGACCTGGAGAAAGGTTGGAGGGGAAGTATGCAACTTCCTGTTATCTACCTACTCTGTCACTGTGATCTGAGCAATGACTCTTTACTCTCAAGGATCATTTGCTGATATGCCAGCAACAGATTCTATTTTTAGCCTTTCAGACAGACTCAGAAACAGTTTAAGGTCTACTCAGAACGACCAGCACTAAATAAGTAGCACAGGGTTCTGAGAAGTCTGGATCTTAACTCCACTGGAATAGACTTCCAAGAACAGAGATGGCAGGCAAGCAGCAAGCCCTCCTTGGTTTCTGGTGTGTCCTTCTTCTGAACATTGTTTAAGTAGCTCCTGCCTTTACCTTCATTGTCCAACGGTACAGGAAAGCATTTTATTTGCTACATTTGTCTTACCTTAGTCTTTGTAGCTTAGTCCCTTTTTAGTTCGCCAACTTATATTGGGAAAAAACCCGTCATATCCAATTATTGACTGTGATAGGCATCACATGGCTTATTTTTCATAACCATGTTCTTACTTACATTTTGTGATGTCATTAATAGCTGACATTCTGAATTCTGTTGTTCGAAAGCACAATGATACAATGAATAAAATGGTCCCTGGAGGACTTTCACTCAGAGGATTTCTTCAATCTGATCATTCTTTGCGCTGCTTCAAGGCTGAATTGAAGCTCTGGTAGATCCTGGTGGACATCTGTTTAAAATCCTCATTATCAAGACCACCTTTCAGTGCCTTAGTGGAATCTCACTTGTGGACATGAGCTCCTCCTTTTGGTTGGCGTCTGGACTACATACATTTTACTTGCAAACCTGCTGGATATGTTTCTATCAATCTGCCTTAGGAATAAATGTGTGGACCAATTTCCATACTTAATCCTGATATTGTGGCATTTCATCTCTACTCATATTTTCTTTAGAAAAAAAGTTAATTAATACTTTCATCTGGCAGTTATGTATCCTTCAAGCTGAACTGCTAAGAACACAGAATGATTCAGATCCCGAGGTATCTGTTCCCGAGTTAAAGGGAGATACAATAAAGGGATAGAAGCATTTGTTATAATAAATTACAGCTGTGCAGGGATTTATCATTACCACAGCTTCAAATTATAATTTCAAAAGTGGCACTGAGACTCGAAGTGGTATTGTCCTTAAAAGACAATAAACTAGTCTTGAAAAATTGTTCTAGAAGCTAAGGCTTAAGTCAGAGAGACTCATATTTTAAAATGTATTTTGGTAAATGACAGAGAATGTAATGTGTCATAAGAAATTATATACATTTTAATATAATATATGAATAACCCAGTAAAAAATGGAATGATTTTTATTTTCCATTGTTTTATTTTCTATACTGTACCAATATCTAATATTCAAAAGTGTGCCTGAATCATTGTGATAATCATACTGTGGAAGAGACAAAGAGATCCTTATGCATGTATACATTATGCTCTGTGCTTTAAACTTTACAATAAAATTGTATTTTATTTAAAAAGATGTGATTACTCATTTTTCCTTGTTGCATTAACTTGCCATGTAGTTATTATTACTAACAATGCTAATATCCACTTGCCATCTAGTTATCATTACTGACAATGCTAATATCCCTTTGTACTGTAACATATCAAAAGCCACCTTTCTCTCAGCTTCTTTTCACTGATCTCTGAGAATATACATGTCTAATTGTGTTAATTATATTCCATTTTCTGAGTGTCCCCAAGAGATAGTGACAACACGCTAATTATAAAGGTGGTGCTTGTTGGCAGAGATAGAAAGCACAGAATTCATTGGGGTAGTGAATACAGAACATTATGGCTGTTCTGCAGAGCAGCAAGGCAAGATTCAATCAGCCTAAGGGCATCTGCCCATCAGCACAGTAGCCCAAGCACTACACAGGTTCATCTGGAGTCCTGGTTCAGTACCTCAGAGTCAGTCAGAGCAGTGATGACAAGAAAGGACAGCCATAGGAGATGGGTGTGAAACGTGGAATTGTCAGATGGAGGTAGAAGCAATCCCCACTAATATAAATGTGTGTAACTCATGTACACACAATAAAAAGTGGTTATCCTAAAAACCAGTACTGAGAATAAAATTTGACAAATAAAAATCTTGTATCATATATATTTTTAAAAGAATTTTAAAAATAATTAAACATTCGGGTAAGAATATAGTTCAATGGTACAACATTTATCCGCATTCATGATGCCACTACTGTCCCCTTAATACACAACATGAAAAAAATACTACTTTGGGTAACATACATTATTGTTAAAAGAATGACAACTAAACTTTAAATTTTTTTTTTTATATTTTCAAATTTCTTTATTGTGGGAAAGAGGGTTGTGTGTGTGTGTGTGTGTGTGTGTGTGTGCTTGCATGGCATGGCAGATGTGGAGATGAGCAGACAAGTTGTGGGAGTCAGGTTTCTCCTTACAACACATTTGTTCAAATTCATTACGTTAGAGTTGGTAGTAAGAGACTTTACCTGATGAAATATCTTATTGGCCCCAAAATTAAAAAGAAAACCAGTTGCTCATATGGATATTTAGACATTCACAAACATATTTTAAATATATCATTTCAAATAGGGTCTTTTAGCTGGGTATAACAAATAAATGAATGAAATAATTGAGAAACAGTGATTTTATTCTGAAACAAGGAATTTAAGTAACTGCTTAATAAAGAAATAAAAGTTTCTTGTGAAGCAGTTGGTGAGTCTCATGAGGGCTAATCTTTAAATGAACAGCTCTTGGTGATCGATAGCTTCTGGGAAATGGTTAGCCAGTTTTCTTCAGGGATATGGCTCCTGGTAGGTTGTAGTAGGGAGGAAGATGGAGGAGGGTTCCAGGGGGAGTTGAAAGAGGAGAGTAGGAGAATACATAAAGAAATATAGGCAACTAAAGATGGGGAGAGTAGGAGAAATAGCCTTCTCTAGGAAGAGCAAAGCAAATGATTATTCAATACCAATGGTCATCCTTAAAAATATATTCACATGTATAGGCAACTTTACACAGACTGAGCAGGCCACCTTTTTGTATTTATGAATATATATATATATATATATATATATACAGATATTCATATGTAAGTACATGAGAAAAATTAATGAAAAAAGAGGCGATTAATCCAAATGGAGAGATGCATGAGAGGGTTGGAAAGGAATAAAGGGAAGGGATAAATAATAAATTTAATTGTATTATAATAAAAATATTATAAATATAATATAAATATATTATAAAAATATAATATAAAAATAATATTTTATTATAATAAAAAATAACCAAAAATAAAAGAATAATAAAAATACATGCACATGTGTGAAATTCTCAAAGAATTTAAATGAACAAAGTAAAACAGCAAATTAAATAAATAGGCTTTGACTGTATCATGACTTTAAATAGAAGAAAGCTATTTTCCCATGATTTCTCTGTGCATTTCATATTTAGTTCCAGAGTTTGGTTCTCTTAATTAAAATATGCTCCTGCTAGTATGAATTTGTTAGATAAAGATAATAGGGCTTTAGCTTAAAATATAGTTTAGTCTTTAAGCGCTAAGTTCCTTTCAGTTATTATAAGTAATAACTTCTTTTTAACACTGCCCTTGGATATTATTTTCAAACAGTTTTCCCGCAAAGCACACAAGTCACTGAGCACAATGCCCGATAGAATTATTCAAAGGAAATTTCGTTGGACATTTTCCTTTGGCTTCTTGCTTTTGTGGCACAGCTGGCATATGACAACTGCCAGATGAGGCTAGACCCCATTCCTAAGCATTTATTAAGCACAGCCAAAGCAATCCTAATGTCCCTGATTATCATTACAGTGTCTGGAACACAACCCTGTTTGTTTCTCCCAGGCTGCCTATTGTACAAATGTGCACAGTGAAGAGGAATGAAGACTCAATGTACCCTGTGCTCTGTTGTATAGCTTTGCATGGACTTCATCTTACTAGACTGTAAATACCTTGTTATTTATTCAAAGAGACCCATGTGGGTCTCTAATATGAAGTATCTCTAGAACTATCTCATGTTGTCCCCATCCCATTGTGTTTACCACCTGTTCCTTCCCATCACTTCCTTTCCACATCACATGGTGGGGAGTTTATAGTTCCTGTGCTACTCTTTATTCAGACAAGTCAGTGGGTTCCCCAAATTATAAATACACCTTTGGTGTCTGAATGAAAGACACACTGTCATTTCCCCTTCCTTTTTGTGACAGGATTCATCTGTGGAATCTGGAGTTCTTAGCAGAGAATAATCGTTAGGTGGAATTCAAAGTTTCCAAGGAGACTAAAGGTTGCTTCTCACCTGGATATTCTTGAAGGCATAATTTCAAAGAACAACAGCAATTTGTAATTATTGGGTTCTATGCCCAAGAAGAAAGGACAGAGACAATTAAAACTAATTTCATGATAAAAGAGATCAGAGAGATGTGAACACTCAGTCAGTGTCAAGAGCCAAGGAGTAATAAATCCAAGCACTGCTTATCACACAGGGATTATGCAGTAGTGTGGATGATGTTAGCAGATGGACAAGGAGGGACTGATACCTGTGAGAATATGAGGATTCTGGAGTCAACATAGAACAGCATCCTGCAAGTCACCTAAAGCTTTCAAGTGAAATGAAAATTTAGAAGAAAGAAGAGACAATTTCATGAGATGGTTCATTTGACATCTAGACAGATAGGAGCCTCATATAGAAAGAAGTGTGTCCATGGACATCTCAGTGCCAAAAGGGGGTAGTGTAATTATGCAGTGCTGCCTAGATTTAGCTATGAGGGAAACTAGAAGGACATTTAATTCTATCTCCAGAAAACTACACATACATTTCCTGCGCATTTACATTGATGGGAGACATCAGCACACATAATTAGTTTTAGTTAGATGAAGCCATAATACCATTTCTGTCTCAGACCCTGCTTTCTCTCCTGCTGTCTCCTGGCTCAAAGCTACAGAGAACAGCTAGACAAGAGAGTAGAAAGCAAGGGGAGGCACTCCAGAACCTAACCAGACAAACCCCACCTCTCTAGGCTGTAGTGAGGGGTTCTACCTCCTAGTTCCCCTGGGCAAGGCCCTTTGGGTAGGACCAGATAGTTGCATTATCTTTGAAGCAATTATCTGAGCCAATAACTTTTCTAATAACTTAAGGAAATTGCTTATGGATTTTACTTAAGATAGCTAAAGGATAAAAAAAGAAGCTTGACAGAATATGGTCGAATATAAATATTACAAAGTTTCTGTACGGCAAAGGACACCATCAAAAGGACAAATCGGCAACCAACAAATTGGGAAAAGATCTTCACCAATCCTACATCAGATAGAGGGCTAATATCCAATATATATAAAGAACTCAAGAAGTTAGACTCCAGAAAACCAAACAACCCTATTAAAAAATGGGGTACAGAGTTAAACAAAGAATTCTCACCTGAAGAACTTCGGATGGCAGAGAAACACCTTAAAAAAATGCTCAACTTCATTAGTCATTAGGGAAATGCAAATCAAAACAACCCCGAGATTTCACCTTATACCAGTCAGAATGGCTAAGATTAAAAACTCAGGAGACAGCAGGTGTTGGCAAAGATGTGGAGAAAGAGGAACACTCCTCCACTGCTGGTGGGGTTGCAAATTGGTACAACCACTCTGGAAATCAGTCTGGCGGTTCCTCTGAAAACTGGGCACCTCACTTCCAGAAGATCCTGCTATACCACTCCTGGGCATATACCCAAAAGATTCCCCAGCATGTAATAAGGATACACGTTCCACTATGTTCATAGCAGCCCTATTTATAATTGCCAGAAGTTGGAAAGAACCCAGGTATCCTTCAACAGAAGAGTAGATGCAAAAAATGTGGCATATATACACAATAGAGTACTATTCAGCCATTAGAAACAATGAAGTCATGAAATTCTTAGGCAAATGGATGGAGCTGGAGAATATCATACTAAGTGAGGTAACCGAGACTCAAAAGATGAATCATGGTATGCACTCACTAATAAGTGGATATTAACCTAGAAAACTGGAATACCCAAAACATAATCCACACATGAAATGAGGTACAAGAAGAATGGAGGAGTGGCCCCTTGTTCTGAAAAGACTCAGTGACGCAGTATAGAGCAAAATCAGAACAGGGAAGTGGGAAGGGTTGGGTGGGAAAATAGGGGGAGGGAAGGGGACTGATGGGACTTTTGGGGAGTGGGGGTCCAGAAAAGGGGAAATCATTTGAAATGTAAATAAATATATCAATTTTAAAAAAAAAACTCAATGTGAGAATGACAAAAAATATTAATAAATAAACATTTAACCATTTTTTTATTCTTAGCATTCAAATGGTTTATGAATAGGAGACTGTTTCTTGGGTAAGTCTGTAAATACTTCCCTGGGAGTGGTAAGAAAAGGCATGTAAATGAAACTACTATGAATTTGTAGAGTGTATTTTCTGTTGGAGATCTTCTTCAGATCTATGAAGGCATCTGATCACATATTTCTCTGGAGAGGCCCTTTACAGGCCTAGTGTGAGGCAGCAGAGACCCCTTTGCACATCTTGCCATTTGTTTATCTAACTAGGAATTTCCATCACTGTTTGGGACCTGGAAAGAGATGTCTTGCATATTAAATAAATTTGGTGGGGAAATAGTTTCTTTTTTTTAAAAATATTTTTATTTTCAGAAAATGTGGTATATTTACACAATGAAATACTACTCAGCAATTAGAAACAATGAATTCACAAAATTTTTAGGCAAATGGTTTGATCTGGAAAATATCATCCTAAGTGAGGTAACCCAATCACAAAAGAATACACATGGAATGCAATCTCTGATAAGGGAAACAGTTTCTTATTTAAAGATATTGTAGTGTAAACATTTGAAACTAAACTAGAGGGCAGCATTTAACTGGTGGCAGATAAACACCTTCCAGGAGATGTAAATGCTATTGTACCAAAGGCCATCATTAATATCTGTGAGAATTCGGAGAAACACAAAGAACCCACCCCACTCAGAAGTGGGGAGATCATATAACCTGCTCCTGTGATCTGGCTGCTCAGTAGGATTCTTTCTCTCTGCTACTCTTATACTAAAAGTGCTGTATTGCAGTGTATACACCACATCAGGGCTTTGTATAGAGAATTTGCTTGGATATTGTTTAGTCCCTAACAATGTTATCTAGCCTCCCACGCTGGCAAATCAATCTCAACTTTCATAGAGAACAAACAAACTCATTTTAGTTGCCTGAGATTTGCCTGAGTTCATCATGGAAGCCTTATGCATGAGCCATCTAGTATAGCTGGCAAAACTGGATGAGGAGTCATGCTAGCATCAAGGCTCTCTGATTTGCCAAATCCTGAGAGACTTCAGAATCTAATTTAAATCAGGTGCTGAGTAAAAAGAAACATACTAAGTTACATGATTATGAAAATAGTGCCCATGAAAATTATAGCATGATAAAGTGAAAGATGAATGATCTGTAGTCAGACATTTGCATGTTGTGTCATGGCCAGATGTTATAACTGAAATCCTCTACAGACAGAAGAATAAACTTGATTACCTTGTAGTTTGATGGACTAGAGGAGTAGAATTCACAGGAACCAAACTGCAAATGATTCTTAATTAAACAAAAGCATGCTTATCCACATTTACCTGAGGAAAATGCAAATTAATACTTCAACACAACTCAGCTCTTACCAACTGGTCTGCATCCCAAGCTTTGATAGCTTTCTCTATGTTTGGGGCTATAGGGAGGCAGGGCTCTCAGACTTTGTTGGCAGGGTTGTAAAATAATATATTGCTTATGGTGAGAAACTAAATAATAGCTAAGCAAAAGAGCATAGTTCTTTCCCATTTCCCATGGTGATTCTACATTTTGGAGTCTACCTTAAAGTTATATGAGCAAATGTGAACAGCATTACTCTCAGAGTTAGTAGTAAGGACAAATGTTTAGAAAGAAGTTTGTAGATGGGGATAAAGTTCTCACAATTGGTGGTATCCTCTCAGAGGCAAAGGGGAGGGAGGATAGGAGAAAAAACTCTGCAATGGGGGACTGAGAAGGAGGGCAACATTTGCAATATAAGTAAATAAAATAATTAATAAAAAAGGAAAAGATAGAAAAAGAAAAGAAAAGCTAAATCCTTAAGCCAGAAAGTGAAATTATTTTTATAAGTGCTTTTAGTTATAACTACAGCTACATGGATACTGATAATATCAAGAATCAATAAGTGCTGTTACTGCTGTGTGACCTAACATTAGGAGAAACTACAAGCTGTAAAAATAGAAGGAATTATAGTAGGAATAGTTGTAAGAACAGTGTCAAAGATCTTTGGAGATGCCACACTGACCTTGCGATTTAGTTCACATTGCTTATCTGGAGTCCTGAATTTCTATGTGTTTTCCAGTCTCTAGCTTATATGCTAGCCCAGAATTATAGACATATGTTCTAACTTTCAGAGCTATCCACATCTGCATCTAGAAATGTTTGTAACTATTTACAACTAGTGACATAGCACAGCCTAGGATACACATTTATTTGAGACCCTTAAACCCTCATTTTTAAAATTCTATTCTCTGCTTTTCATTGTGATGATAAAGACCATGATTAAAAGCAACTTGGGATAAAAGGGATCATTTTAGTTTACACTATGACTTGACATTTTAACACTGAGGAAGGTCAGTGCAATAACTCAAGGTAGAAATCTGTTGGTTACCCCGACATGTGAATCCCAAATATAGCATCTTTATGGATGCCTTGCTACAATGATCATCTTTGAGTTTCATATATGCTGTAACTCAGTGGTAGAAGTTTTAGCTTCTTCTTTCTCTGGGCAGCTTGCCCACTATTTTCATGTAGATACTAGTAGATGCTAGATTTCAAGAAAGGGGCTTTCGGTCAGGTACACTCCAGCTCAGCAGCTCCTGCCTAGGAAACTGAGTGGCACTTTAACTCTGCCCCCTGAAGACTGTTACTCTCATGCTGTCCCTGAGCTGTTAGGAAACATTTTGTGTTGTAGGGTGAGCAATACTTAAGATAAAAGGGAAGGTGCTATAGAAAATGGATAGAAACAAAGCACTTAATATTTCTGAGTTTCTAGATGAAAGCAAACAACAGCACTTACCTACATTCATTGATCTTCTGCATGAAGTATATTTGCACAAGCCTATAAATTCTGTGATTGGCGATGTCAATTTGAGTTCAAGTAATAGTATGTGAAAATAAAGGCATTTAAATGGATAGTGGAAGGTATTTGATTTCAAGGAAAAAAATGTATCCTGGTGAAAAAGCATACTTAGATTCAGTTCAACAATTGACTACCCCTTAGGGTTGTCATTATACCACTCTATACTATATTATCTTCAGCTACAAATGTAATGATAGAATCCTGCTTCCTTTAGATTATATGATGTTGTGAGCATCACATGAAATGATCATTTTGATTTAAAAACAGACAAAAAAAAAAACCCTTGAGAACTTAAATTGGAGGTGATCATATTACTATCAGAGCTTGAAGTCATCAACATATTTATTATAATATATCCTTTTTTCCTCCATTGAAAGTGACAGGAATAATTCATCAAGATTTGCACTTTTACAAAATACTCGATGAAGACAAGAGTGGAAGCTTCTAAAGCAAAGAGGATTTCATTAGGCTGCTTAATGTGAGTATTTATAGCCAAATTGTTTCCCAATTGACTCTGCAATACTCATTTGTGATTCATAATTCTTGGTGAATAATTGCAATTATCCTATGCTTAATGAGACAATAATTTCCTTCCTCTTCTCTATTTCCTTTTAGAAAAACCCATGCATTCAATGGTGTGAGCTTCAAAAATAGCCAATCTTCCAGAGAGCTGAATGCCTATGTACCCCCAAATACATGACATGAATAAAGTTGCAAGAATAAAGCAGAATGGTCCTTCTTTCAGGTAAGTAGAAAAACTGAGATTTGTGAGCTGTATGTTTTTGTGTATAAATGAGATACATGTGACGAGTCTCCTAGGAAAGCCTTAAATAGGGGATGGGGGGACAGTTCAGTGGGTAAAGAGCTTGCCTTGAAAAGACAAGGACCTGACTTTGATCTTCATAAGCCAGGCATAGTGTCATGCACTTAGAATCCCAGCACTGCGGAGGAAGGGGCAGAGAGATGTCTATCCAGCTTAGTGAGTGAGCTCTGGGTTACTGAGAGACTCTGTCTTAAATATAAGCTGAACAGCATTCCAGTAGAAAATATCAATGCCGAAAGTGATAGCCTGTCTTCTTACACACTTTAAATGGTACAAGTAAGTTCTTTGACTTCTGTGGAGGTAATTCCACAATGTAGACCCAGATTCTTATGATTGGCCATTAGGAACTATGCATGAGTCCCACAGACAGGGACCACAGACATGACCTCCACACAGCATAACTGAGTATGTTCAGGTAGGACACATTCACTATTAGAGTTTATTCAGTGTGGTAAATGGAGCCTATGGTTGGGCTCATTCTGATCCCATACAGAATTAAAACTCCAAGGTACTAATACTGTATAGCTCTAAAGCACAATATCTTCAATTTTAAAATGGTGGTAGCTTAACTATCCTTTCTTTGAAAGATTAAATAAAATGTATACCTTTGAGCACTTTCCACAGCCCCTGCCTTGCAGAAATTGGTCATGTTGCTAACAACGCTTCATCTGTGCTTTCACATCTCTTCAGTCCTTATATGTTCACAGACAGGGGTGGGGGAGGGGGAGTGTCCTCAGCCCTTTTTCCTCTCCCAGGTAAGACAAGAATTGGGGCAATCACTTCCAGTCACTCTTTTCAGCTTTTTCTCTAGTTGAGAGTAGGAGTCCTTACCTAAGGGAATCGTGCGGTCAGCAAAGGCTTCACCTTGAAGGGGCTCTGCATTGTCTCACTGAGGTCTCTAAGTGTATGCATAAAGCCTCACAGAGGTTGACAGTAGAAAGTTCTAGTTTTTTTCTTTAGGCAGCTCTTTGAGAGAGAGAGAGAGAGAGAGAGAGAGAGAGAGAGAGAGAGAGAGAGAGAGAGAGAGAGAGATTTTAAACAGGGTTGACATTGTGCTTCTAGTCTGATTATTTTTGACTGTAAGAGGGAGAATGTAAAAGCTTGTCTTAGCATCAGTACAGAGACACATTCTTCAACATCAGTTTATTTAAGACTGGGCCTTCAGTCAGTTTGATGTATGGCAAAGAGTGGATATGAGTGAGCATTCTTGAACATCATTGGCCTTCACCTCACCTTCTCCAAAATACTTTTATTGAAGTAAGGCTAGTTAGTTATCATGTACAGAAGTATCCAGTATGTGATAGTTCATGGATAGCCAGATACTGTTCTTAGTCTTTACCCATGAAGGAGTGCTATCTACTGTCTTGCTCCTTAGAGCTTTCTCAGTCTGATTTCTTAGAGTACCAAGGACCTGTGATTTATGGCACAGAGATCAGTTGACAACTGAAAATCACTACTCAGCTTGGAAGTCCAGTTATGGTTAGAAGGCAGGGATCACACCATGGTAAAAATCCAATGTATGGCAATGTTGCTACCATTGTACCCCAAGAATCTCTCAAACTGTTGCATAAAATAGAGGAACAATAAAGAATCTGCTGTTTCTCTAAGGCAGACAGAGAAGGTAAAAGTTACTTGTGAAAAGATTTCTGTCTTTATAGATAGGGCCATTATTAATTTAGGCTACAATAACTGGGGCCATGGAGATGGTGCAACAATTGGATATTGTGGAACTTCATTTAAAGTATTAAATAATGTAAATCAAAGCAAATAAACAGAAAAAAACATGTATCCAGAAACAGGAGATGGAGCTGGCTTCAAGATTTCACTTCAAGGACCAAATAACCACAGAACTCACTCAGCCAAAATACAACTACATGTTTTACAAAGGGAGTTCTGTTTTCTCTTTTTAATACACTGGCTTGCTGTCTTCACATATCAGCTACGTATAGCTATGCTTAAAACAATCAGAAAACAGCTTCCTCATTTGCATTCAATACCTTCTGAGAGAAGGAAAGAATAGTTTTCTCCAGTGGTGTATCCTGGGCATTTCAACCACATTCAAGGGCAATCCTCATGCTAGGAGCAGTTGGCCAACACAAAAACTTCATATTTCTTGTACGCTTTTATATTTGTTTTGGTGGCTTTTGAGAGAGAGAGAGATCATGAGATTGGATGGGTAGGAAGGGGCAGTCAGGTTTTTGGAAATTTAAGGGGAGGGAGAAGAATATGATAAAATATATTGCATGAACTTTTAAAAATAACAAATATCCTAGTTAACAAAAATAAATTATTCTAGCTACATATACAATGAACTAACAAAAAACACTCAGCATTAATTAAAGATGGTCAAAGTAATTGAGAACCCAAGTTCTTCTAACCGAAGTTAAACTTTTATATACACATTTCACTGATATTCTACAAAGGTCCCAGGAATATAGACTGCATGGAAAACACACTACTTGGAATATTGTATGTTCTTATTAAAAAATAGTGAAATATTGGACCTTTATCTTATATACAAGATAATTTCAGAGTTGCATAGAGCTTTAATCATACTTCCTGAAATGGTAAACCTTCCAAAGGAAGTCTTTTATGAAAAAGTTATTGACATTGGTCTCAGCAATGAGTTTTCTTTATATGCCACCAAGGAACAAAAGAAAATATAGAAACATGATATCAAACTAAAACCTTCGTCATGTCATGGCAGAGACACTCAGTTAACGAGACTGTCTGTGGAATAGGAGGCATTGTTAAAATCATATAACTGATATGAAGTCGACCTCCAAATATGTATTAGGAAATTCTGCAACTCAATAGCAACACATCCTAATGACCCTATTTAAAATACATAAAGGACACGAACAGATTTTCTTCAAAGATCACATTTGCAAATAACCAACAGATACAAGAAAATACATTGAACATATGTGGTCAGTTTGAATAAATTAATGATAATCTTAGAGTCACTAATAATGTGTTGCTTTCTTACTAAGGACAGAAACCAAAGCACTTCTCCTTGTCCAAATTTTAATTCTCTATTTCACTCTCCCTATTGTCTTTGTTAGTTCTATGAATCTAAATATGAGTCCACATGAGTATCATATGAGTTTGCAAACATGTTTGAGTTTCTATGGATTGGTGTCTCTAACATACAGATTTCTTCCATTAATAATCACAGGAAGCATCTCTACAGGAAGAAATGAGGAGTACTTTACAGAAATCTTCAACAGTTTTACAAGTGATTATGTTACTGAGTCTAACACTGACATTAACAATACTACAAACATCATTGTTTATCAAGAACAACCCACGTTGTATTCAATATTATGTGTTTATTATATCACACACACAAATATGTATATATACACACATATATGTATATATATAATTTTATAATATGGTTTTCAAACTATATTTTCTGTGTTCAGAAAAAATGCTATAACACAGATGCAAATGCACATACATTACTCTCTGATCAAAGACATGGATAAGCTGATAATTTAATATTACAGCTATCTATTAGCTTAGCTTGTAAAGACAGATTACATGGGAAACCCAAGTCAAGAAATGTTGCTTGCTACATTGGTTTCTTAAATGTAGTCCAAATGAATAGACTGAGCACACAGTAGGATAGTGACCTTAACTCTGACATTTTAAGGGAGCTTAAAATGTATTATTAAAGTTGGTTTTGATGGTTAGCAAATGTTACAGTCTTTTAGAAAGCAAGAGATAATTTCATCATAAGTATTGGTACAAACATCATGAAAACATAAAAATTAAAATTAAAGATTCAATATGATGCTTAGTATTTCTGTTAGAGCAGATGTTGTATATCAATGACAATAAACATTCTCTAGGATGCCAGTATATACAGAAACTCAAACCCTTTTCTGCTGGAGATGAGCGTGCAAGGTGGTGCAGTATAAAGATTCCTTAAAAGATCAACATCAGATGCCCTTTTCTAATTACAAAGAGTAGACATAAACATTGGTTTTGTTATTTTGTCACAGTCTCAACACTTTCTATAACTCCACAATCAAAACCCAGAGCAGTGGCTCTCAGGATGAGCAGCAGAGATGCTACACTATTCTCCAGATCCAAATAGGATACAGGAAGAAATGGGCATTATGTAAGATACAGGCATTGACTAGTGTTGCAATGAGATTATAAACAGCACACACGGGGCCTATACATACACAGATTCAACTGTGTATATATGTCTTCCTAAGACAAAAGCAGCAAGTCCTAAGAGAGAACCCAGCTTGTACAACAAAACAAATTGTGCTCCCTTCACACAACCAAGTCTGGCTTAGCATGTGAGGAGTGGGTGGGCAAGTACTCCAGGCATCCATTACCACAGGCGTCAGCACTGTGACTACCTGTCTTCACTATTTATTATATCACTACTTAAATGAATTTATTGGCTTACAAATTAAAAAAATTAGTTGCACTGGTTCTTAATTTTCTAACCCAATACTGTATTAGCATTGTTTGAGTTTTTAAGGTTTAGGATGACATAATTATGGGCTAACAGGAAGTTCAGTGATAGTATAGAGAAGACCAGGTATATCTCACCCAGTTTCTCCCAATGGTTTCCTCTTCAATAATTACAGTGTGGTATCAAAATGGAAAATCTGACATTGGAAATAGGCATGCTATTCTGTCATACATGCTTATTTGTAAAATCGCTGTACAATCAAGATATATTTTATTATCATAAAGATCCTTCCCATGCCACTTCTTAGAAACCATGTTTGATACTGTGGCAATCATCACCCTTCTCCATGATTATATCTTTCTTTTCAGTTTTCAGAATATATTTAAGTGGAATTAGGCAATATGTGTTCACTTGACATTGTCTTTTTTTATTCTCAACACATGTGTTTGAAGAGTTCATTTCTTTTTATTGATGAATAGTGTTAGATGTAATGTTGGCCATACAGTATTGCAGATTACATGGATAGTAGTTTATCTGTGTGATCTTGTGCAGTTGGAGGCCAGCAGCTGACAATGGACGTCTTCCTTAATCGTGGAGAGCCTTTTGGGGTCCCACTTTGCAGGAATCTGACATTAGGCGATGGCATGGAAGTAAGTTCAGGCAAGAATCCAATTTTTGGCTATAATAGGGAAGTAGGTTCAGGAAGGAATTTTAATGTTAGTGTGGAACAAAAGAAGTGGGCTTCACGCAAGAAGGATTTTGGGCTTGGACAAGGAAGTGGGCTCAGGTATTTTGGTCATTCTGACAAGCCCTTGGAAACAACTGTCCCAAAAGTAATCAGGAGACTTGGTTTATTGGCTTGCTTGTTCCTTATTGAACTGCCTACTGTTAATACTTGCATGTAATTAAAATGGTATAAAAGCAGTTTGGGGAAAAAAAAAAAAACCTGTCCCAGTCTCAGAATTGACTGGAGTCATGGTAACAATGCTGTCTGTTTTTTTTTTTTTTTTTTTTTCTTTTTAATCCTCACTCCTGCCCTGGAGAACCTGTTGACTGACTGAACTGGGTTGGTCACTTAATCAGCATTTAGTTCATGTATTGAGGCAGCGTTTCTAACTTGAACCTAGAGCCTTCAGTTGGTCTAGCCTGCTCCTTGGAATACCATCTCTACTGTCACAGTCTGGTACTACAAGCAGGCAATCATGCCCACTGGCACAAAAATCTCAACTTGTTCCTCACATCTGTTGACAGCTTTATTAGCTGACCCTTCTCCCCAGTCCCATCTGTATTTTATTAATGTGGCTTTCAGCAAAATAAAAATTTTAACATTTACTTTGATCTAAAATTAACTGTTTGAATTTTATGGATTGAATTTTGGTGCTAGATCTATGATTCCTTCAAAACTCTGTACATCTTAGAGATTTTTCTTATATTTCATGTTAAAAACAGGAAGTTCATTTATATGAGTTAAGTTTTATATAAAATGTGGGTTTGGGAATAAGTTATGGATATTACTATTCTAGCCTATGGATATTAATTATTCTGATCAAAGTTTTATGAAGCCTAACCTCTATTGACTTGTCTCATGCCCATGTCAAACATGAGAAAATCATACTTTGTGGTAATAATTCTTTTAGTTCTATAATTTGAAGAACAGAATATGTGTTTACTTTCCAAAAATTCATTATTACTTTTATATAATTAGCCTTTAAAAAGGAAGGAGATGCCACACTTAAATTTTATTTTACATTTATTTATATTCTTATCTATTAGAGACAGGATCACATTATGTAACTCAAAATAGCATCAAATTGGCTATGTAGCCCAGACTACCTCCAATTTACACTTTATCTCAACCTTCAGTGTGGGGATTTCAGGCTTGAAGCACTCACTGTGCTTGTCACTTTTATGTTTTCCCTAGTATTATTTTAGCTGTTATGAGTTATTATCAATATTGTGCAATTTGCATGAGTATGTCATAGATGAAAAATTATTTTGAAAGCACACACAAAAAATGAAGCACAAGGAAAAGACTGATGTTATTTACACATTAAAATCAAATTTGTGACAAAAATTACAAATAAATTTTTAAGACTCAACTGATTAAGCAAAAGTATTTATATTAACATATTAATAACAAATTAATATGTATTTCACATGTGATATCACAACCAATAAATATATGAAAATATCCTTCTCACTTATTAAAGTAAATACAAATTAAATCCCTAGACACAAAGATTTTCACAATTGTCAAACTACCAAAGTTATAAATCTGATAATGTGTAAATATTGATGAGGCCAGTGTAGCCCAGTACACATATATCATGATGACACCTCATATTGAAGCTACTTTAAAGTATTTAAGAGAACCTTTCATAAAGTTAACGGTATGCTTATCCAAACTGCTGTCAATTTCAATCTGGGCCAAATTCTCCAGTGATGTATATAACACTTAGGCTAACGAAGACCTGTATGGAAATACTCAGAGCATTGCTGCTTCTAATTATTTTTTTAATTGAAAATAACCACAGGAGAGTGGATTTTCACATTTTAAATATGCATACACTATGATATTATTTAGTTTCTGAGGTAAATGAAATGCAGAGATAAGTATACCATCAACATTTGTTGTTAAAGCTATGTTGGTGATGATCATGTGTTGAAATCTGATACAATAAAAATATTGCTTTTATTCATACTAAGCATTCATAAATTCATGTGTCTAATACTCATATTCATGAAGCTTCCTTCCCACACCCTTCTGGTTAAATATTTATCAATTTGATTGACTTTTTCTCCAAGAGCTAGCTTTTAATGTGTGTAATTTTTCCATTTTTTCTCTGTATTATATCTCACTTTTACTTTGATTTTTACAGTAACCTTTCTTCTCTTGCTTTGGGATTTATTTTCTCTTCTTTATTACTTCCATTAAGTAAAACTGTTGTTGCTCTTTTTGGCTATTCTCATATACCATAGCAATACATGATAATTATTTTGATTGATATAATTTAGCATTATTCAATTAATGGTATGCCATCAATTTGGGTATGCTGGGTTTTCAATTTTATTCTCTTTAGAATGTAGTTATTTATATTTCTTTGATTCATATGGTATTTGATGATACATCATCAAAATTTGATGATATTTTCATATTTGAAAAGTCTCTAAATTTGTCTTTTATACAGACATTTAAAATATTTGTACTGTGAATATGAATCGTGCTTTTCTTAGTCATATTGTGGTTGTAACGAGTGACTTTCAGTTAAATTCTGGACAATCTGATTAATTTTAAGAGATTCTGGGTCATATTGAAATATTTTAATTTTATAGAAGCTCTATTAAATAAAGTTTATAGCAAATAACTCCTGGTTTATCTGTATGATTTATAGCTCAAATAGTAATTTACTTACCAAATGTTGTGGTGTTTTGGTGTTTATTGACCTGGTTCCAATGGAATTATGCCCAGTATCTGACCGTGGTGTCCATATTGGAGAAATACACTTCTCTTGGCCTGTAAACCCTAGGGGGATAGATAGGGAGAAATATCTGACCCATAGCAAAGAGGCCTCTTCCTGGAGACATTACTCTAGACTGAGTTTGTCAGGCTCACATTCAGTGCCTACTGTCATAATCCACACACACAGCAGGTCTTCCCAATGTCTCTCTGGCTGTTAGATTGAGATGGAAGGGCGTGTCAGAAGACCTTGGTCACCTACTGCTGAGTGTAGACATCAATTGACTGAACATGCAACCACTGCCAGTATGGAGGAGCTGCTCTATCAAACAGGAAGTTCAAATTCCCATCCCAGCATGTCCTTGATCTTATAATACGGATACAGTTGGCCCCTTGATATTGCCAGACTAAGAACCAATAAAAGATTTAATTTGCTGAAGATGGTTAATAATTTTAAAGATCTTATTTGGGATAACTTCCCTTTTGAGGTAGATCCAATTTCTATTTGGAACTTTCTCATTTGCCTGAAGAGCCTTCTTTTATATTTCTGAGATTTAGATCTACTCTTATTGAATTTTCTAAGTTTTTGAGTATTATAGTTACTGATCTACCTTCACTTTTGAGACTTCGTTCCTGCTCTTTTGTTTTCCTACCTATAACCTAAAATTCTTTCCTCTTTCATGTTTTGCAATGTTTCCAGAGTGAATGAGAGAAGAGCTGAGTTAGTTTAGAGAAAGCTTGAAGCTTTGGGGGATGCTGCTTAAATTTTGTTGAGGAAAGATCTAATCGGAGCTTTTCTTCCTTCATATTGGTCCTGAGTACCCTGGCACTTCATCCTTCATGCACACTGAGACATCTCCTGCTCTGCAAGGCTCCAATGTCAATCATCTCCCGTCCAGTGTGAGCTCACAGCCTTCCCTGCCTTCCCTTTGGTGGTTGTTTGTCACTCACAGCATTGAGTAGCTGCCACATAGGTATTCTCTGAAGAGTTGAAACTAGAAGAGAGAACCTCTGCATGGTTTCAGCGCACTGCTATGTTCATTCATCTTTTGCCTAGTATTCTTCCTTATGATTCTAAATCTGCTGATGTCCTAGGAAACCCATCATCCATGCTAAACTCAAGACCAGTTGTCTGCACTTGTTTCCTCTTCTGGCAGAAGCTGGTAGTCATGATTAGTTTACTTTATTCACTGTTTTACTCTTTGGACATCTTTCCTTATGCTGGGCTCTCCAATTCTTAAAAATAAATTTAATGAAATTTTCAGGTTTTATTATTCAAATAATTCAATTGAGTAAAACTAGTCTTGATGTTTTTCTGTTTGTTGGAAGACATAGATAAATTTTATTAATGATAATATTTATTCTTAATTTTAATATTTATTATATTTGTTGTGTGTATATATGTATACATGCATGTCTTTGTGCTCATAAATGCATATGAATGTAGGTACCAAATGAATCCAGATATATCAAATATATGGAGATGGTGCTATGTAGTAATAGGTTGTAAGCCAGTGGACTTGGCTGCTGGGGACTGAATTTGGGACCCCTATATAACCTCTGAGGCATCCTTCAGCCCCAGGTCCTTTCAGAGTCAAGGTGTCTAGCTGTTTCACAGCTCTTGGTTAATTTTAAATAAAAACTTGTTCTCTTCACTATTTCTATTGCATTATCATTGCCTGTATATACAGTATACTAGTAACTTCCAGTCCTCCTCAACATTTGCATTACATTCTTGTTACTGCTAGAAGGGTGATTATTAATGGTCATGTGTTTTATTGTTACATTGAATATTAAAGTTTATACACTACATAGGGTGGTAGTATCATTATTTTACTTATTTCCAAAAATCTTATCCATATGATCGAACACAATATTTTCTCTAGATTATAAGAAACTCCTTTTAAAATAATATAGGTTTTCTACTCCATGTTACTAAGAATCAGTAAATCTCATCAGGATACTTGTAACTGTTTGAATTATCATTTTCTTTTAATTAATTATGCTGGAATTATAATAATGATTTTTCTCATGGCAAATTGTATTCCTGGTAAACCTTATTTATACTAAATAATTATTATAAAATATGATTGGATTATATTAGAGGATTTTTGTGCATTCATATTTTATTGGTCTCTATGTCTCACACTCAGACTGTGTACTCAAGAAATTTGTGTATTTACTTTCAAAGTAAAATGCTTTTTTGTGTGTTGTATTTTGATGATAATGTATAACTGTGTGCATTTAAGTATAATCTGATAGCTTTGTATACCCACTTGCTTCTGAGTCCACTATTCTAGTTGTTCTTGTATTAAGATGTAATTCTCATCATAAATAAATAAATAAATAAATAAATAAATAAATAAATAAATAACAGGGAATACACAGGGTGATAAGTTAAAAGAATGGAAGAACCAAGCCATTCTCTTATTTAAGATTTATTTACTTATGTGATTTTTAATCATCTGTATGTATATAGTCTATTTGGGGGTATATGGATGTGAGCAAAATGTCTTGAGAGGCCAAAAGAAGGCATAGGGTCCCCTGGAGTTGGAGTTAAAGGCAACTGTGATACTCTTGATATGAGTGCTAGGAATTGAACTGTGGTTCTTTGGAAGAGAGTACAGGATTTTAATATCATCCCTAACAACAATCAGAATATCTGTCCTTTATACCCTTATACTGATAAATGTAGTCCTCACTCTTCATCAAGAAATGATATCTTTATAGCTGACAGAGACCATTACAGAAAGAGACAACAAATTAAAATGCTGAGTTGTGTAGCCCATTTGTTCCAAGTGGATATATCTACGAAGTAGTCTCACATCTTTTTTTTTTCTTTTGAGTATCTTTTTCATTTACATTGCCAATGGTAAAACCTTTCCCAATTTCCCCCCTCCCAAAAGGCCCCTCCCCAAAGATTCCCTACCCCTCCTCCCACCCCCTGCCTCTATGTATATGCCCCTCTACCCAAAACACTCCCACCTCCCCCCACCACCCTTGTCTGTTTCTCTTTGTTGGGGCCTCTATTGAGCCTTTACCTGACCAAAGACCACTCCTCCCACTGATGTCCAACAAGGCATTCCTCTGCCGCATTTTTGGCTGGAACCATGTGTACCCCTTAGTTGATGCTTCAGTCCCTGGGAATCTTGGGGTGTCTGGGTGTTCGAAGTCATCATTCTTCCCATGGGGCTGTAAACCCCTTCAGCTCCTCCAGACCATCCTCAAGATCCTCTGTTGGGGACCCCAAGCCCAGTCCAATAGTTGGTTGATAGTTTCTGCCTCTGTATTTGTAAGGCTCTGGCATGGCCCCTCTGGAGACAGCCATGGCATGCTCCTTTTGGTACACGCTTTTTATCATAGTGCCAGGGTTTGGTGACTGTTTATACGATGTATCCCCAGGTAGGGCAGTCTCTGGGTGGCCTTTACTTCAGTTTCTGCTTCACACATTGCATCCCTATTGCTCCTGTGAGTATTATGTTCCCTTTCTCAGAGGAACCATAGCACCCTCACTTAAGTCCTCCTTCTTGAGCTTCCTGTGCTGGGTGAATTTTAAATTGTTTATTTTGAGCTTTTGGAAAACTCAGGGGACAGCAGATGCTGGAGAAGATATAAGGAAAGAGGAACACTTCTCCATTGTTGGTGAGATTGCAAGCTGGTAAAACCACTCTGGAAATCAGTTTGGCGAATCAGTCCACTACCTGTGGACCCAACTATACCACTCCTGGGCATATACCCAAAAGGTGCTCCTACATGTAATAAGGACACATGCTCCACTATGTTCATAGCCAGAAGCTGGAAAGAACCCAGATGTTCCTCAACAGAGGAATGGATACAGAAACTATGGTATATGTACACAATGGAGTACTATTCAGCTATTAAAATCAATGAATTCATGAAATTCTTAGGCAAATGGATGGAACTAGAAAGTGTCATCCTGAGCGAGATAACCCAGTCACAAAAGAACGCACATGGTAGTCTCACATCTAAGGCTTAGAAAACATTGCAAAAGAAAGGTAGAAAGATGGTAAGAGTCAAAAGATTGGGGACCTTGCTCTGAGATTGTATTTCTTAGTAAAATCAGAAGCTACACCCAGAAAGACTCACTATCATGCCTGCCTAACCAGGAGTTGAACAAGTAACAATGAGTGTGCCAAAGTGAATGAAGAAAAAAGCCCATGAGATCTGACTGCTATACAATGCCCTACAAGCTACTAAAGAATGCTGACAGCAGAAAATAATAGTCTTTTCCAGGGAAAAGCACATCAGTTGGCTATCCAGTAACAAATGGTCAGCCATAAAAGCCTACATACAAGAAACATGTAGACTGAACAGGTTATATTTAGGAGCATTATATATGTATGTATAATATATATATTCATATATGCATGTAATAACAAAAAAGAGGCTATGAATTTGAAAGAGAACAAGGATAGTTTAGAGGAAGGAAGTTGAAGATGCAATTTTATTATAATATATAAAAAGAACACATCAATACAGGCTGACCTGGCATGTGATAAGGAAATTAAACTGTCCTATTATTACACAGACTTCTTGGGTCATACCCCAAGATTCCCTGTGGTATAATTAATATCGTCTGTGGAATATATACACTGTTACTAATTTCTAAAAGTCTTGTCTCATATCTAATTTCCCCTTTATTTCTTTACTATGTTACATAGCAGTAGTTATTAAAATTGCCTATGATATGAATTTAATTGATTCTATTATTTTATTATTAACTGTGACATTTGTTAGGGTTAAATGGCAGGCAACGTAGGAAAGTCATTTCTGGATCAAAAGCTCTTGTTCCTTCTGGCACATCTTGGCCTCACTTTTGATTTAATGAACCAGAATCATAAAGTTGAGGCTTGAAGAGCAGTATTAAAATGTGAAAAACTTCACAATGATTTTAATGTTATTTAAGAATGAGAAGCAGAGACACATATTTTGGTGGCATTTAGCAATTTTCACAAATAACATAGTTATAAGTAAGCACTGGAGATTTTTTGTGCACCTAGTCTAGCAATAAAAGGCAGAATAGCCACTTAATAAATAACGTGCTTTCATCTTGCCACAGTGCTAATTTATATTAAGTGAACTGGGTATATTTACATAATTATGTGGCACTTGATTAAAATTAGTGTTTGAAGAATGTACTGTTCTTCATTAGTAAAGGTTTTGGAAAACTATGAATTCTGATGATCAGTAATTAGTAAACCAAAATTTAAAATATTAATAAAACTTTTAAAACACACCTTAATGGGTATACTTATCAGTTATTTTAAACTTCAAAACAAAAAAATAGATCAATATATCATTTTCTATCAAATACTACAGTGTTCACCTAAATTAGTGTTACAGTTAAAAACATGTGGTTAAAAATACCCTATTTTTATATGATTGAAAGAAAGTTCATGGTTGAATTGTATGAATTATCTCCTAATGGTACTTTTTAGATTTAGTTTAAATGTGTGTTTATCTACTTATCTGTCTATCTGTCTGTCTGTGTCTATCTATCTATCCATCTATCTATCAATCACATATGACTGTGTGAATTCAATAGGGTGTATATAAGAGTCTATGAACAACTTTTTGTTGTTTCAACAAAGGCCTGTTTCCTTCTGACAAATGACTTTCATGAACAGAATTCAGGTTGCCAGGATTAAATGCCTTTAATTTCACTGGTCCCAAATATGACTTTTTTAAAAAAAATATTTATTTATTATATGTAAGTACACTGTAGCTGTCTTCGGACACCAGAAGAGGGCGTCATATCTTTTTACAGATAGTTGTGAGCCACCATGTGGGTGCTGGGATTTGAACTCATGACCTTCGGAAGAGCAGTCAGTGCTCTTACCCACTGAGCCATCTGTCCAGCACCCAAATATGACTTTTAATCTACTTTTGTGTTTTATGATATTAATAATATATTACATGTTCAAATTAAATTCAGGACTCTTTCTAAAAAGAATTAATATATTACTAAAATCTCAGTATTTTTCTATACATTTTTTGATACATGTTACCTTTGTGTAATATTGACTATAGGCTTGTTTTAAACTTAAGCTTTTTATGATGATTTGAATCAAAAGTATCCGTCATAGTCTCAAGTACTTGAATAGATGGTCTCCAGTTAGTAGTGCTGTTTGGGGAGATTCAGATGAAACAATCTTACTGGTGAGAAGTCAGTAGCAGCGGGCTTCAGGATTAAAAGCTGTGGTCCAAGCCCTCTCTCTGCTTTGTTTTGGAGACTCAAGATGCGAGCTTTCAGCTTCCTGTGCCTGCTGCACGCCTACTGCCTGCTGCCATGCCTACTGCCTGTTGTCAGTCCTACTGCTTGATGTCATGCTATCTCTACCATCATGATTCTAAGCCTATGGAGCAGGACACCAAAATAAACTCTTGTACAAACCACCTTGGTTGTGGTGTTTTATTTAGGAAAGTAACAAATATACTTTCTGAATTTTACTTAGTTTGTATAAATTGGTACAGGGATGATCTCATCCTTGATATCTCATGAGATGATATGTCTCATGTTTCTTACAAAGCAACCTGGCCTAAACCTCTAAGTAGGGGCTAAGCCTAGTGATCAAACCAATGTTGTCCCTAAATTCATCCATCTACTCGGGCTTCTCATCTATTTTGCATATTCTCTGTACATATTCCACTGGATTGTTTTTTATTGAATATTTTATTTACATTTCAAATATCCCCCTTCCCTGTTTCCCCTCAGCAATCCTCCCCATACTTCCATGAGAGTGCTCCCCACCCACTCACTCCCACCAACTTTCAAAAAGTACCATTAAGTTTTCACAGAGACTTTCCTAGATGCTTATGCATATGTAATTTTTTGGATTCCTAATATTATCACATAATTCTTTTTCCTATTATTGAAAATAGATTCTTCTCTCATACAATACATCTTGAGCACAGTTTTCCCTCCTTCTACTCCTCCTAGCACCAAACCTACCTCCCCTCTCTGCTAGATCTACTCCTTCTTTTCTCTTCAAAAATGACCAAGCTCCCTAAAGACTACAGCCAAATAAGACAAAAAAAAAAAAAAAAAAAAAAAAAAGATACAATAAGACAAGGCAAAAAAAAATCCTCATATTGAGGCTTGGACAAGGCAACCCAATAGAAGAAAAAGAATATCAAGAGAAAACAAAAGAGTCTGACATTCACTTGCTTCCACTGTTAGCTGTTAGTAGTCCTACAAAATCACCAAGCTAATAGTCATCACATATATGTATATACTCATGCAGGCCCCATGTGTAGATTTATATTTTTTCAAAACCTACTTTAAATAAGGATACTCTTTTTATATAACTAAATAAATATTATTATTAGATATATTGTTTATTTACATTTCAAATATTGTCCCCTTTCCTGGTCCCCCCCCCCCGAAAATCCCATAAGCCATCTCCCCTTCCCCAGTCAACCCTTCCCCCCGCTTTCCTTTTCTGGTATTCCTCTATACTATGGCATCAAGTCTTTCCAGGACCAAAGGCCTCTCCTCCCTTTGGTGTTTAACAAGGCCATCCTCTGATGCCTATGTGACTGAAGCCATGGGTTACTCCATGTGTACTCTTTGGTTGATAGTTTTGTCCCTGGGAGCTCTGGGAGTACTGGGTGACTCATATTGTTCCTCCTGTGGCGCTGCAAACCTCTTCAGCTCCTTGGGTCCTTTCTCTAGCTCTGTCATTGGGGACCCTGTGCTCACTTCAATGGCTGGCTGAGAGTGTCCCCCTCTGTATTTGTCATGCAGTAGAAGATCCTCCCAGGTGATAGCTATATCCGGCTCTGGTCAGCTAGGACTTGTGGGCTTCCACAATTGTATTTGGGTTTTGTAACTGTATATAGGATGGATTTCTGGCTTGGGTAGTCTCTGGATGGTCTTTCCCTCAGACTCTGTTCCACCTTTTGTCTCTGTATCTCCTTCTGTGGGTATTTTCCCCCTTTCTACAAAGGACCCAAGGTTCTATACTTTGTTCTTCCTCATTCTTGGGCATCATTTGATATGTGAAATGTGTCTTGGATATTCCAAACTTCTGGGCTAATATCCACTTATTATTATTAGTGAGTGCATTATTATTATTATTATTACTATTATTATTATTATTATTATTATTATTATTATTATTATTAGTGAGCACATACCATGAGTGTTCTTTTGTGACTGGTTTACCTCACTCAGGATGATATTTTCCAGTTCCATCCATTTGTGTAAGAATTTCATGAATTCACTGTTTTTAATGGCTGAAAAGTACTCCATTGTGTATATATACCACATTTTCTATATCCATTCCTTTGTTGAGGGACATCTGGGTTTTTTTCAGCTTCTGGCTATTATAAATAGGGCTGCTATGAACATAGTGGAGCATGTGTCCTTATTACATGATGGAGAATTCTCTGGGTAGTATGGGACCCTTTGGTAGTATTATGCCCAGTTTTCTGAGAACTACCAAACTGATCTCCAGAGTAGTTGTACCAGCTTGCAATCCCACCAGCAGTGGAGGAGTGTTCTTTTTTCTCCAAAACCTCTCCAGCACCTGCTGTCTTCTGAGTTTTTTATCTTAGTCATTCTGACTGGTGTGAGGTGAAATCTCAGGGTTGTCTTGATTTGCATTTTCCTGATGACTAATAATGATTCTCAAAAGCTTTGACACCCCCTTCTAGCCCACCATCCAAAAGCAGGGGAGAAAAGATGGAAAATAGGACAAGGGGAAGTAGATTTGTTTAGAAGTAGATCTTTGGGGGGATTCCAATCTCTGTTAGTCAGGATACCAGCAGTCCAGTTCAGTAGTGTCAGGATACCATACCTGAATCAGCATCAATGGCACAATTCTGCAGAAAGAGTCAGGCCTCCACCAAACTGACACGACTCAGTGGGAGCAACCAGAAATCAGGGGAGATGCTAGGAGAAGTTCTATGTTGTGCCTCTCTCAATGAAGTAAAACCTGGGAAAGGGCCAATGAAGTGTTTCAAGGCTAGCTATGAATGATTCAGTCACTGTCTGTTGGGTCCTATTTATACACTCTCCAAACATCACATGTTCTTCCATGGGTTTTGCCTCATCAAGACAGCATGTGAGTCTCCTCCATCTCATGATGCAAACAGAAACTTCCACGTGATATACACGTGCCGGCTTAGGCTCTGTGAACCTATGTGAGCCTTGCTTAGTTGATTCAGTGGGCCATGTTCTTCTGGTGTTCTCCATCCTCTCCGACTCCTACAGTCTTTCTTCTACCTCTTCTGTGGATTTTCAGGATCTCACAGGGGACCTTATGTAGACCTCCAATTTAGTATTTCTCTCTGTTTCTACACAACGTCTGGATGTGTGTGGGACTCTGGACCTGCTCCCATCTGCTGCCGGATGAAGCCTCTCTGATGATGACTGGACAAGTTACCAATTTGTAAGTATAGCAGAATATCATTAGGAATCATACCACTGATTATTTTATTCTACCCTTGGTCTCTGGGTGATCCAGTCTCCAGTACCTAGCCTCTAGAAACTTTAGGGCATGGGCTCCTTTTCAAAGTGTAGTCCCCGAGTTAAACCAGACATTGGCCACTCCCACAAGTTCTGCATCATCTTGCTCCAAACATCTTGCAGGCAGGGGAGTTTGTAGGTCGAAGGTTTTGTGACTGAATTGGTTCATAGAATCTCTTTCCATAGCCCATAGAACCTTCTAAGCCAGAGACTAGATAATTCTTAATATTCTTTGTTTCCCTCTTATGTGGAGTTATTCAATTATTTTTGTTTTTGTTTTAAAATATAATGAATATCACTATTATTTACTTTAATGTTTAAAGCATTTGTGTCTTTTGGTAAAAATGTAAATATATGCACTCAATTATGCATATGTGTACTATATCAATGCCCATCTAACAATAAATAATAGTTCCTTTGTTCTAACTTACTTTAATACTTAGATGTATAGTGCAACTCAGTTTATCTGTGCTTTCAGAAAAATGGAACGAGGCAGAAGCATGTAGATATAAAACATCATTTCTGACCAAGGTGTAAAAGAAGAGTCCATAAGCATGCCTTAGGAAAAAAATCAATGCATCATCTATGCACTTAGTTCATAGAAATATTCCTAAGTATTTGCTAAATCTAAATCTCTTAGTGGAAGGTCACAAACTGCTTCAGACTTATGTCTGCTAACCAAGGAAATAATAAGTGACAATTGGTGATCTTTATTGGCCACAATTAGAAGAGTAATGACAGATCTATGTGTAAAAGATATGTTTTTTACAAATCAGTGTTTATAATTATGAAACAAGTTTGACAACATATACGCACAAATAATGTATGAATATATATGTAAATGTCAGTGTATGATACAGTCAGAATACCAAAATATCTATCTGTGTTTTCCTTCAACAAATTAATTATTGTAAATTGATTTATAAGACCTGTGTGCCACATGAATTCTAAACAATCAAACTCAAAATTCTGAGTAGGATAATAAATCAGTATCTTAGGTGTTACACAATTTGGAATCCATCATTTTACATTTACAAAAAGCATTTATAAGCTGGTGTGAAATTTATAAAAACTCCTTAAATAAAAACAAGAAAGGTGTTCGGGTTGTTTGCTTTTACGATCTTTTGTTTTTAGTTCTGAATATCATGGGAACTGTGGTAACAATATTGTGCCCCACAGGGTTGCATAAGTGGAAATTAAAAATAAATTTTTATGATTGTTACTGACAAGGCAAAAACTGAGCTGGCTTATAATTATCTTCAGGAATATTTGCACCTGTAAGTAATTCTCATATTAGTGCTAAACCAGCCTTGTTAATTAGACTGTTAATCACAGAGGGAGCAGGGTTCAGATGGCTAGGAGGGTCATCTGTGGTTCTAATTGTTTGTCTATGGAGAGTAACCTGCAAACATTCTTAGGAGTCTGTAAGTTTAGTTGGAATAAATTGATCAACTTTTGTCCCTCTATGCTGGAAAAGTCAACTTCTAAAAGTGTGCTTGCATAAAAGAGGCACTAGGTGTGCATTTACAAACAGTTTAGTTTATTGGTGCCGACAATCGGTGAGGTCTGAGTCTTATTAGTAGGGTTGCCGTGGAGAGGGCTAGAGAAAATGACAAAAGTGGTCCTTCTGTTTTGGATGATGGAGAGGAAGTTTGCCTAAAAAAGCACTTGAGATTCGACTTTAGAACTGCTTCCCAGGGTCCGCCAAAATCATGAGACTCTGAGTACAAGTTTCCTCTATCTCTACGTGTTTTACCTGTGTCATTCTGAGTGAATGCTGTCACTTCAGAGGAACAGTAAAGGCATGGCTCTTGGATACATCGCCTATCTTCAGTGGATTGTTACACAGTGCCTACACTTATCAAAATATCACTCTGTACGTCCTAAGCATGCACAACTCTGATGTGCCATGCAACCCAAACAGATGCTTAATAAAATGATCATAGCTAAAGTCTCTTGACTCTTCTTTGTAATTGCTCTTCTCAAAGCTATAAAAACTTTATCACAGAGCAAGACACTTGTGTATGGTCAATGAGAGCAGTCCTCACTATCTAATGACTTCCATTCACCCACGAATACTCCAATTCTAGATTGGAGTTTTTGATAAAGCATGATAAAGCAAAGATGCTTAAAAGCCTGCAATGACCTTGAACTTGTCTCAGTTAACCTTCTCATTATTGTACAAAGATGAGGAACCAGAGAAGAATAGCAATTCCTCCAAAGATTAAGAAATGATCATGTTCATAATAATGATATTCTCAATCAAAGGTCAAATTGTGATTCATTTACATTTTCACTAATGTAAGGACATAATATTTTATGTTGTTCTCTACAGATAAGATGTAAATGTAAATAATTTTATTTTTCTATTATGCAAAAGTTTATTTATTCATATTACCTTGAGATATAAGGAATAACTTATTTTTTCAGGTCTTCATAGATTGTAAATCAGTTAACTCTTCTGTGTGTGTGTATGTGCACGTGTGTGTGTATCTATGTATGTGTGAATGTGTGTGTGTGTTTGTGTGTTTGTGTGTGTGCATTTTCTGATTTAGGTCAAACTCATGAAATATGGCAAATTACAGGCGTGCTTTCTCCCTCCCTAGGAGCTGTTCCCTGTTATCTTTCAGATGACAGTAGCAGAAGTAGCTCATCACACAACTCTGTAGATTCCTTTCAGGATGCCCCAGTCTCTAGAGAGGGTTAACTGTGAAAGTCAGACTGGAATGTTTTCCTGAGCAGTTCCTTTAGCAAAGGGCTTTGCACTGTGATGTTCAGGATCCTTAAGGAAGGCTCCAGTTCTGCCTTGTAATTCTCACTCAATTCTCACTCTGAGGTCATCTTTCTTCACTAAGACGGCAGGAACAATCCATAAAAACTGGTAGGATAGCAGGATAGGGTTGTCTGTGGCAAAAGTTGAAGATCAACATTTAATTTGCTGAGAAAGCAGAAGAAACAATGCAGAAGAAGAAAAATATCCTCTTTAGAGGTCAATTGACTTTTTTAAACATCAGAATTGCCATACTTTTCAAACAGAAAGAGAAAATGCAAGGAGAAAATCTGAAATTAAAAGCAGGAGAATCTCAATCTCTCTCTCTCTCTCTCTCTCTCTCTCTCTCTCTCTCTCTCTCTCTGTGTGTGTGTGTGTGTGTGTGTGTGTGTGTGTGTGTGATATGTGTGTGGTGGTGCATATTCATGTTTCTTGATGCTGTTTTATAATCTTCTTATAATTTGACTCCTATTGGAATTAGCAGTTGGAGTGGAGGAGCTGCTCATTTGTTGCTTGCATCCTCTGGTATCGCTCTATGTTGTAAGTGAGTCAAGCATCCTCTGGTATCGCTCTATGTTGTAAGTGAGCAAACTGCCACAATCATCATATCAGCTGTGCCTGCTTTTATGAGTCCATAATGATTGGCAGTGTGGCCTGTTGAGATCCCTCGTAGGAAATGGTTGGGAGAGGTCATTGCATCTAACCACGTTTAATAATTTGTATGTGGTTTAGCCCTATTTGTAATAAAATGATCGGTGGAGCTCCTCGATGTGTCTGGGGCTGCCCAGGGGGATTGGGAGCTCTAAAAATCTAAAGTAGAAACCATCCTCAGCAGTGGCAAAGGGTCTGCTGACTATTCTGAGGCCAAAATATTCCCAGGGAACGGACAAAGTTTCCTGATAGGATCTTTGCACGGAAAGATGGACTATGACTTCTCCTCTAAACCCAGTCTCCTTGGATGAAACAAGAAGCAAGGAGAAAGGAATATAATCTTTGTGACTCTCTGTGGGGTGTGAAATAACTGCCCTAAAGGTCACTTTAAAAAATCTTTGGCAAATGGTTGGAACTGGAAAATATCATCCTAAGTGAGGTAACCCAATCACAAAAGAATACACATGAAATGCTGTCACTGATAAGTGGATATTAGCCCAGAAGCTCTGAATACTCAAGACACATTTAGCATATCAAATGATTCCCAAGAAGAAGGAAGGAGAGGGCCCTGGTCCTGGAAAGGCTTGATGCAGCATTGTAGGGGATTACCAGGACAGAGAAATGGGAGGGGCTGATTGTGGAATGGGCAGAGGGAAGAGGGCTTATGGGACTTATGGGGAGGGGGGACTGGGAAAGGGGAAATCATTTGGAATGTAAACAAAGAATATATAAAATAAAAAAAGAACATTTCACACACGCACGCACGCACACACACACACACACACACACACACACACACACACGAACACACACGAACACACACAGAAGAAAAGATGCTGCCAATGAAACTTTGAAACAATGTATCAGTCTCCTTAGGGTGTTTTACACTTATAAACAAATCTTTCCCAACATTCCTATGTTCTTTAGAATTCATTTATATTATGTATACCTCTTATCCATGTTTAATTCTTATGTCAGTATTGATTGATACTGTGTTAAGATTGTTGGTGCAGAATAAAATGCATTCATTCACATTTCTCCTTTTTCTCTTCTTTCATTTCTATTATTTTTCTCTTTTTATTTATTAATTGATTGTTCTTGTTGATTTGAGAAGTTCTGTGTCAGATAGGCTGCCCATGAGTTCATCATTCCGCTGCCTTCTGGGATTGCATAATCATGTGACTTTACCCAGCAATGACATTCATTTTTATAAAGGCTCTGCTGCTATTGCCATTATTTCTTTTATACTGCTAATTCAGTCTAGAAATATATGATTTTGGTACATGAGCAGTAAGTGACATAGGTTCAGTGATTAGAAGAAAATCAACACATTTCTTCTTCAAATCATTTTAAATGTTCTATAGACGGCAAGGAGTTGTAGGTCCCTCGTCATGATATCAGAAATTACTAGCAAGCTTGTATATGCCCTGGTGAGGCAGATTAGTACAGGGAACAATTTCACAACCTGAGACTTTACTTATTTGGATTATACAAACTTCCTCTTTTTAATATGAGCAACTTATGCCACACACTTGCCTGTATCATAGAAGTGCATCCCTCTCTGCAATCTTGGCAATGACCTATGTCTCCAACTCATGACGAAATGAAAAATGATGGATCTATCTGAACTAGACCCATTTAGTGTGTGTTCTGAGCATGCAATGTCAGAAATATAAACAGCACATTGGCGTTTTTGCATAACATCAGAATTCAATAGTAAATAACAAAAAAATTCACATGGTTCAGTCGTTCCAATGACAATAGCTTGTCATACAATTTTCCTGCCTTAACATCGTGGCCGAGGCATATGCAGTTTCTCCCATTCCAGCCTTAATTACTAATATTAATTCGCATATCATACAGAATTTCTCCATGGGTATATTTCGTTTGTAGGATGAATACAAGTTAAAGAGGCTATAGCAGAGTTCAATTTTGTATTGAAGAAGTTTGTATTGATTATGAAGCAATCATGCCAGTAGTGAAAAGAACCTGCTTCTGGAATTACTGAAGTCAAGTAATAATGAAGTTTTTGAATCTGCTGCAAGGAGAAAAGCTAGATTCCAAGGGCAGGAAACAAGACAGGTTCAGGTCTAGGCAAACAAACAAATGGATGTGTAGGTGACTGAGCATGCACAGTGTGGACTGCAGCACAGAGAGTTCAAGGGATAGTCAGAGAAGACTCTACTTCTCAGTTCTTGACATCTACTTCAAGAGTCACATGATAGGTTGCAGTGGGGCCATGCTGTAACAATGTTCGATACCAATCACTCTATGAGGTCTAAATGAGAGTTATTATATCCTTTTCTATGTCTCCTATGTCTGCTAAGTTCTTAGGTCTGATTTATTTCCTTTTAATTCACCTCAAAATTGTTTAAAAGTGTTTCCCTTCCTCCTCTAAGGAATAAGTCACTTAGTTCTGTTTTGGGTGAGAGCTTCCTGACATGATGCAATTTGGTTGCCCATTCAAGGACTACAGCCACCCCCTCTTCCCTTGACAGAATTCAAAGCCGCTGTAAAAATAGTCTCCTATGGTAAGTCACATCCTGAAAAACCACTGGTCTATATAGTGTGGAGTGACTTGTCTTATGGCATAAACTGATCTCTAAGTGTGGAGCTTTAGTAGAAAATATCCATTTATCAGGTGTCTAGTAGCAAACACTTCATGTAGTGAACAAAAGCTTGTGTAATCTAATCTTGTTAATTAAAAACTATCCAGTGGGAGGCCCTGGAGAAACAATCCCCATGCCCTGAATACTCAAAACTTTACTGTTCCAGACGTTAAAACACAAACATAGCAGTCAATGTCTTGAACTCTCTTTCACTCAGGGGCCATGGATGCAATGGGGAATGTTTGTTGATTCCATACATTTGCCATGCTTTAAATAAGGTTTTTTTTTATATTCTTAAGCTGTGCCAACCTTTGTTTCCATGCCTTAAATAAGAGGCCAAGAAGGTGGAAATACCTAGCCCAGACCCAAATCCTTGCCTGGCAACATAGGCAGTGACAGACCTGACATTGAACTATCCCTGGAGTTCAGAAATCCTAAATTTTCTTCTTGAGGTTTGAGGTTTCTCGTAAACAGATGATGCTGTTATTACCAACAAAGCATCTTAGGTATCAGGTCAGTGCCTTCTATTCTTGAGTAATGTAAAAGCACTTTCAGGAAAAACAAAACACTTCTGTTTCACTTTCCCACCTCATTGAGGCTGACAGGTTTCCCTGATTTTGCTTTTGAATTCAGGGAAAAGCTCTTTCTGTTATATTCAAGTGGCCCCACATTAGATGTCTCATTTAAATCCAATTTATGAGCTACCGCCATGCTTTTACTACAAATTTTCAGTCATCTCAGGGTCAGTGCCATTTCCAAGGAAGCCCCCAATAGTGTAAATATTGAGGTTTAAAGCACTGTCCTTTGCAACTGGCCGGCGTTGAAGAGTGTGAGCAAGTCCGGCAAAATTGGCGTGATGATTTTTCCTGGAAGGCTTATCAGAGAGTAACCTATTCCACACTGCCAAGTCCCTAAAAGTAATGCATAAAGCATTTACAAACCTGGGGTTTTACTCTGGTAAAATCTAAATGTAATGCCCTCTTGCACTTGACAAGAAAGCTTCTGGAACTCCTTGGATCCTTTTGGTAAATTGTTAAGTATTCCGCAGAAGGTTCCCTGATCATCCTTCTGATATGTTCAGTGGGCAGAGTGCATAGCTGGTATGTGGCTATGCACCATGCATTGGTCAGACAAGATCTGGGCTTAGTCAAAGCATATATATTTCAGAAATGTACCATGAATTTCTGTATTCCCCCTTTGTTAATGCAGACAGTTTCCTTATATTCTCAAGCAAGTATTTTATAGTTATAAAACCTGGGAGAAGGGAAGTGTTAACACTTTCTATGAATAACAGATATTCAGTAAATACTTAAAGTATCATCAACTGATATACTAATAAACTATTTTAGTATACTCTGGTCATTCACAAGTGATTACTGAATCTCTGCTCTTATTATCTAATAAGTCTGTAACTTATAAGTTGTAAGTAACATATAAGTCTATAACTTTTTGACTTATTAGATAATAAACTGAATGCTCAAGTCATATAGATTTGAACTGAAAAATAATTGAAGATAAGAAGAGAGGCCTGAAACATTGGAGAGGAGATGGTCTTTAAGGTGGACTATTTTTATTTGTTCACTATTGTGGATATTTTTACTCTGTGTCCTATTAAACTAACAACACTATGGCAGACTGGCCAAGGTTTGTCTGTGGCCTCCACACCACCTTGATATTTTTTATTATTATTGGTTATTTGTATTTATTTACATTTCAAATGTTAACATCTTTTCCATTCCCCCTACACAATCCCCCATTCCCTTCTCCATCCTCCTTGCTTCTATGAAGGTGCTCCCCCACCACCCACCTACTCCTGCCTCAGTCCTCCAGTATTCTCCTACACTGGGTCATTGAGCTTCAACAGGACTTAGGGAATCCCCTCCTATTGATGCCAGACAAGGCAATAATTTACTACATATGCAGCTGGAGCATGGGTCCCTCCATGTGAACTCTTTGCTGGATCTTTAAGGGGTCTGATTGGTTGATATTGTTGTTCTTCCTATGGGGTTGCAAAACCCTTTAGCTCCTTCAGTCCTTCCTCTAACTCCTCCATTGGGGTCCCCATGCTAAGTCTGATGGTTAGCAGAGAGCATCCTCAACTGTATTGGTCAGGCTCTGGAAGAGCCTCTCAGGGAAGAGCTATACCACATTCCTGTCAGCAAGCATTTCTTGGCATAAACAATAACGTCTGGGTTAGGTATCTGCAGATTGGATGGATCCTTCAGTGAGGCAGTCTCTAGATGGCCTTTCCTTCAGGTTCTGCTCCACTCTTTGTCCCTACATTTCCTTTTGACAGGAAGAATTCTGGATTAATATTTTACAGATAAGTGGGTATCCCCATCCCTCAACTGGAGGGTTTTATTAATGCTGTCATTAACTTTGTGATTGTTCCATGTGGCCTGACATTTACAACTGTCCCAGAGATGTCTTCTTTTCTAACTCTTCCAGATGAAGTGTCCATGACACTTTTAGTCTTCAGCATTCCCAGCTCTCTAGGAGTAGTTCTGGCACTGCAGCTGGGACAGTGTCCGTAAGGCACTGACATGCATCTTAGAATGCAGGTAGTATAATATATAGGGTACAAAATGAAACCCAGCAGTACCAATGACTTTACACCATTAGCCTGAGTAAGCAGCACAGCACTGTAAATGCTAACAAGAGATGCCCTGCTTAAAAAGTTTTATGGACAAATGCATTTTGAAAATGCAGAATTCCGATGCTTGACTTTGGATGAGGTATGGAAAAGATCTGAGGAAAATCTGTTTTAAAAGCACCAGTTTATTACGGTGAGTGACAAGCTTAACTATGTAGAATATCTCCTCACTCTTCTGTGGAGCACCTGAGTAGAGTTCACATAGGAAAACAGTGTGAGAAATACTACAGAAAATTCTTTTCTAAGCCCCATAAAGCCTCTGATGCCCCTCCTGAAAGTACTCTACAACCCTCTTCCTTATATGACACCCTTTTCCAGTTTTTACCTCAGACTTTTTATCTCGTTCCTCCTCTCAAATATCTGTGCTGTAGGTCAGGGCCTGTTTCCACACATCTTCATCTTTCGCTCTGTGATTAATCTCCATAGACTTCTAGTTCAGTCTAGCTAGTGAGGAATAGAAGACAATTGTCATGGAATAAAGGGTGTACAGTGAAGTGATTCTTCCCCAGGACTCTTCTTGCTGGACAACACCTTGTCAATGGCTCAGGCTCCTCTCAGGACCCTCAGCTTCCATCAGTTGGTCTCCTCTTTGTTTTTTTTTCTTTTTTTTTTTATTCGATATATTTTTATTTACATTTCAAATGATTTCCCCTTTTCTGTTTCCCCACTCCCCGAAAGTCCCATAAGCCCTCTTCCCTCCCCCTATTCCCCCATCCACCCCTTTCCCACTTCCCTGTTCTGGTATTGCCCTACACTGCTGCACTGAGTCTTTCCAGAACCAGGGGCCACTCCTCCGTTCCTCTTGGACATCATTTAATATGTGGATTATGTCTTGTCTATTCCGTGTTTCTAGGCTAATATCCACTTATCAGTGAGTGCATACCATGATTGATCTTTTGAGACTGGGTTGCCCTACTTAGCATGATGTTCTCCAGCTCCATCCATTTGTCTAAGAATTTCATGAATTCATTGTTTCTGATGACTGAATATTACTCCATTGTGTAAATATACCACATGTTTTGTATCCATTCCTCCGTTGAGGGACACCTGGGTTCTTTCCAGCTTCTTGCTATTACAAACAGGGCTGCTACGAACATAGTGGAACATGTGTCCTTATTGCATGCCGGGGAATCCTCTGGGTTTATTCCCAGGAGTGGTATAGCAGGGTCCTCCAGAAATGTCATGCCCAGATTTCTGAGGAACCGCCAGATTGATTTCCAAAGTGGTTGTACCATCTTGCAATCCTACCAGCAGTGGAGGAGTGTTCTAAACTCAGGAGACAGCAGGTGTTGGCGAGGATGTGGAGAAAGAGGAACACTCCTCCTCTTTGTTTTTGATGGTACATCCTGCTTATTGGCACAGGGGAAAACTTACTAACAGAACTCCAATAGCTCATGCTCGACGATCAAGAATTGATAAGCGGGATCTGATGAAACTGGAAAGCTTCTATAAGGCCAAGAACATAGTCAATAAGACAAGTTGGCAATCTACATAATGGGAAACATATTCACTAACCCCACATACCATAGAGGACTAATATCCAAAATTTATAAAGACCTGAAGAAGCTAATCACCAAAAACTAAACAACACACTCAAAAAATGGGGTATGAATCATTTCACAACTGAGGAGACTCAAATGGCCAAGAATCACCTAAAAATGTTCAAAGTCCTTTGTGATCAGAGAAACGGAAATCAAAATGACCCTGAGATTACAACTTACACCAATCAGAATGGCTAAGATCAAAACCTCAGGTGACAACATGTGTTGGAGAGGATATGGAAAAAGAGGAACACTCCTTCATTGTTGGTGGGATTGCAAACTGGTATAACCACTCTGGAAATAAATCTGGAGGTTCCTCAGAAAATTGGAAATAGATCTTCGTGAAGACCCAGATATACCACTCTTGGGAATATACCCAAAAGATGCCCCACCATGCCACAGGAGCACATGTTCCACTATGTTCAAAGTAGCCTTATTTGTGATAGCCAGAAGCTAGAAAGAGCCTTGATATCTGGCATCAATAGTAATGGGACACATCCTCCTCAAGTTTCTTTAAAATACAAGGGTTTCAAAAATCTAGTAATCATTTCCTTTCAGCCTATATTTGTCTCCTGTTAAAACTCATATTCAACTCTCTTGTTCTAGTTACTTATTACACAACACAAACACACTTTCTTCTATATGTTTTGTTGAGCGTAGAGTCCTGGCACTTGTTCACTAGTAGTGTCTTAAGCACTAACACCTACCCCACTGATTACTTTTGTTCTCTTTCAGCATTGTTACCTGCAAAAGTCAGATTTACTGCTTATTCCTCAGTCAAAGTGCATTTTCCCAGGCTTTGTCAACTGGTGTATCTTCATTACATTGTCCAGCACAGTATATTTTTATTAGCAAGTTCTCTGGGCTCCTTGAACAGACGATGGGGATTACATATACCTGACAGGATGATATGGAAGACAAGCACTTTGTTTTTTCAAATTTGATACCTTTCATGATTCCAGGTATGGGTTAATTCTTAGTCAGGATTTTGATGACAAAGCTAAATGACCTGTCAACTGAACTCTTTAGAAGGAACAAATTCATCACTTCTTTCTTTCAAGAATAATGTCAAAAGCGAGATTATTTGTTCATGTGTACATAAACAGATGAGTTAAGTGTCAGTAGAGACTAAAATTATTAGAAAAGAGATGAAAAGGTTTAAAACAGATATTAAAGAAATGGGGAGGGGCTTATTTTAAGGTCCTATGAGATGACAACAGAAAGGAAACTGGGGAAGAGGTTGCAAGGAAGATCACAGAACTAAGAGGGTCAAGAAGATGACTCAGGAGGAAAATCTGCCCAAGCACATTTGTTCAAAATTGTGCCATAATGATACCTAATTCCCTTGTGTAGTAATTTAAAAATAAAAATAAAAATTACCAGACATTTTCAGATATTAAATTATTCTATGTAATTAAGCAGCAGACTAAGACATCAATCTTCACTGAATAAGTACAGTATGCTTTGGCAAACTAGTCCTCCACTTATAGTCCATAGTATCTCTGATCAACTAGCTCTCTTATAGACTTCTAGGATATGAATATTGACCGAATTAGACAGGCAGATTATTCAACTATAGCTGTTCAAGAATTATCAAAGTAATTAAACAAGTCTATAAGCACCCTACCTAAGATGTAGCTAACACTATTATAGAAAGCATTTTAATACTTGAAGATTTGTAAAGTATTGAGGTGATATTTTAATTTTTGTTAAATTACAACAGATTATATTTTAGTAACAGGACCTGGAATCATTATATATCACAGTCATTTTTTTAAATTTAAATTATTTTAGTTTGTAAATAATGAATAGGATTGTATATTTCATGCATTTCATACATTATTTTGGGTACCATGCATTTGGGTAACATTTTTTAACATATTGCATATTATCATTTTCTCTACTTTACTGTACAGAAACAGATTGAATATTTAACTATTGCCTAACTATAACTGATAGTAGTCATTGATCAAACTGTCTGCATCTTCACTTTTCTTATCAGTCACCAATAAAACCCTTCTATTCTCAGTTTCCATATAATAAATTACACATGAGTAAAAACAGCACTTTTAAGTGGAAATTTCTGGTTTCTTTGGAGACTCAGTTGTGTCATGTGATGATTCCTAGAAGGAGACTAATGAGAGGATGTTTTGCTGGAACAGATAGGTGGTATTTTTCTGGAAGTTGGCTTGTGAAAGGGCATATGGTGTTTTCCTAGAGCAGACACTTAAGAGGGTGTGTGATGTTTAGAAGGAATATAAATATATGCCCCTCCCCCAGAGAGTGAGAAGATGCTCTTGCATTGATTAGTCTTGCAACTCTTCACTGGTTTTTGCTGGTGATGCTCTTACATTGGTTCACCTTGCAATGTTTTGTTGGCCCTCACTGATCTAGAGTTGATTGAACTTCCTAAAGAATTAAGCCCCAAGGACCTTCTTTTTGTTTTGGACTATGAACAGAGTGGAGTGTGTGTCCTTATTACATGTTGGAGAATATTCTGGGTAAACGCCCAGGAGTGGCTTTAGTGTCTCAAATGCAAGAATAGTGTACATGAGCATTACTGCCTCTTCCACAGCCTCTAATATTTTACATTCAACACCATGTCCATGTGGAAAGAGCCCAATGATGAAATAGAAACTAATGAAACCCAGACTTGTGATGAAATTTATAATTTAATATGATAAAATAATGACCCAGCTGAAACAATAATGCTATGACATCACAGGGCACCAGAAAATTTCACCAAACTGAACAAATGAGAGATATACTTATTTTCTCTCTCTCTCTCTCTCTCTCTCTCTCTCTCTCTCTCTCTCTCTCTCTCTCTCTGTCTGTCTGTCTGTCTCTCTGTCTCTCCTGCTCTCTTAATATATTTTTACATATCTATAATAAAATATACTCAGCCACCCTATTGCATATAAACTGAGAGTGGTAAAAAGAAAAATAAGCTGAGAAAAACAATTTTACGACTGTCACAGAATTAAAGCTGTTCTTATAGAAACTTATCTATTGTAGCTTTCTGGTCTGTCTTAGGAATAAATATGCAAACCACTAGAAGAAATAAATTGCTACAGGTAATTATAAACCAAGAAAACAAAGTTACATTCACCTTCCTTCTATAAACAGGAATCAGCTATGATAATAATGTATATTTGGCTTGCTAATTTTATATGCTGCCAAAAGGAATTATAGGCAATCAGTTTTTCTTTGCCATGGACACTACCTTAAAGAATATTTAGGTCCACTTGGGTAACTTTTTAATGGAATTTCCAATTCTTAAAGTCATATAGAAAAGAAGTCTGTTGGTTGCTAGTTTCTGCCTCTGGCAGGGCCCCTCTGGAGACAGCCATGGCATGCTCCTTTTGGTACATGCTTCTTGTCATAGTGTCAGGTTTGGTGACTGTTTATAGGATGAATCCCCAGGTAGGGCAGTCTCTGGGTGGCCTTTACTTCAGACTCTGCTCCATGGGCTTGGGGTCCCCATGGAAGGATCTGGAGGGTGGTCCAGAGGAGCCGAAGGGGTTTACAGCCCCATGGGAAGAACAATGACTTCGGACACCCAGACATCCCAAGACTCCCAGGGACTGAACCATCAATCAAGGGGTACACATGGTTCCAGCCAAAAATGTGGCAGAGGAATGCCTTGTTGGGCATCAGTGGGAAGAGTGGTCTTTGGTTAGGTAAAGGCTCAATAGAGGCCCCAACAAAGGGAAATGGACAGGGGGGGGGGAGGTGGGAATATGTCGGGTAGAGGGGCATATACATAGAGGCAGGGGGTGGGAGGAGGGGTTGGGAATCTTTGGGGAGGGGGGCTTTTGGGAGCAGAGAAATTGGGAAAGGTTTTACCATTGGAAATATAAATGAAGAAGATACTCAATAAAAAAAGAAAAGAAAAGAAAAGAAATGAAAAGAAAAGAAAAGAAAAGAAAAAAGAAAAGAAAAGAAAAGAAAAGAAAAGAAAATCTGGCCTTGTGGGCCTACTATGTTTCAGGCACTGTACCAAATGATTTGCTTTATTCTATATGCTAAATATTACAATAAAACAGTGAGTTTTGTAATATTAATTTCTACAAAAATCCAAACATGGTCGGACAACTGCTTCATAGTTTGGAAAAGACTAGAGAGAATTGTAGCTCAAATAATACAAATTAATATTTTATATGCAAAATTAAATTGCTCCTAAGAATGCATACTTTGAGTGTTGGTCTTAATATGTTTCATGAGTTACAAATTTCATTTGGTAAAAGTTTTATGTTTTGACTTTAAAAGATAGAAAGTACAGTTTTGAGATAAAAGAAGAATAACTAAAAATGTTAGTTTCTTCCTTAAGAGTCTCTTGGAAAAATTCTCCTAATGAATCCTAATAGCAAGAAAATATGAAAAGTAAAATGGAAATTGGCAAGCCCAGATAAAAGATAACAGAGTCTCATGAGTTTGAGCTCATTTTGGTAGATGTGAGGCTAAGCACTAGATCTTTTGATGAAATAACAGTTGCCTGAAATCCTGCCTACACACTCTAGTAGCTTCAGGACTTTTGGCAAATTAATTAATATTTTGAATCTTGGGTTTTTCTTACCTATACATGGAAACAATGATACTGTTAATTGTGTTTATTCTGTAGACTTATAATGATTACTAAATAAGATGATCAATTAAAGGCTTAGCATCCTGCCTAGCATCGTACGATGATTCACATAGTTCTGCCTCTCACCACCATTATCATAGTCACTGTGATCATGGTCAGAATTGTCACAGTTGACTGTAAGTACTTTCATGGGAGTCATTGACTAACTAGGATCAATGGCAATCTCTGAATATATGTTTTAATTCCTTGAGTATAGCCGGGCTGTGGTTGTGCATGCCTTTATTCCCAGCACTTGGGAGGCAGAGGCAGGCAGATTTCTAAGTTTGAGGCCAGGCTGGCCTACAGAGTGAGTTCCAGGACAGCCAGGGCTACACAGAGAAACCCTGTCTCGAAAAAACAAAAAACAAAAAAAAACAAAAACAAAAACAAAATGCCTGGAATATGATTGAATTCTAATTATTTTGTCATCAACTTTTTGTTATGTCTTTCCTCGAATTTCATAATTAAGAAAGGAGAAAAAAACCACTGATCCAAAGTTAGGCACTTATGCTAAAAGATTGTAATAGTAATTTAGCAGGTAAGAGCTCAAGCCTTCTGAGACATAAGCACAGCATAATTAGCACATTTGGTTAGGATTTTGGACAATGCTGTTGTGTTGGACAACATATCAAAGAACATAAATAACAAAGTGGATCACCTTATGCTATTTCCTATAAGCAAAATGCCAGTGAGTGGCTTGAAATTCTGGCTTTATTCAACTATAAACCCATTTATTTGCTTGGAGTGAGAAGCTAGGCGATTAAACCAAAAGAGAATGAAACTAAATATGTAACAGTTATAATGTGAACCAAGCAGCGGTGAAGTCTCCAGCATCAGTCCTACACAACAACTAATGTATTATTTCCTTGGAGGTGTTCTTGCTATGAAGTTATGGTGTGTGGTTCTTCTTCCTATTTGGGAGTTGAGATTCAATTTCTTCAATCATTTCCTTTTCTTCCTTTCCTTGTTCTTTCTCTCACGGAGCAGGGACCATCAAATTGCCGGAAAAGCATGTTTCCCTGTTATTTGTAAACAGTTACATAGTGAAGACTATCAGAGCAAATGGGCAATTATCAGAGCGATGAATGTTGAAGGAGAGCATGCTAGTAAGTTTATTTATGACCTGAGTTCATGGAGAACCCACCCATTAGGAAAAATTTCTTTAAGGACTGGGCACTAAAAGTTTGACCATGATCCAGTGAGCTTATGAACAACACAAATTGGATTTAACTTCTTCTCCTCCTCTTCTTCCTCCTCCTCCTCCTCCTCCTCCTCCTCCTCCTCCTTCCCCTCCTTCTCCCTCCTCCTTCTCCCTCCTCCTCCCTTCTCCTCCTCCTTCTCCCTCCTCCTCCTCCTTTCTCCTCCTCCTCCTTCTCCTCCTTTTCCTCCTCTTTCTTCCCTCCCCCTCCTTCTCCCTCCTTCTCCTCCTTTCCTCCTCCTTCTTCCCTCCTCCTCCTTCTTCCCCTCTTTCTCCCTCCTCCTCCTTTTTCTCCTCCTTCTCCTCCTTCTCCCTCCTCCTCCTCCCTTCTCCTCCTCCCTCCTCCTCCTTCTTTCCTCCTCCTTCTTCTCCCTCCACCTCCCTCCTTCTCCCTTCTCCTCCTCCTCCCTCCTCCTCCTTCTACCTCCTCCTCCTTCTTCCTCCTTCTCCTCCTTTTCCTCCTCCTTCTTGCCTCCTCCTCCTTCTCCTCCTCCTCCTTCTCCCTCCTCCCTCCTCCTCCTGCTCCTTCTCCCTCTCCTCCTCTTCTTCTCTTTGGTGGTGGGTGGAAGGGGTCTCAAGAGTCGGGGTAGACCTGGGAGGACTGAGAAGTGAATGTGATCAGGGTTCATAGTATGATATCCCAAAATCATATTGTATGTGAAATGTCATGTTACAGAAGGAAAGTGTGTAAGAAAGAGAAAATGTCCATCATGAATAGAAAAGAGAAATCATAGAATACTCTTACAATCAGGATTTGAGTTTGTAGGGGAATATAGATGACAATCAGAGAGGTAAGGGAAAATTTGAAAGGTCACATCTTTGCTATAGTCATACATTTGAGAAAGCTCTTTTTAGCTACAGAACAAAGAATGAATTTGATATTATGATGCAAGATTAACAACAGGAGAACAAATGAATAAACTATTGTAGAAATTCAAATAATAAATATGATGGCCTAAATTAGGGTTAGGACATAGAGTAATAAACATAGCTTTATAAAATAGGACAGTAAAAATGTTAGAATTCATAGAATTTAGTGATTTCATTTGAGAATGTCATGTTTGCCAAATAAGAATTCAAAAAATCTTCTGCTCATTGGCTTAAGAAAATATGCCTCCTGAGAGAGTATAGTAGGCATTGCTCTGTATACTAAGAGGCAGAATTGTGAACTTCCATGGAAATATTTTAGCTACATGTGTGGTCACTGGCATTGCTTTCCCAGGACAAAATTGAACCACCTGGCTTGCTACTTTGAGAGATCAGCATCTGGGTTGGCTGAGATACTTGGAATGATTAAGGAAACCTGGAGGTAAATGCTCTGGAGAAGTCTGTCATTTTCCCAAAAAGTACACAATTGACTGATAATGATATTAATGAGGATAATGATACTCATGGTCGTACCAATCAATTTTAATCATATTTATTAAATATATTACTATGGTTCTATGATGCAAAGGATTTTATACGCATTAGTACCCAATGTTCAAAACTTCCCCGAGGCGTAATTACTATCATTAGCGCAGTTTTACAGATGAGAAGGTAAACTTGAGGTTCTGAGATAACAGAGAACGTGCTTGAGCTTGCAGAACTGATCTGTGCTAGAATGAGAGGGGAAGCTAGCTTAATCTCTAGCAGAAACAGAAACATATAAATGTTGGGTCAACTTTAAGAGAATATAAATGAAGGTCACTCAAACAGTTTGCATTCTTGCAACTACATTCCTACGCATGTTAAAGTCAGGCTCTGGTTCTCCTCCCATCAACATGCTCTCAGAAATAAGACTCAGAGTCAAAATATGTTGACAAATATCTTTGGCACATAGCTATGTTTTAGTCTGACTACATTATAACTAAAGACAACCCATTTATTTTAACCTACATTCTGCCATCTGGCTGTTTGCCCATGACTAGATACCATGGGTCCATCTCCTTATCTCCTCATATCTTTCTGGGTTAATCTCCAGCCTCTATCTATCCCAGAATTCTTTCTGCCTTCCAGATGTCCCATCTTCCATTTCCTGCCCAAGCCAGAGGTCATAGTTTTTTTTTTTTTAAAACTCACAGGTGATGCATCCATACTATACACAAGATATTCTTTCTACACATGCATTCTTTTCCTACATTTTAGCTTTGACATGTGATGGGAAGAGCTTGATTGTTCTAATAAACCTTCTATGAGCCTACTCAGATTAAGAGAGAAGTAATTGTTCTAAATGGCTTATATCCACTATTACATTTAGTAGTAAAAGCCAAATGAGGCAGGCACTATGGCATACACATTATGGAAAGCTAAACCTAATAAGCTCAGAAAACATGTATAATGTGTTAGAATTATGCACTATCCTTCTGACCTTTCATCTAGATTGTCTAACTCTAAATCTAATACACCAAACCACTTCTCTGCTTATTGTCTGGGTGAAGAATGCATGGATCCTGAATTGGTAAAAGGCAGGCACTATGTTGCAGTAGGAATCAAGAATTGTGTGAGGCTGTTGAAATGTTTCATTGACTCTTAAAACTGACCTACAGTTATGATCTTTATGTATTTAAGGTTTATGAACTGGATTTGTGTGGGATCTGAGCACCAATTTATATTATGCCCAATGCTTGACTTTAAGGGATGGAGTCAGAAAACTCCCAGGGAAGGTGAAGAAATGCTATTCTTTATATTATATTCAGAACCATTTCTTCACTTGAAAGGTTTTTTGGAGTAGGCATGTAATTCAAATAGGAGGCTGCTAAATAATGTCCAACTCTAACATTGATTCTAAAAAATGACCAAATAGGTTGATAATTTGGACCAAAGAATGGTACAAGCCAAGGCTTTAATGATTCATTTGCTTATTTATTTTTGTAACTGACTTGGCTAAAATTGGTATAACCATTTATTCTCATTTAGGAGTGTTTTGGTCATAAAGAACTAATCTCCATAGTCCTTACTGCTGAGGAAAAAGAAAAAGAAGCTAAAGTTCTCCTAACTTTCAACCTTTTACTAAGAGCAGTTATAGCTATGTCTGTGACATTTTTAATCTAGAAGCTAAAACCAGGAGAAGAAAGTTTTTAAAAAAAAATCATTATCATACAATTTACATTAAATCATACATGTAAAAGGGATTCTGTCAAGGGTGATTATTAGAAATACTGTCAACTTGTGTGCAAGGGAGTTCTGTGAATGCAGACCAGAAATGATCCTCTGCAAAATAGTGACAGTGACTCTGTATGCCCATTTTGGTATTTCCCTCCCTTATACCATGCACAAGAGTTAAAATAGTGGACATTCACTGAAAATGCATGCTAAGCTCTCCTTGAGCTTTAGATAAAGGCATGTACAATGTGCATGTACACACACACACACACACACACACACACACACACACATGCACACACATGCACACGCACATGAAAATGGGAAAATAAGGCAACAAGAACAATGACAGGGCATTTTGCTACACTTTCTCCTGATTTGTTTTCTGCAATTCAAATGAAATTTATGGAGCACATTACCCTGATCATCCACTCACTAGATGTTATGGGTGATAAAATGATGAATAAGATATGGCCCTTAAACTCAAGGAGTTTATAATTTATGGAGGTAGTGTGTACACTTTTTCATAGCACAAAACAGAGTGTGCCGGTTGTTATTCTAATAAAGGCACAAGTAAAATACTAGGAAGCTCAGAGGATGACATGATAAAATTTTAATGGAATAGTAGGTTGTTAAAGAGTTCTGACCCTATGGCTTTGCACATTTACTAATTCTTTAACCTTGAACAAGTTCTTAACTGCTTTAATTTTGATTTTCTAACTTGTAAATGAAGATAATAAAACAAACCATTTCATTGGAGATGACATAAAAACTCAGCAGTTAATTAATATTAGAATAATTGAGACGATTTCTTTGGAGTTTGTTTGACCTCTGAGAGAAGGTAGTGTTTTTGTTCTGGACACAGATGTGATCTTGATTTGCAATATGAATGTTCATCATGAGCACTGCACTAGATATATACAACTATTATGCAAGAAGCTGAAGCCTGCTGCGCACTCTCACTTCTCTTGTTCTGTGTTAAATGACAACTTCTAATTAACACAGTCAAATCTGACACCCTATGTTTAAAAGGAACACAATTCTTTATTTTGAATTATTTATCAGTCATTTCCTTATTAACCTCATTGTTTATGCTTCCAAATGGAGCTATTGCAAGTGGAATGGGGTGTGAGTAAAACTTCTACATATTAGTTGGTTTTCTGTTGTAACAAAACACCAAAAATAACTCAAAGAAGAGTTTATTTTGGTTTACAGTTCCAGCGATGTTTGTCCATCAAGGTATTCATGGATTGCAGAAGGCAAGCATTGCTGCCATTTTGAGAAGCTAGAGACCACACCCTAAAAGAGAAGGAGAGATAATGAACTCAAATTTGCATGAGGCTTTAAAGCCTCAGATCCTTCCCCTGGGATACATTTCTAGAGAAGCCATGTCTTATAAACATCCCGAAACAGTGAAACTGCTGGGGTCTCTTGTATCAAGAGTCTAAGGTCCTGGAGGACATTTCTTATTAAAATAACTGTATGCTGGGCCAGGAAAGTTGACTGGAGTTCAACAGGTGAGAAAGGACAGGGATGTGACATCATTGTCCATGTAACACAATCGCTGTACAAACTGGTAGGGCTGCCAGAAGGGACGGATGATCATTAACTTGAAAGAACCCAGCATCTCCCAGGAAAAGAAACTATGCATTTGCCTGTGAGGGACTATCTAGACTTGCTTATCCTCTGGTTTGCTTAAGGCAATCTTTTGGTTAGGCAATTGTGGTAAGAAGACTTACTCTAACACTAGGCAGCAGCATTTCCTGGGCCTGCATACTAGAACATGTAAGAGGAGTATTAGTGTCTGAGAATCACTGAAGAAAGACTCCAGATTCAATTAGCATGCCAAGGCAAAGAATTTTTATTCTGCAGAAATGACCAGAATGCAAGGGTCAACCATTTATCAAAATGGTGACCAGCAGAGGAGCTTTCACACCCCCTTTTATGCAGATTAGAGGAATTTTCTGGAAGGATTAGGTAATCTCTAATATGGTTGGCTAGATGGCAGCAGTTGCATTAGTACAGTTTCTGATTGGTTGGTTTATTAGTTTTACCATCTTTGGTTAGGCTTTAGAGAAATTTCAGGAACTGTCCCAATTTTGGGCTCGTTATCCCTCTCAGCCAGGTGTCCCAGGAACTGACTCAGCTCTGGGCTTGTCCCTCTCTGGCCAAATATCAGAGTCACTATTCACTAACAACCCACTGCCCATGGCTCTCCAGAGAAGCCTTGCCTACTTCTTTGGGAAACTGAAACTTAAGGCCTAACACGGCTGCCTGTTCTAAAAATGGAGTGGGGTAGGGCCTGTCAGAAGATAACTAGCTGAGCTTTCTGCTTCCTGACTGTATTTTTAATGTGAGCACTTGGTGTCAGGACTTCCTTGTTATAATAAACCATTCACTGAAACTGAGAGCCAAAATTAACCCATTATCAATTAAGATGCTTTGGGAAGGGTATTTTCTGTAGCAGCCGCAGCAGCAGCAACAACAAAGACAACCTGCTTCCAAATACACTTAAGCTCAGTTGTATTCATGTTTATTGGCTTTATTTGGATTGCATGGAGATCCAAGACGTTATAAGTGTAAGGAGTCCCCTACTAACAGCCACCCTCTTTCATTTTCATTTGCATTTAATGCTGAACTTGGTTCCCAAGATGATTAATGCTACTTTTCATGACATTTTCTGTAATTCCTAATAAAAGCCTTTTTTGCTGTGGTCCTGTGATTCCATCCTTGCCTCTGGCTTCCTTTCCCTTGGATGTACATCTCTCTTTCTCCTTTATTTACATACAGAATTATATTTATTTTCCTCCATCATCTACCTCCATTTTAGCTCATTCTCTTGGTTGTATCTCTTTATACCTCTTACTTCTGAATTTGATGTTTATGCTACTTCTCAGATTTAATAGCATGTTACCAAGTGGAGAGAAAAAAAATGTTTATCTTGAGAGTTCTATCCTATCTTTCCTACTTTTCACACTTGAATCTAAGTCCCTTGAGATCATATTCCTCTTTTTTGAATTGATGCATTTTCTTTTTTTCTATTTTTTAAATTTTATTTAATCTTTTTTGTTTTTACATAACAGATTTATCCCCCTCCTGGTCCACTTTCTGTTGTTTCACATCCCAAAACTCCTCCCTCCCTCAGTTCCGGGAGGATTTTCCCACCTCCCCATACCATTGTCCATGCTGTATATGTCTTGGGGGCTGCCTGGCTGGTGGTCCAGTTTCTGAGAGTTCTCTGATGTCCAGGTTAATTGAGACTGCTGGTCCTCCTACAGGGTTGCCCTCTTCCTCAACTTCTTCCAGCTTTTCCCTAATTCAATGAAAGGGGTCAGCAGCTTCTGTCCATTGGTTGAATGTAAATATCTGCATCTGACTCTTTTAGCAGCTTGTTGGATCTGTTGGAGGGCGATCATGATAGGTTCCTTTTTGTGAGCATTCCATATTCTTTTCTTTCTTTGTTTGTTTCTTTGTTTCTTTGTTTGTTTCTTTCTTTCTTTCTTTCTTTCATTTTTTATTTTTTTTAATTTATTGATATATTTATTTACATTTCAAATGATTTCCCCTTTTCTGGACCCCCACTCCCCGAAAGTCCCATCAGTCCCCTTCCCTGCCCCTGTTTTCCCACCCAACCCTTCCCACTTCCCTGTTCTGATTTTGCTCTATACTGCTTCACTGAGTCTTTTCAGAACAAGGGGCCACTCCTCCGTTCTTCTTGTACCTCATTTGATGTGTGGAATATGTTTTGGGTATTCCAGTTTTCTAGGTTAATATCCACTTATTAGTGAGTGCATACCATGATTCATCTTTTGAGTCTGGGTTATCTCTCACTTAGTATGATATTCTCCAGCTCCATCCATTTGCCTAAGAATTTCATGAATTCATTGTTTCTAATGGCTGAATAGTACTCCATTGTGTATATATACCATTTTTTTTTTTTTGCATCCACTCTTCTGTTGAAGGATACCTGGGTTCTTTCCAACTTCTGGCAATTATAAATAGGGCTGCTATGAACATAGTGGAACATGTATCCTTATTACAGGCTGGGGAATCTCTTGGGTATATGCCCAGGAGTGGTATAGCAGGATCTTCTGGAAGTGAGGTGCCCAGTTTTCGGAGGAACTGCCAGACCGATTTCCAGAGTGGTTGTACCAATTTGCAACCCCACCAGCAGTGGAGGGGATCTTAGAGCATATGCTATTGGTGTTCTGTTCAGAAACTTTCTCCCTGTACTGATGTCCTCAAGGGTCTTCCCCAGTTTCTTTTCTATTAGCTTCAGAGTGTCTGGCTTTATGTGTAGGTCCTTGATCCATTTGGATTTGAGCTTAGTACAAGGAGACAAGGATGGATCAATTCCCATTCTTCTGCATGCTGACCTCCAGTTGAACCAGCACCATTTGTTGAAAAGGCTATCTTTTTTCCATTGGATGTTTTCAGCACCTTTGTTGAGGATCAAGTAGCCATAGGTATGTGGGTTCATTTCTGGATCTTCAATCTTGTTCTATTGATCTGCCTGCCTGTCACTGTACCAATACCATGCAGTTTTTAATACTATTGCTCTGTAGTATTGCTTGAGGTCAGGGATACTGATTCCCCCAGAATTTCTTTTGTTGCTGAGAATAGTTTTAGCTATCCTGGGTTTTTTGTTATTCCAGATGAATTTGAGAATTGCTCTTTCTAAACTCTGTGAAGAATTGAGTTGGGATTTTGATGGGTATTGCATTGAATCTGTATATTGCTTTGGGCAAAATGGCCATTTTAACTATATTGATCCTGCCGATCCATGAGCATGGGATTTTTTCCCATTTTTTGAGGCCTTCTTCCATTTCCTTCTTCAGAGTCTTAAAGTTCTTGTCATACAGATCTTTCACATGTTTGGTAAGAGTCACCCCAAGGTACTTTATACTGTTTGTGGCTATTGTGAAGGGGGTCATTTCCCTAATTTCTTTCTCAGCCTGCTTATCCTTTGAGTATAGGAAGGCCACTGATTTGCTTGAGTTGATTTTATAACCTGCTACTTTGCTGAAGTTGTTTATCAGCTGTAGGAGTTCTCTAGTGGAGTTTTTTGGGTCACTTAGGTAGACTATCATGTCATCTGCAAATAATGATAGTTTGACTTCTTCCTTTCCAATTTGTATCCCTTTGACCTCCTTATGTTGTCTAATTGCCCGAGCTAGTACCTCAAATACAATAGATAAGGAAAAAGATAAGGAGAAAGGGGGCAGCCCTGTCTAGTCCCTGATTTTAGTGGGATTGCTTCAAGTTTCTCTCCATTTAGTTTGATGCTGGCTACTGGTTTGCTGTATATTGCCTTAACAATGTTTAGGTATGGGCCTTGAATTCCTGTTCTTTCCAAGACTTTAAGCATGAAAGGATGCTGAATTTTGTCAAATGCTTTTTCAGCATCCAATGAAATGACCATGTGGTTTTTTTCTTTGAGTTTGTTTATGTAGTGGATTGCATTGATGGATTTCCTTATATTGAACCAACCCTGCATCCCTGGGATAAAGCCTACTTGATCATGGTGGATGATCGTTTTGATGTGTTCTTGGATTTGGTTGGCAAGAATTTTATTGAGTATTTTTGCATCTATGTTCATAAGGGAGATTGGTCTGAAGTTTTCTTTCTTTGTTGGATCTTTTTGAGGTTTTGGTATCAGCGTAATTGTGGCTTCATAGAAGGAATTGGGTAGGGTTCCTTCTGTTTCTATTTTGTGGAATAGTTTGAAGAGTATTGGTGTTAAGTCTTCTTTGAAGGTCTGATAGAATTCTGCATTGAAACCATCTGGTCCTGTGCTTTTTTTGGTTGGAAGACTTTCTATGACCCCTTCTATTTCTTTAGGCGTTATGGGACTGTTTAGATGATCTATTTGGTCCTGATTTAATTTTGGTATTTGGTATCTGTCTAGGAAATTGTCCATTTCCTCCAGATTCTCCAGTTTTGTTGAGTATAGGCTTTTGTAGTATGATCTGATGATTTTTTGGATTTCCTCAGTTTCTGTTGTAATATCTCCCTTTTCATTTCTAATTTTGTTAATTTGGATACTTTCTCTGTGCCCTTTGGCCAGTCTAGCTAAGGGTTTATCTATCTTGTTGATTTTATCAAAGAACCAGCTCCTGGACTCGTTGATTCTTTGTATGGTTCTCTTTGTTTCCACTTGATTGATTTCATCCCTGAGTTTGATGATTTCCTGTCTTCTACTCCTCCTGGGTGAAATAGCTTCTTTTTGTTCCAGGGCTTTCAGGTGTGTCATTAAGCTGCTGGTATATGCTCTCTCCGTTTTCTTTTTGGAGGCACTCAGGGCTATGAGTTTTCCTCTTAGCCCTGCTTTCATTGTGTCCCAAAGATTTGGGTATGTTGTGCCTTCATTTTTATTAAATTCTAAAAAGTCTCTGATTTCTTTCTTTATTTCTTCTTTGGCCAAGGTGTCATTGAGTAGAGTATTGTTCAGCCTCCATGTGTATGTGGGCTTTCTGTTGTTGTTGTTGCTATTGAAAACCACTCTTACACCGTAGTGATCTGATAGGAGGCATGGGATTAGTTCTATCTTCTTGTATTTGTTGACGTCTGTCTTATGACGAATTATATGGTCGATTTTGGAGAAGGTACCATGAGGTGCTGAGAAAAAGGTATATTCTTTTGCTTTAGGGTGAAATGTTCTATAAATATCAGTCAAGTCCAATTGGTCCAAAGCTTCAATTAGTTTTACTGTGTCCTTGTTTAGTTTCTGTTTTCCTGATCGGTCCATTGAGGAGAGTGGAGTGTTGAAGTCCCCCACAATTATTGTGTTAGGTGCAATGTGTGCTTTGAGCTGTAGTAAAGTTTCTTTTACAAATGAGGGTGCCCTTGCATTTGGAGCATAGATGTTCAGAATTGAAAGTTCTTCTTGGTGGATTTTTCCTTTTACCAGCAAGAAGTGTCCCTCCGTGTCTCTTTTGATGACTTTAGGTTGAAAGTCAATTTTATCTGATATTAGAATGGCTACTCCGGCTCCTTTCCTGAGACCATTGGCTTGTAAAATTGTCTTCCAGCCTTTTACTCTAAGGTAGTTTTTGTCTTTGACATTTAGGTGTATTTCCTGTATGCAGCAAAATGTAGGGTCCTGTTTCCTTATCCAGTCTGTTAGTCTATGTCTTTTTATTGGGGAATTGAGTCCATTGATGTTAAGAGATATTAAGGAATAGAGATTATTACTTCCTGTCATTTTTGATGTTATTTTTATATTTGAGTTATTATCTTCTTTTGGGTTTGATGAAGGAAGGTTACTATCTTACTTTTTCCAGGGTGTAGTTTCCCTCCTTGTATTGGAGTTTTCCTCCTATTATTCTTTGTAGAGCTGGGTTTGTGGAAAGATATTGTGAAAATTTGGTTTTGTCATGGAATGTCTTGGTTTCTCCATCTATTGTGATTGAGAGTTTTGCTGGGTATAGTAGTCTTGGCTGACATTTGTGTTCTCTTAGAGTCTGCATGAGATCTGCCCAGGATCTTCTAGCTTTCATGGTCTCTGGTGAGAAGTCTGGTGTGATTCTGATAGGTCTTCCTTTATATGTTACTTGGCCTTTTTCTCTTACTGCTTTTAATATTCTTTCTTTATTTAGTGCATTTGGGGTTTTAATTATTATGTGGCGAGAGGTATTTCTGCTCAGATCCAGTCTGTTTGGAGTTCTGTAGGCTTCTTGTATATTCATAGGCATCTCTCTCTTTAAGTTGGGAAAGTTTTCTTCCATAATTTTGTTAAAGATATTTGCTGGCCCTTTCAGTTGTAAATCTTCACTCTCATCTATACCTATAATCCTTAGGTTTGGTCTTCTCATTGCATCCTGGATTTCCTGGATGTTCTGGGAAACAAGCTTTTTGCATTTTGCATTTTCTTTGACTGTTGAGTCAATGGTTTCTATGGTATCTTCGGCATCTGAAATTCTTTCTTCCATCTCTTGTATTCTGTTGTTTATATTTGCATCAATGGCCCCTGATTTCTTCTCAAGGTTTTCTATCTCCAAAGTTGTCTCCCTTTGTGATTTCTTAGTTGTTTCTACTTCTGTTTTTAGATCCAGGATGGTTTTGCTCAGTTCCATCATTTGTTTGTTTGTGCTTTCCTGTAATACTTTAAGAGATTTTTGTGCTTCCTCTTTCATGACTTCTGCCTCTTGACTCAAGTTCTCCTGCATTCCTTTAAGGGTTTTTTTTTTTTTTTTTTTTTTTTGCCTTTCTTCTTTATTGGCTTCTATCTCTTGTATTCTGAAATTCTTTCTTCCATCTCTTGTATTCTGTTGTTTATATTTGCATCAATGGTCCCTGATTTCTTCTCAAGGTTTTCTATCTCCAAAGTTGTCTCCCTTTGTGATTTATTCTCCTGCATTTCTTTAAGTGATTTTTCTGTTTCCATTATATGGGTTTCTAGCTTATTCATGTTCCCCTGTATTTCTTTAAGAGATTCATTTATGTCCTTTTTGTGTTCTTCTAGCAGCATCATGATCAGTGATTTTAAATCCAAATCTTGTTTCTCTGGTGTGTTGGCATAACCAGGATTTGCTGATGTTGGAGAGTTTGGTTCAGATGCTGTCAAATTGCCTAGATTTCTGTTAGTTGCGTTCCTGCATTTGCCCTTTGCCATCTTGTTCTCTGGATTTAGTTGGTCTTATCCCTGGCTGGTGTTTAGACCTCCTGAGGGGCTCTGGGGCTATTACTGCAACACTATATAGCTGGGTTACCCCTGTAGCTGATTGCTGATGTGCTGACCTCCTCTTGGGTGCCCTTGCAGCTCTAGTGTGCTTTGCCCCAGATTGTGTCTGTGAACCAGATGGAGCCCGTTTGCACCTTCAGGGAGTGCTGATGGTGTATGCTGCCGGGACCTTTTCTGCCTGCTGATCACTCTGCTGTGCAGCCGATCTCCCAACCGGGTTGGTGTACACAAGGCTAGCCTGGCTGCTCAGGCCCTGGGTCCAGGTAAAAGCCTGGGAGGCCATATGACTGTTAATTGGGTCTTTCAGGTGGCCAGGATGGCGGGCATGTGCGCTCGCACTCCCTGAAAGTGCTGGGAGAGTCTGCTGGGCTAACAACTTCCTGGTTGGGTTGACACACAGATGGCCCACCAAGCCGCCCAGTTCTTGGGGTCAGTCCAGGGCCTGTTGGGGCCTAGACCCCCGCTTTGTTAGCCTCAGGCTATGCGTGTTAGCTGGCTCTGCCCAACAGAACTCTCTGGCGTCCTGTAGGCAAAATGGCGGCGTGCGCGCTGGCCCAGGCGAAAAAACCTCCTGGCTGGGTTGGCACCCCGATGGCCCCCCGAACAGCTCAGGGCCTGGATGCAGGCCAACACCTGTCGGGCTCAGACCCCCGCGATGTTGGCTTCGGGTTATGTTTGTATACCTCAGTCTGTCTGATCTCTCTGGAGTACGAAACCAAGATGGAGGTGAGCCTCTCCTGACTGGCGGGAGGCAGAGTTCTGATGTGGCTTCCGTGTGGCAAAAGGCACCGCAAATCCGCAGCTGTTTGTAGCCCGGCTGGCCAGCGAAGGTCAGTGGTCGTGGGCGCAGGTCCTAACTGGACCCTGTGTCGCCTTGGTTCCACTGCTGATGACCCTTCGTCTGGACCAGCCCCTGCTGCACTGCTGCCACCGTCACCGCCGCCACCGCCACCCGAACTCCTCTCTCTTTCTTTCTTTCTTTCTTTCTTTCTTTCTTTCTTTCTTTCTTTCTTTCTTTCTTTCTTTCTTTCTTTCTTTCTTTCTTTCTTTCTTTCTTTCTTCCTTTCCTCTCCCCTCTCTGTTTCCAGAACCTAGGACAGATTATTGAAACTTTCCTTGATTATTTTGCACCTGAATTATTACAAATAGCATAAAAACGTAAGAAAATATGTGGCTAGAAAGTGGCTTAGATAATAAGAGTATTTGCAATGAAAGCATGAGGACCTGAGTTCAAATCCCTATCTTCTTCATAAAATCTGAGTATGGCTATTCATGTCTGTAAACCCAGTGTTGCTGGCCAATGATCCTAGTCAAAACCAGAAGTTGTATGTTCAGTGAGAGATATCATCTCAAAAATATAAGAATATGAGATTAATAGTGATAGGGAAAGATATTTGACATATTCCCCTGATCTTTGCATGCTTGTGTATGTGAGTATACACCATGTAAACACATACACACACACACACTCAACAACATTTTCCAGTTTTCTTTTAATCGTTTTTCCTGAAACCTTAATTTTTCATAGCAAGTTAAACCTATTTGTTTTTTATTTATAAAGATTTCCCTTTCTAAAATTACTTCTATCACAAACTGTGGACAATGTGGACATTAATTAGTAAGAAAATTTCAGGTGTAGATGTATACCTAGATGCTACTACCTTCCTTCTCTAAATAGTAAGTTGCCTATATATGAATATTCTAGCTCACCCTTATAGTACAAAATCTCTTTTAACCAACACAGGCCAAATGCCCTCTAATACTCTACACCTCCACCGAGGAAGGAAGAAAATGAAGTTAAGGGATGCTAGTTAACTTATCCAAATCACATACACTCTGCCTCGAAGCCAGCCCTCTTTGAGTACTTGCCAGGGCTCAGCTACAGAGCCTGGTTATTTTTTTAGTAGGAAATTTTAGAATTGTGGATTCTAGTACTGCCATAGGTACTTGCTTTGAGCAAATGAAGCTCTGCATTCATCATGGTAAAAGAAACTGTCAAAATGAATCAATACTAACGTCTCAGAGCAATTCTTTATGCTCCCGCTGTGTGACAGGCCGGCGGGCCTTCAGCCCATTCATTCTTTCTTAAATAGCCTTATGCATATTGATTGCCAATTACAGCCTTTGTTGCCAACAGAGCAGTCAAGACCTAAAATTACTCCCTTACTTCTTATGATGTTAGGGCACCAGGCCAAAGAGATGTTTATGACTACTCCAGATCCATGAACTAAAGTCAGTCATGTCAGAAAGATGAGTTAGAACTAGTCTTCATTCTGGAAACACATCTCCACAATAAACACTCTTGATGAGGATGGGAGACCTTTCCTTCCAGATCTAACCTCCAAAAATGGAGGAGGGGAAAAGAATCATTGCTGAGTATATGCTTTCCAACAGGATTTCCAGACATACTGCTCTGTGAGTCTCAAACAGGTATATATTTAAAGGTTATAATTAATCAAGGAGTTGTCAACGCAGAATGTGAGAACAAGCAATTGTTGCTTCCATTTTCCTGATAAAATAGTGCAAAGTTTAGGGGTTGAGAGTTGCCAAGTTTGAAGGTCACAGAAGTCATTAGTGAAGGAATGGAGACAAATTTCAAGGTGTTCATTCAGTGTGTTTATCTGAAGCATTGCAAATTCACTGGTCATGTGTCTGGGAACTCGCTGATCTGGTGGAAGGTATTTGTAAACAGTCTGTACTAATAACCCCCCCCTCACACACACACACACACACACACACGCACACACACAAATACATAGCTATGTAGTTTTTACCTTTACTGTGCACATGTGATTTATGAAATAAAAAATATTTTAAAGATATTGTTTATGGTTTGGTGGCTTCCTGTCACTTGTTTACTTTAATAATTCCCTAAGCAATTATTAATATGTTGGGGAGGTTACCTATAAAGGTTATAAGCTTTGTGAAAAAGATTATATAAATTCAAGAGTTTGGAAACTATCATATTCTAAGAAATGACTGCTCTCCTGATAACCATAGATAGCCTTTTGGAGCTTATTGGCATCTTTTGACCTCTTTCACTTAACTACTGCTGCTTTGTCACAGGGAGGGCATTCATGCCAATGATAGGCAAATCCTTGTCAAAAGCTGATTTAATGGAAACAAGCTATACAGTTATAAGATAAATGACAGAAACAAAAACTCATCTTGCAAGAGTCCCCCAAAAGAGAAGCTTGTATGATTCCTAACAGTTCACAGATCCTTGGTAGTTTCCCAAATACTTTTCATTGTATAAACATGATTTCATCTCAGTTTCAACTCAGAAATCATAGACAGAGCATCAACTATGTTGATCAAAGAAAAAAAATTTACAAGAGTCATTGCCTTAGCAATCATAAAGTATTGAAAAACATGCTAAATAAGGTAAATCATTAAAATATGAGCTGGTACATATGGTTACTGTCTGAGAGTAAACACATGGCTAGAGACTGTGTTTTGACAAGATAAGTAGTTAAGTCCTCCGGGAGAAGACACTTGAGTGTGAAATGGAAGAATAGAATGGCGGCCTTTGAGACAAATGAGAGATGAGACTCAAGTGGCAAGAACGAGATTTCTGCATAAAGAAAAAAACAGTTACATTGCAAGATTCTGTCTGTGTTGCCAGGTGATAGAGTGGTGTGGTAAGAGGTGTGGAAGTCAGAAAGAGATGATAGGTCAGATAGGTTATGGTTACGCTGACATGAAGTACTCTTCAGGGTTTATTATTAAAGAGCTGCTTGTTTATTGAGAAAAATGGAGTGTCATAAAAATGCTCTATTTATGTTTTTTACAAAGTCATCATTTAAAACCTCATGGAAACAAAAGCTGGTCATTTATATTTAAAATCACATTAAACCTTTTCTTATTAAGTTATCCTTTCTCTATCCATTACTAAGTTATTTCTTTAAAGTTTAGATGAATGTGCCAAATTGTAAGTGAAGCTCCTGCAGAGACCCTAAGGGAGTGACCACTGACCTAGAATGGAAGCTAAAGGTGCTTCTGACCCACCTAGAGTGGGTGCTAGGAACTGAACCAAGTTTCTCGGGAAGAAAAGCAAGTGCTCTGAACTGGTGAGCCATCTTTCCAGCCCCTAAGCTTTTGAACTGAAGAAAGATGGGTGGATAAATATCCTTAGCTGTATATTGTAACAGTTTTTCTTTATTTCCAGTTTGGGCAGTGGCTTGAGTGTTCTATCTCTGAAATGTGCTTCTGTGAAGGCCTTTCATTCTCAATTTAAGAGACTGAAGAGCCAATTTCCATATTTTTTTTAACAGTGAGAAATAACATATTTGCAATGACCTCATATTTATTTCCATTGATGTTTCCCCATAACATGGAAGCAGAAGGATCATGTAGAAAACAAATGCATTTAAACATCAGCAAATCTTTCTACAAACTGTGTCTTTGAACATATAGTTATAAAGTTGCTTTATAGAAGTATAGGTGAATCACAATGGGAAAAAATGCCTATCTTGGTACACAAAGTTAAGAATTTCTTTAGAGAATTTGTAGTTCTTCTTAACTATTTAACAATTCCTGGGGTAGAGACTGAAGTAACAGTGGTTAAGGCCCTTGATGCTCTTACAGAACATCAGGGTTTAGTTCCCAGCAAGCACCTGGCAACTTAACCCTGCATGGGAACTCCATTTCCAGGGCATCTTAGACCCCCTTCTGGATGCAATTACCTGAACACATAGATGCAGACAAAACACTCATACAGATAAAATTTAAAAATTAAGTAAATAAGAATTCCAGAGGCAAATTTGAATTCCTCTGAGATTTAGTACTGTTGACAAGGTAAGTTATCAAACCGGGTGGATGCTAAATATTAGCAGACAGGAACTCTGGAATGCTCAGATGCAAAGCAAATTATATAGCTTTCTGCTTGACTCTTTGAAGCATGTACCAATGCATGAACACAGATTATATGATCATGATACTATCTTATTGACGTTAGGCTTGGGTGTCTGAAATCAGCTCTGCACCAAAAGATATGATAGTTTACTTGCAGTTATGACCCACAATTCCCAAAGTGTAGTGCACGGTAAGTTGCAAAGGCTTGGGGACTATCAGATGGTTTTGCTTTCTAGACAGAAAATTAAGTAAGGATTGCAGGAAGGCAGTGGGGGTGAAAATGTTGTGACTCCAGTTGCTTTATTATTTTTATACAATTTGATACCTACTTCTCTTCTTCTCACCTGGGGCCCTCCATGGTGATGTGTGCAGTTTTGAAAAGAACCAGAGGGTTAAATGAATCAAACTAGGTTTTTGCTTCTAGTACCCTAATTCTTGCCAACTGAGAGTCACCAAGGGAACTTGGTCTTATTAAAGGGCAGTGGGTCAGACCACAGAATCCACAAGGCTCCTCTTAAGGCTCAGCATTTTGCCCGGGTATCATTACCATCAAGAGCATCAGTAAAATGACTGTGCAGTGGATCTTTGGTGGAAAAAAATGCAGTCAATTTTGTTCATAGAATATAGAAAACTGTAGGCAAGCAAAATAGATCTGGTACCATGCTCCACTAAGAGCCCCTGAGCCTTTCTCAAGCGTCCTCTCCTTCAAGTTTAAAAATCTTTCCCCAGAGTCTTCCCACACAAGTAGAGGCAACAAAAAGGGGGTATTGAATGTATACTGACCCCTTAAGCTCATGGCCAACCAGAAAGTTGACTCCTGTGCATGATTTCCTCAGCTTGGCATGACTGTCATTTAAGGCAGCATACATTTTTGTTGTCAAGGGTTGTTCTGTATCTGTATGATGTTGAACAGTATTCTTAGCTTCCAACTGCCATGGGACAAGGGCAGGCCATATAGCCCTGACAATCAAATGTGACTCCTGACACTTCCTTTCTGGTAGGAAAACATCACCCCAGATTAAGAACACTGAACCGGATGGACTGACTAGTGCCTGTTATAAGGGAGCACCTGGCTTAGAGACTTGATACATTGGGGTATGGAGATAGATGGGCAGAGGTACCTTCCCAGAGGAGAAGGGGGAAGGGAGTATGGGAAAGTGAGTGTGTGAGGGGGGAAATGGGGGGAGTGAATAATTTGGGATGTAAATAAATAAAGAAATAAATACATACATAAATAAAAGAGAGTGCACAGCAGTCACTGCTTCAGGAAAATGAGGTAGAAGTAATAAACCAGGGAGTGACACCATTCACTAGTTTCAAACACTGAAATGAAATTATGATTGTTCTAACTTGAGACACATACAGTTTGGCAGTTAAGAGCTATCATGAATAACCCATGCTGCCATTAGAAAGAGGTGCGCCACTCACTTGAAAAGTCTGTAGTCTATTCCACTGCTTTGTTGGGTGACTTGTAATGACTCCTGGGAATTCTTTGTGTCAATGGTTATGAGATGCCTAATGCTATGCAGTGATTCAAATGGTATTCATAAAAGGGTTTGAGACCCTGCAATGAGAGTCCTGTATCAAATAAGGTGTCACCAATATATCCATGGTTAGCTACTTGGCTTAGCACTTTAACCCCTCAGCATCAAAATGATATGTGCTCCTTTGAAAGAGGTTAAAGAAGGAAGCATCTGTTCATTCATACTAAGAATAAGGATCCAAGAAAATATCAATACTAATACTGCAGCATCGCTGTTCTATGTTGCCCATGCTGAGGCATTTTGTGCCTTCCAACAGGAGTGGCATGTTCCATTTTCTTTTTTTTTTTAATATTATTTTTTATTCAATATATTCTTTATTTACATTTCAAATGATTTCCCCTTTTCTGACTCCCCACGCCCCTAAAGTCCCATAAGCCCCCTCTTCCCTCCTCCTGTCCCCCCATCTACTCCTTCCCACTTCCCTGTTCTGGTCTTCCCCTATACTGCTGCACTGAGTCTTTCCAGAACCAGGGGCCACTCCTCCGTTCTTCTTGTATACCATTTAATATGTGGATTATGTATTGGGTACTCAAAGTTTCTAGGCTAATATCCACTTATCAGTGAGTGCATACCATGAGTGATCTTTTGAGACTGGGACACCTCATTTAGTATGATGTTCTCCATCCATTTGTCTAAAAATTTCATGAATTCATTGTTTCTAATGGCTGCATAGTACTCCATTGTGTAAATATACCACATTATCTGTATCCATTCCTCCCTTGAGGGACATCTGGGTTCTTTCCAGCTTCTGTCTATTACAAATAAGGGCTGCTATGAACAAAGTGGAACATGTGTCCTTATTGCATGCCGGGGAATCCTCTGGGTATATTCCCAAGAGTGGTAAAGCAGGTCCTCCGGAAGGGTCATGTCCAGATTTCTGAGGAACCACCAGACTAATTTCCAAAGTGGTTGTACCATTTTACAATCCCATCAGCAGTGGAGGAGTGTTCCTCTATCTCCACATCCTCGCCAACACCTGCTCTCTCCTGATTTTTTGACCTTAGCCATTCTGATTGGTGTGAGGTGAAATCTCAGGGTTGTTTTGATTTGCATTTCCCTAATGATTAATGATGTTGAACATTTTTTAAGGTGTTTCTCAGCCCTCCGAAGTTCATGTGAAAATTCTTTATTTAGCTCTGTTCCCCACTTTTTAATGGGGTTATTTGGTTCTCTGGGTTCTAGCTTCTTGAGTTCTTTGTATATATTAGATATTAACCCTCTGTCGGATTTAGGGTTGGTAAACATCCTTTCCCAATCTATTGGTTGATGTTTTGTCCTTTTGACAGTGTCCTTTGCCTTACAGAAACTTTGTAGTTTTATGAGATCCCATTTGTCAATTCTTGATCTTAGAGCATAAACTATTGGTGTTCAATTCAGGAACTTTCCCCCTGTGACCATGTCCTCAAGGCTCTTCCCCAGTTTCTTTTCTATTAGTTTCAGTGTGTCAGGTTTTATGTGGAGATCCTTGAACCATTTGGAGTTGAGCTTAGTACAAGGAGATAAGAATGGATCGATTTGCAATCTTCTGCATGCTGACCTCCAATTGAACCAGCACGATTTGTTGAAAAGACTATCTTTTTTCCACTGGATGCTTTCAGCTCCTTTGTTGAAGACCAAAGGTGTGTGGGTTCATTTCTGGGTCTTCAATCCTCTTCCATTGATCCACCTGCCTGTCACTGTACCAACACCATGCAGTTTTTATCACTATTGCTCTGTAGTAAAATTTGAGGTCTGGGATCATGAATCCCCTAGAAGTCTCTTTTACTGAGAATAGTTTTAGCTATCCTGGGATTTTTGTTATTCCAGATGAATTTGAGAATTGCTCTTTCTAGCTCTATGAAAACCTGAGTTGGGATTTTGATGGGCATTGCATTGAATCTGCAATGCAGATTGCCTTTGGCAAGATGGTCATTTTAACTATATTAATCCTGCCAATCCATGAGCATGGAAGATTTTTCTGTTTTCTGAGATCTTCGATTTCCTTCTTTAGAGATCTGAAGTTCTTGTCATATAGGTCTTTCACTTGTTTGGTTAGAGTCACCCCAAGATACTTTATGCTGTTTGTGGCTATTGTGAAGGGTGTTATTTCCCTAATTTCTTTCTCAGTCTGCTTATCCTTTTACTATATAAGGCTACTGATTTGCTTGAGTTGATTTTGTAGCCAGTCACTTTGCTGAAGTTGTTTATCAGCTGTAGGAGTTCTCTAGTAGAGTTTTTTGGGTCACTAAAGCATACTATCATATCATCTGCAAATAGCGATAGTTTGACTTCTCCCTTTCCAATTTGTATCCCTTTGACCTCCTTATGTTGTCTAATTGCTCTAGCTAGGACTTCAAGAACTATATTGAAAAGATATGGAGAGAGGGGGGCAGCCTTGTCTAGTCCCTGATTTTAGTGGGATTGCTTCAAGTTTCTCTCCATTTTGTTTGATGTTGGCTAAAGGTTTGCTGTAGATTGCTTTTACTATGTTTGGATATGGGCCTTGAATTCCTGTCCTTTCTAAGACTTTCAGCATGAAAGGATGCTGAATTTTGTCAAATGCTTTTTCAGCATCTAATGAAATGAGCATGTAGTTTTATTCTTTGAGTTTGTTTATGTAGTGGATAGCATTGATGGATTTCCGTATATTGAACCATCCCTGCATCCCTGGGATGAAGCCAACTTGATCATGGTGGATGATCATTTTAATGTGTTCTTGGATTCAGTGTGCAAGAATTTTATTGAGTATTTTTGCATCAATATTCATAAGGGAAACTGGCCTGAAATTCTCTGTTAGTTGGATCTTTGTGTGGTTTCAGGATCAGAGTAATTGTGGCTTCATAGAAGGAGTTGGGTAGTGTTCCTTCTGGTTCTATTTGGTGGAATAGTTTGACGAGTATTGGTGCTAAGTCTTCTTTGAAGGTCTGATAGAATTCTGCATTAAAGCCATCTGGTCCTGTGCTTTTTTTTGGTTGGAAAGCTATCTATGACACCTTCTATTTCTTTAGGGGTTATGGGTCTGTTTAGATGATCTATTTGATCCTAATTTAATTTTGGTATTTGGTATCTGTCTGAGAAATTGTCCATTTCCTCCAGATTCTCAAGTTGTGTTGAGTACAGGCTTTTGTAGTAGGATCTGATTAATTTTTTGAATTTCCTCGGTTTCTGTTTTAACATCTCCCTTTCCATTTCTAATTTTGTTAATTTGGATACAGTTTCTGTGCCCTTTGGATAGTCTGGCTAGGGGTTTATCTATCTTGTTGATTTTTTTTTCAAAGAACCAGCTCCTGGTTTTGTTGATTCTTTGTATGGTTCTCTTAGTTTCTACTTGATTGATTTCAGCCCTAAGTTTGATGATTTCCTGTCTTCTACTCCTCCTGGGTGAATTAGCTTCTTTTTGTTCCAGTGCCTTCAGTTGTTCCGTTAATCTTCTACTGTTTGCTCTCTCCAATTTCTTTTTGGAGTCACTAAAAGCTATGAGTTTTCCTCTTAGCACTGCTTTCATTGTGTCCCATAGATTTGGGTATGTTGTACCTTTATTTTCGTAAAATTCTAAAAAAAATCTTTGATTTTTTTTCTTTATTTCTTCCTTGACCAAGGTATCATTGAGTAGAGTATTGTTCAGTTTCCATGTGTATGTGGGCTTTCTGTTGTTTTTATTGTTATTAAAGACCACTTTTACTCCACAGTGATCTGATAGTAGGCATGGGATTAGTTTCATCTTCTTATATTTGTTGAGGTCTGTCTGTGACCAACTATATGATCGATTTTGGAGAAGGTACCATTAGGTACTAAGAAAAAGGTATATTCTTTTGCTTTGGTATGAAAAGTTCTCTATATATCTGTTAAATCTAATTGGTCCAAAACTTCAATTAGTTTCACTGTCTCCCTTTTTAGTTTCTGTTTTCCTGCTGGGTCCATTGATGAGAGTGGGGTGTTGAAGTCACCCACAATTATTGTGTTAGGTGCAATGTGTGCTTTGAGCTTTAGTAAAGTTTCTTTTATGAATGAAGGCACCCTTGTATTTGGAGCATAGATGTTCAGGATTGAGAGTTCTTCTTGTTGGATTTTTCCTTTGACCAGCAAGAAGTATCCTTCCATGTCTCTTTTGATGACATTAGGTTGAAAGTCAATTTTATCTGATATTAGAATGGCAACTCCAGCTTGTTTCCTAAGACCATTTGCTTGTAGAATTGTCTTCCGGCCTTTTACTCTAAGGGAGTTTTTGTCTTTGACACGAGGTGTGTTTCCTGTATGCAACAAAATGTAGGGTCCTGTTTACATATCCAGTCTGTTAGTCTATGTGTTTTTATTGGGGAATTGAGTCCATTGATGCTAAGAGATATTAAGGATTAGTGGTTATTGCTTCCTATCATTTTTGATGTTAATTTTATACTTTTGTGGTTATCTTCTTTTGGGCTTAATGAAAGAAGTTTAATATCCTGCTTTTTCCAGGGTATAGTTTCCCTTGTTGTAATGGTGTTTTCCCCCATTATCCTTTGTAGGGCTGGGTTTGATTTCAAGATTGTTGAGGAAACTCAGACAGAGATTAAACAGTTTATCAATTTCATATAGGTATTGCTTTGTAAACCTGGGGTATACACAATGATTCATGGTTCCTAGCCACTGTGATAAATACTAGGTGACTAGGCAAGTGTACGCCAGTCACAGATGAACAATTCATGATTTCTGCTACTAGGCTGAGTGGAATCTAGTGTAGAGTCTGCTGTGCAAAGCCACCCAAAGCATCAGAGAGCAGTGGGGCACAGTAGCAGTAGTTGAAACAGATGCAGCTCTTTGGTCAGAATTGGTGATGCTGTGGGGAACCTCTGAAGATGCTTTGCAAAAATAAAAGGATCTATTTTGGCTCCTGATTTCAGTTTTGCATACATTGATCACTAGATAGCTTCTTTACTCTCAGGCCTATGACAGCAAAGAAAATCATGGAGAAAGATGGAGAAACTGACTCCATTACAACCAAGATGCAAGGGAGAGAGGGCAGGGGATGGGATGTAGTGGGAGGCCACCAGGAACCAGCATAGTTTTCAAACGATGGAGTCCTGTGACCTGCTTCTTGCAAGAAAACTCAGCCCCTATCAGTCAGTTTCTCTAAAGGCAATCAGATTATGAGTTGAGAGGTGGACTGATGGACAGATAAGATCATAGTCTTCATGATCCCTTCTCTTCTCTGTAATTTCATCTATGGATTAAGTAGTCAATACTGTAGCCTTTTAGTTTCTCTCTCTCTCTCTCTCTCTCTCTCTCTCTCTCTCTCTCTCTCTTTCTCTCTCTGTGTGTGTGTGTGTGTGTGTGTCTGTCTGTCTGTCTCTGTCTCTCTCTCTCTCTGTCTCTCCTCTCTCTTCTTCCCCCTCTCTGGCTCTCTCCTCTCTCATATATATCAATAACATAAGAAATGAGGGTAAGAGCAGCAGTGGTGGAAACTGCCTTTAATCCCAGCACTTGGGAGGCAGAGGCTGGCAGATTTCTGAGTTTGAGGCCAGCCTGGTCTACAAAGTGAGTTTCAGGACAGCCAGGGCTGCACAGAGAAACTCTGCCTCAAAAAAATCTATTAAGAAAGAGAGAGAAAGAGAAAAGAAATGAGGGTTACAAGGGGAACACAGCAAGGAAGCCTGAGAAAAGCCTGGATGAAAATTATGAATTCATCAAATGGCTGAAGTCAGAAAGGGATGTTGGGAAGGAAGGAATGGCTTAAGCCTTCTATATCCAGTAGTTGATCTGTCTCTGAGACTTGCTTGTTTATTTTAAGGCTGAATTCATCTGCTCTGGTCTTTAGCTGGAGTCTTTTAGGATATACCTGTGCTCATTCTTGTTCTTGCTGTCAGCACTTGCTTTCTTTTGTCTGTGGGCTCCACATTCACATCATTCTTTCTGACTGGAGTCTAAGCTATTTGCATGCATAGCCATGCAGTAGCAGATCTGAGATAGTGTTAAACAAGTTGCTCATTGTATCCTCTGTTTTGTTTTTGTCTTTGTTTTTGTGTACTCTAAGTAAAAATATATTCCAGCCTGGGATATACTCTTATGGCTGGCATCCCTGATCCACTGTCAGTCAAAGAAAAGAAAAATCTAGTTCAAATTCATTTGTAATCCCATTGGATCTACTCTTGAGTATTCCAAGGGCACTGAGGGATTCTTGAATTCAAGCATGCTTTTGGTTCAACATATTAAAGTACGAATTCTGCAAATTTTATGCAGGGCTCTGGAATGGATTTCAGGACTACAGATACTTGTTTTCTGATACTAGAACAAGCTAAAAAGCAGGCCAGTTTGGTGGAATGATGTGGGATTTTAGACATTACAGGGACAGGAATCAACACCCAATCCCTAATTATTTTAATTGTAGTTCTACTTGCTACCTTAACAAACAAAAATACTCATTGTTATAGATTGAAATCTCCAATAACAGCTATTTCTTTAGTTCAGGCTTGACCTTGTCTGTGTCGTGGGACATGTGACTGTTCTTTCATCACGGTTACTGAAGAATAAAGTGTGTGCAGTGATTACAATGAGCACGTTTGGCTGAAAATCACTGTGTGTGGTGTCTTTAAGTTAAAAACAATGCAAACATCTCTGAGTGATCCACACCTTAGTGAGCCAATGTTCAATCAGTGTTAATACCTATGGGTAAATTATATTAGTAGCCATTTCTTAAGACAGTCAACTGTATCAATTTCCCATAAGAAAAATGGATTTAGGTAATCGAAGTCAAGCTGAACTTAGACAATGCCTTGAAAATATTTGTGTTCTGTGACTACACTGGGATACTGTAATTTTATAGGATAAAATATTTAAAGACAAAAAAGAGAAAGAGTTAGAATTCCAGAAGCAGCCAATGAAACTCAGTGAGTATTTTGCCTAAAGCCCTTAGACTATGTAAAAGAAATTGAATGGCTGATGGATGTATTGTCCGTTGAAGATAGAAACAGACTAATGGAGAACTTGGAAATAGAATTAATTGTGCCCTCAGATTTGCCAGCTTTGGTCAGTAAACTAAATTCCTGACCTCATGATTTTTAAGTCCTTGGGATCCTGGTAAATGAAAACAGGGCCCAACGTCTCTATGATTGGAAGAAAAAAACCTAATGCTATCTGTGAAGATGTGGTGTTCAAGGAAAAGTAAAAACTGCTTTCAAGTGAAGAAGGCAGATCTGAAGGAAACGCAGCATGGATGTAATTATGCCTCCGACTGTAACTACAAAACTGGTGTGTTCTGAACTGCTATTTGTAGCTAATCACTTCCAAATAACAAATGAATAGCACAGTAAATGTTAGCAGGATAATTTTCTATTAATCAAGAATAATGAGTGAGTGCGCTAATTCCCTCTTCAAACACCCCTAATTTTAATGCTGTTGCATGTTACTTCTGCAGATTGATTACTCAGTGATTTACAGGGAATTAGGTGGTAGGGAGACTCAAAACACCAGGCAGAATATTATTACTTCCTGCTTCATTCAAGGAGAAAGAAACCTCTCCTGTGTCAATTCTTGTAGATGCTGAAGCTTGTCTTTCCCAAAGCAGTTTTATCCTGAAAGGCAGAGGACTATAGATAAATATATAGATGATAAATTGATGGATAGATAGATAGAGAGATAGATATATAGATAGATGATAGACAGATTGATAGATGATCGAGAAAGCACGCATGAAATAAGTAAATTAACTTTTATTGCAAAATTAAGCTACAAAACATAAATATGTAAAAATTGGAATAAATCTGAGTGTTTTTTCAACTTCATTTGCTGTGAGACATTGGGCAATGTGCTTAAATCCACTGAGTTTCATTTAGGCATATATATTAAAGAAGTATAGGATTCTGGGCAGAAGCTGAGAAAATTCACTTCAGATAAGAAAGCTTGAAAATGAAAGCCTCATTTTTGAGAGCTGAGGGAGGTGGCCACTTTGGGAATTGAACCATACCCTCAAAGAGAGATTGCACAACATTTTTAAAGTATGGAAACACAAAGCAAATGGGTCAGGGGCACTGTGGTGTTATCCAATTGTATTTTGACATTATGGGTTAAGCAAGGGAGTACTTGTTGGATATTGGTCCATATCCAGGGCACCTGGCTTCAAGGTCATTAATTCATTCTTGTAGACATTCACTCTGGATCTCAGAGAGATAAGGGGACAAGGGAGTGGGTCAGTTGCATGTTAGGGTATAACAGGAAATTGGTTATATATTTTTGCAACATATGTACCTTGGTTTAGAGAATAGCAATTTATATTCTTTACTGGTTAACATACAATTAAAAAAAAAACATTTGGAGTAGTGGAATAGGAGTTCATTCCCAGGACTGGGAACATGAACTTTCTTGAACTTGATAGCAAGCAAGATGGAGTTATCCTTGAGATGCAAGGACTCAGACAACTTTCTCCAAATAAGTTGTCTCTGATATGGCTGCATTCAGGTAACTGTTTACAGAAGAAGCTATTTAGCTACAGGGAAGTCCCTAGATTCTCTAGGATCTAGGGCCTTGAATTTAGTTTCTGCCTATGATTAAATGGAGCCTAAAAACGAAAAAGGTAGTACTTAAAATGAGTTTCTTTAGCTTGTTTCCCAAAGAAGTCCACACAGTTTAGTTATTTCACAGTGCGTGAGGCTAGTCCCTACAGTTTAGGCCTCCATTCTCAAAGACAACATACTTTCTGAGTAATTAGACTCCATTGTGATTGCTCAGTGTATATAATACAAATTACAAATGAAAAATCAGCAAAGGAGGAGACCGTGTGCTATCACTCTGCAGCAAATTGCCATTTCATTCTCATGGAAGTTCAGAGAAGGAGGGACTAACATGGCATTGAGGGTTTCAGGGTGCACGTGTATCACAAAATATAATTTGTAGGCATGGTGCATGCACATGTGTTTTCTCTTTCAGATGCTTTGTCTTCCTTCCCCCACTTCTTTCTTCCCCAGGAAGTGACCTGCTTGGATGATACTGGTGAGCATTGTTGTCTGTCTCTCCTAATCCATTATTCACTGGAGAGTTCAGGAAGTAATAAGAAAAAGTAGTTTTGGGGAGGTGACTTCTGGCTTCACTTTCCTCCTACATTTTGCCTAGATTGCTTTCTTTACTCCAGCAGCACAGTTTCTCTACTGGCCTATGGTAGAGAGGGCAGGATGAATCCAATGGTCTGTTACCAGTACTCCCAGTTTCCCCAAAGGCTGCCCATACAGTTTTTGTTTTGTTGCTACATTTTTCTTGAGTTGCTGTATTTAGGGAATATCATCACATCCTTTCTGTGTTACTGACCAAGGCACAGACACATGAGGGAGAAAGAACAGCCTTGGCTATGCATTTAATTCTCCATAGTTTATGGAAGATAAAGTGGTTGCCTCTAATGTTAAGGTAAAAGAAAATCAAGTGGGAGAATCATCTGAGAGACAAAACAAAGAAGTTACAGTTTTATAGTTTTTATAGATTAGAACTTACTTCTATTCTCTGTTTTAAAATTAATCAGAAGTGCTGTTTAAAAAACTTCCCTCCTTTGAGAGTCAGCTTGAAGGAGAATCAGAAGAGGCGAGGAAGACTCACCCTTTGGAAGCTTCTGTTAGCTCAGAGTCACTGCTCGCTTGAGCTTGCAGTGTACATTACCTATACTTATGCCAAACTGGAAATGTGTGAATCTGCAGGCATTTCCTGGATGAAAGTTGTGGTATGCCTTCCTTTCAGGACTGCAGATTTTGAGATGAAAAGGAAGGAACCGATCTGAGATTGTCCTGACTTATTGTCTTTTTCATTCATAGTTTTATGCATTTCTTTATATATTTAAGGTGCCAGATCTAAACGCAGTCACTTTTCACAAAGATATTTACTTTCTTAATGGTTGATAGGGTAATATGCATACTTTACATAGTGGCAAGTTCAGTGATTTCCTCTAAGAGTTCTGAGAAATTTGTTTAGCTTGATGGACACTTTAAAGATAACTCCATGTCATATCTCTCAGTAAGTAGTAAGAGAGAGATTGAGAAGCCTAAGTATGAAAGAATAGAACCATTCCAGAAAGCTAAGGGAGTAGGAAATGTCAATAGTTAGATATATACAGGAAACCCAGCAAGGTTCTCTAAATGGCTTTAGCATCCTTGAATTGTTCAAGATATTTTCAAAACATTTCTTCATGTGTAGGGTAAAATTTTCTATTGGCTTAAAGAAAATGCTATGAATATTTTTCTCAGTAGCCTTTTGTCTTTTTTTAACTTTTTTATTAGATATTTCTTTATTTACATTTCAAATGTTATCCCCTTTCTCCAAAGACCCCCTATCCCATCCTCCCTCCCCCTGCTCACCAACCCACCCACTCCTGCTTTCCTGTCCTGGCATTCTCCTATACCGGGGCATTGAGCCTTCTCAGGACCAACGTCTTCTCCTCCCTTTGATGTCCGACAAGGCCATCCTCTGCTAGCCTTCAAGAACATGGCACACAGATTAAAATATGATCTCCTTTGAGTTGGATAGGTTAGAATGCCTGTCTTAAAATAACCTACCTATAAGGTGTGAAGCAAGTTGTTTTTTTTTCTTTTACTTCAGACACAGGACAATAACACCACCTTTCAGGTCAGTTGTAAGGTCTAAATTGGAAGTGTTTATAAAGGACTTACCCAAGGACTCATGATTTGGAAGATTGGCAGTTGTAAGATATTGTTGGAGAGCTGGCTGGTTTTCAGTTGTAATGTATTCCCTAGCATGCATGAGACCTTGTATTCCAACCCTAAGATGTCAGTCTTCCTACCAAGTCCTATTCATATGCAGTGTCTAACAGCCTGAGCAAAATCATAAACAGTGCAGACACAAAAGCCTAGATGCCAGTGAGACCTGTAATGGAATCACAGCCTCTCTACACAGGCGACTGTACTACGTGACTCCTGTAGTGCTGAAATTTTAAAGTCACTCATCTGGTGAGATGGAAATAATTGGTATCATTTGCTAATGTCTTGGTTCTAACTTCATCTATCACCAAATACAAAATGGCATTTGTTAATTTTAGTGACCAATGAATGATACACAATTTGAAAGCTATATTCTCTAATAAAAAGTACTTAGTATTTTTAATTTTGTTCTCTTTTCTCTCTTTCCTCTCTCTCTCATTCTCTCTCTCTCTCTCTCTCTCTCTCTCTCTCTCTCTCTCTCTCTCTCTCTCTCTCTTTCTCTCTCTCTCCTCTCTCTTTTCTTTCCATTGAAGCAAAATAGAATTTTTCTTCCCTGTGGCTTGCGGATTGGTATATGTTAAGTTCATTCCTCTACTGTGATCAGATATTTTCTTTTCTTGTGCATCTCTTTAAGGGAAATAACCTCTGGGCTTTGCTCTGTTCCTGCAGGACTTGATTGCTGGGAGCTCAGGGAGAGAGATTTCAGTGTTTGTGAAGGATTAAGGAATATAAATCGACTTTATATAATATTCAAATATCAAGGTTTGGAAGGCAAAGGACCTTCCAGAAAGTGCACTTTAGGCAATACATCTCTATGACTTGCATTTTCAGACTAGCAGACATCACATTAAGATGGAAGAAAATAAGCCCCTTATTCATGCAATAAATCTTTCTTATGTAACCAGAACCCCTTGAAAGCCAGGCGCTAAGAGACAACACAGCGTTATCATTATCTGTCTCACAAACAGTGCAGGCTAATTTTAGTGACCTATTTTGCCTGTTTTCATCCTTCATTTGTATACTTGGCCTTGCGAATAGAGTAGTTTGAATACACATTATAGTCATATTTATGTGTATTCTTGCTAAGTGCTTTTCTTGAAGATGCATTATCAGGCATTCAACATAAACCACAGAGATAGAGCCATTTATCCTTGTTAGGCAGGCAAACAGAGGGAAGTTGTTCTTAGTACCATCCTGGGCCTAGGGAGGCTTTATTTAAGTCTAAGGTAATGCAGAGAGAGGACTCTTCTGCAGACTACCTAGAGTGTTATGGAAAGAAGATAATAATTTTAAATATGTATGCTGGCCATTGGAAAGCTGAAAAGAATGCCTTGGAGTGCTAAAGAACTCCTCCCAAGTGCCAACAGTATGCCAGAATCTGCAATGGATGACTCCCTCATGGCATAGATAATGCATAGATCGAGGAGTGGGTACTATTATCCATATTGTGTATATTAGGATAAAGGCTGGCAGATTAATAATTTTTTAAAGGCAATGGATATGCTGTTTAGCTGCAACTTTGGATTTGAATAAAATAAATGTACCTCCTTGTACCAGTTCCACTTAAAGCACTAGGCAGGTTGAAAGAGCAATGCTGTGTGTAAATGAGAGCATCTCTGTGCCTATCTATATATATTTTATATATGCAATATATATGCGAATATATATTTATATATATATATATATGCACAGTCACAGGTCTATGGAAGGTCATAAAGCCTATGTTTGAAACTCTGAGAAAATTTTACAAACAGGGAAAATATAAAATGATAGGGGGAAACTTATTCTTGACTTACTGAGACTTCACTGCCAGCGTGAACTTAGAACTAAGACCAGAAGAAAGACTAAGGGTAGAAACAAGGAGTAGGATGAGAATACAGGGTGAAGGAAGGGATAATGGGATCAAGGTTGACCTTCATAGTTATCAAGGGGGCGAGAAAAGGGAAAGGTTCCTCCTTCCCTCCCCAGTGATTCTGAATGGCCCTTGTTGCAAACCTCTTGTTTTAATGCGATATTTGTTTCTTTTACTTGTCCAAGGAGAGATGGAAGGAAAGGAAGAAATGAGGTAGGAAAAAAAGAAGCAGGAATAGATGGAGAAAAAAGAGAAAGGAGAAAAGAATAAGGGCAAAATGAGGAAAGGGATCTGGGAAGGGATGGAGGAAGAAGGGGAAGATCTGGGCAGTGATGCTTTCAGTCTTGTCAACTAAGAGATAATCCCTGAGGCAGGTTAGTCTGCGATTCCTGCTGAAGGGCTTAGATGACTCAAAAAGAAAAGTGTGAGCTGAGCCCCTGCTTTCACAGAGCACTACCTCCTTTTTGTGCACACACTGTGTCCATCCACCTCACTCTTGCATTAATACCTCTCCTGCCATGTTGGATTTTATTACCTGAAATGCTAAACTAAACTAAATCGTCCTTCCTTCAGTATCTTTTGTCAAGCAGGAGAAGATGGCCCCCTGAATCAACTAAGTAGGGCTCATACGGGCTCACAGAGGCTGAGGCAGCAAGCACAGGGCCTGCAGGATTTGATACACAACCTGTGTGTGTGTGTGTGTGTGTGTGTGTGTGCGTTATAGGTGTTAACTTCGTATTCTTATGAGACTCCTGACAGTCGGAGCTGGTGTATCTCTGACTCTTTTACTCTTTCGCTTGTTCTTTTCCTCCTACTGGGCTGCCTTGTTCCACCTTAATATAAAGGCTTTGGACTTGTCTTATTTATCTTCTTTTGTCTTGTTTGGATTGTAGTCTCTTGGAGGCCTGCTTTTTTCTGAAGGGAAATGAAAGGGAAAGGTAGATATGTGGGAGACAGAAGGCATGATGAGGGGAGAGACGGGAAGAGGAGGGGGAAACTGGTTGGGTTATATTATATGAGAGAAGAGTCTATTTTAAATTTTAAAATGTTATTTTATCACAGTAGCTAGAATAGTAACTAACAACAGAAAATTAGTTTGTAAAAGTGGATCTTTTCCTGTACTAAATGATCCATGTGGGACTAAGGCGTTTGGAAGTGTTTATCAAAAGCAGTGTGGCAAGAGATTACACCTCTACACAGCTCTAAGCAGAGCTTAATGGACTATTCTAGCAGGCGCTTGGGAAACAAACCCTGTGAAGGAAAAACATGGATGGTAGAGGCCTGGCTTGTGAGGTCTCCCTTCTTAAACAGGAAAGAAAGATTCTATCAGGAACAAGGCGTTGGGGCTGTCTGTGTGAGATCCTGGTGAACAAGATGGCTTCATTCCTCCCGTGTGCTAAGAACCTAAGTGAAGTTAAAATTAAGGACAATGGACTAGGTTATTCTACCAAGGGCCAGATAACATTCAGGCTGTGGCATGGCTGCTGCCTCCTGCACTCATCTCTATCCATAACAATTAAAGAAGAAAACAGCCAGCAGAGAAACAAAAAGGTGTGTGTTTTGCTAATCCAAAACTGATGAGTAGATTTTAAGTTTCAGCCAATATACACGTTGAAAAAGAGATGATATTTATCATTTAAATATATCTTTATTTAACATTTTTATAAATAAATATTTTGTCATGTTTCCATCTCCCTCCTCACAATTCCCCTGAACTACTTTCTACACCAAGGGAGAGGGAGAGAAAGAGAAAGAGAGAGAGACAGAGACAGAGAGACAAAGAGACAGAGAGAGAGACAGAGACAAAGAGACAGAGAGAGACAGAGACAGAGATAGACAGAGAGAGACAGAGATAGAGACAGAGGGACAGAGAGAAACAGAGAGAGAGAGACAGAGTGAGAGAGCAAGAGCGAGAGAGCAAGAGAGAGAGAGAGAGAGAGAGAGAGAGAGACTCAAACAAAACCTGCCCTAGTGTTTGGTTGATAAACTCAGCATCACTCCATTGGAGAAAACTGATTTACTTTTTGTTTCCAAGTATTAATTACAAATAGTATCCTGGTTAAGGATGGGACTTTGTGTTCACTTGCCCCTCTCAATGTTGGGACCCCCAACTTATCCAATCTTCAACAGAAATGCTTTTTTGCAGTAGATGGGAATGAAGATAGAGACCCACAACTAAGCAATGTGTAGAAAGTGAGAAACTTGAGACAACTGAGTCCTAGATTCAAGTCTTTATCAAACTTCTCTATTTAGGCTCAGGAAGGCAGAAAAGGAGTCAGTTGGATGGTAAGAGCTAACTGTAATAGAAGGCTCTAAAGAAACAGATATAGCAATACTGATGGACACATGAACTTCCAGAGACGGTGGCAGCAGGCACAGGGCATGCAGTGGTTAGTTGTAGAGAAATCTTCTGTTTAGCACTGGGACAATAGGAAAGGTTTCCTGTTAGCTAAACCTGCCAGCCTCGTACACATGGTCCTGGTTTTGAAAGTATTACAGATGCGACATTGAGGGACTCATGGAGGATTGTGTCATGCTTCCATTGCGTTTCTGAGGCCACTCAGTGAATGGTAGCAGCTTGCAGTGTCTGCAGTGAGGCACTGAGAAAACACTTTGTAAAAGTGTGAAGGTGAGACTTAAGTTTCAGTGGAGCCCTCAAGATATGGGAGATGGCGGAACAATGGATAGTTGCTGAGGAAAACCTCATTCATAAAATAGAGCCAGCTAAGGAGAGAGTCTGTGTGTGCTGCAGGGAGCAGGGCTTGAGGGATATTACTGTCTAAATTCTTGGGAATTTAGATTAATTCTATCATGTGTAACATGACTCTGCAGGATTTGGTGTTTTGCTGCTGGAATTTGTTCTTGCTTTGATCCATTTTCCCTTGTTATTTCTGAACTCTTTACCCTTGGAATTGAAATATTTACTTTGTGCCGTGATGTGTTGGAAGTCTGTGATTTGTTTTCTGATATTACAGGAATTCAAAGTTAAGATGAGAATTGAAATTTTAAACAGGGTTGGGATTGTTAAAGATGATAAAGATGAGGAGTAGAGGGTTATGGGAATCTTTGGGTGTCGATTTGAAAAGCTATGGAGTTGTGGTGGTTAATACTGATTGCCAACTGGCAAGATCTAAAAACTTAGATAGAAAATAAGCTTCAGGTAAAGCTGTGAAGGATTATCCAGCTTGCATCAGTGGAGGTGAGGAGACCATGCTGTCTAGCTTCTTGAGTGCCACTCCCTACACTGTTGTGTTGGACCAAACATTAGCTTTCATTGATCATCTCTTTCTGGCTATAGATGAGAAGGACCAGCCTCCTCCTATCTTTCCAGCCACAATCTACAAGATCTCCTGCAACTGGGAGACAAAATGAGCTGCTTTTATCAAGAGTATTATCAAAGCAGTAAGACAAGTCACTCATACAATGCAAAACAATACCTTCTATAATATTAAGATAGGCTGAATTAACTTGTGCAAACCAGTACAAACCAGACATAGGACTCACTCACTAATCCTTCTACAGTGACTAAATCAGTCTTTGTGAAACACCCACAGGGAGGAAGATTGTTGATGTCTGCTTCTCTCCTGTGACAGTAGGCCATTTGTTACCAGATGCCTATTGTTCATGTCTGCAGTCAGCACCTAATCATGTCTGAACAGAAAGGAAAAATTCAATTCTCTTGGATCATAATATATTGTCAGTAAAATTGAATATAACTCCAACATTCAAAGAAAAGTAGTCAATAAATCTATACAAACTCCTGGTAAAAATTTCTTATGGTTGTTATTTTTCCTGCTAAATAAGTACAACTTGATTTCTATAATAACACTAATTCTAATGTATTTTGTTTCTTAATTCCATCTGTGATTAGTCATTCTGAGAAGTAATCACTTGGCAAGTAGCTTTGGATTAGATTTCTCAGTAGCCATTAGCGCATGTTGTGAACTATGGTAGTCTAATGCCTCCATCCCCAGGTAACCCACTCAGTTTCCCCAGCTCTCTTTATCGTCTTGCAAGGCTGCTCACAGGCATTTGCGGGTTTGCCAGCTCCCTGATCTAAGCACTATTTCAGTTACACTTGGCATTTGAATGGCTGGTATGAGACCTAGACCGACCCATTAGTAATTTTTCTATTCAAACATATTCTGTAGCAACTTCCATTTAACATTTCAATGACTCTTTTGCTTTGGATATATTCATAATCTGTTATACTTTGACATGTTGGCAGGAAGAAGGGTCAACTGTTGTTTCTCTGACTTTGATAATGTCCTCTTTTTTTATTTTTATTCGATATTTGCTTTATTTACATTTCAAATAGTATCCCCTTTCCTAGTTACCCCTTCAAAAACCCCTATCCCATCCCCCCTCTCCCTGCTTACCAACCCCTCCCTCACTTTTTTGACCCGGTATTTCCCTATACTGGGGCATTGGACCTTCACAGGACCAATGGCCTCTCCTCTCATTGATGTCTGAAAAGGCCATCCTCTGCAAATATGTAGCTGGAGCCATGGATCCCTCCATGGGTACTCTTTGGGTACTTCATGGGTACTCTTTGGTTGGTGGTTTAGTCTCTGGGAGCTCTGGGGTTACTGGTTGGTACATATTATTGTTCCTCCTATGGGCTGCAAACCTCCTCAGTTCCTTGGGTCCTTTCTCTAGCTCCTCCATTTGGGACCCTATGCTTAGTCTATTGTTTAGCTGTGAGCCATGGGTATTTTGATCCTACTTCTTTTCTTTTCTTTTCTTTTCTTTCTTTCTTTTTTTTTTTTGATTTTTATTTTCTAAATTCCTTGTTTACATTCCAAATGCTTTCCCCTTTCCTGGTTCTGCCCTCCCCATATGTCCCATAAACCCTCTTCTCTCTACCCATTCTCCAATCACCTCCCTCCTTTGTCTCTGTTCTAAGATGGATCAAAGTATCCACACATTGCTCTTCTTCTTGAGTTCATGTGGTGAATTGTATATTGGGTACTCTGAGCTTTTAATGTCCTCTTATATTTACTGTACTTTGAAATTGTGTGTATCACTAGTTTGTCTCTCTGTGTGTATATGGTGTGTGTGTGTGTGTGTGTGTGCCTGTGTGAAGTCAGAGGACAACTTTCAGAAGTTATCTCTTTTTTTCCAGTGCAGAAATCAAGTTATTATACCAATGTTATTATACCATTTTACCAGGCTTTTAAAATTCATTCATTGTGCTTTACCTCATAGTTGGTAAAACAAACACAAATTTTTGACATAAGCAGCTTATTGATAGATAAAATGCACACATGCATATATGTATATGTGTGTATTCATGTATGTGTATATGTATGTGTATGCGTATGCATACATGTACATGTATATATAATGCATATATTTCTGTCCTAGCTTCCAAAGGACCCCTTGTATAAGTGATTATACTGTGACATAATTTCAAAGTCCTTTTAATCTGAGGTTTCAACCAAACCATCATGAAACTCTGAGTACCATCATATTAGTTAATTTACTAGAAAACCTTTGTCACTTTAGTTCTCATTATGAGACAATCCTAAAAGGCTAACACTGTTTTGCTATGTATCTGGAGTTTTGAGGGCATATTCAAGTCAGCATAAGTACTGCTAGCAACTTCAAGAGCAAACAAACCCTAAAATTTTATGCTTCTGAGAACAAGTTATTTATTTATTCAAATAAGTGCTTATTATTTTACTTTCGTCAAAATATCCTGGGTTGTGGTGCTCTCCCTGTAGTCTGGCCTCAGAAGCTGTTACTCTGAATTTTGGGTTCCTTTCGCTTTACAAATTCTAGACTCACTTATGTTTTTGCAATTCTCTATTGTCTGATTTAATGGAGAGAAGGATAGGAGAAAGAGTGAAGGAGATACTTTATATACAGGGTTTACCTGAGGAGTTTCGGAGGGAGAGACACACCATTTACTCTGACATTCCTTAACCCACACCCAATCTGTAACATCACACCCCCTTTGAAGCAACTTACAAAGATAGTCTGGCAATGTACCCTACAAAAAACAAAACAAAACAAAACAAATGTAAAGAGTAGAAAGCAGTGATCTTAGCTATGTTCTTTTCACATGTAAATGACAGTTAGCCACCTGCAGAGGAAGCTCTTCCCACATCCTATTTAGGCCATGCAGCCAGCAGGCTCTCGAGTGGAGACAGCCTCTCTCAAGTTCCTTGGTTCGGACTTTTCTTGGCTTCCTGTTTGTGGCTTAACAACATAGACAACTTATTTCTCCTCCTCAAACACTTAATATGACTTCGTAGAACAGAAACAGAATGATGACAGTGATGGTAGCTCTGGGGAAACTGAGGATGAGAGCACAGAAGGTGCCCTGGATTGCTGTGGTCTTCTCTGCCTCGGTGTGGCTGTTCTTCTGGACTGGACTGTGCACGGGCATCCTCTGCTTTCAAGGATTATCTGTTTTTATGATGCATTAGGATGATCCCTCACGTAACATGATAAGGTTTGTAAACACTCTTTCTCTAGATAGAGCACATTCTACAGTGCTGGAAGGCAGGGTTATGGGGAAGGAAGATCAACCCTCACTATTGCATATGAACTTTTCTCACAGCTGCACTCATGTGCCAAAATCCACATCCATATTCCTTTCTGTATATGTTCGTTTTCAGACCTCTTAAATTTCTTTTAACCCTTTGCCTTTCTCCCTGGTTAATCATGACTTTCAGACTGCAATTAAATGCCATAATAGATATTTGACATTTGCTTTTAGACCTTTTAATTACTTGAATTTTCCTAAAGTAAAAGCTAACAAAATTTCAAAAAAATATTTCTCTCATTGTTTTTGACACGATGCAACTGACTTTTCTAGGAATATCGCCCCTACTTTCTTAATCTCTAATCTTTTTCCTTTCTACCTGTAAACCAGCCAGTTCCCTAGTTATCTCTTGCAATGCCTTGTTAAAGCACCTGATAGTATCTATCACACAGTTGTGTTTTGATGCTTCTGGCTATTTCTGCTGGGACTGCTGCCTTAGATGAGAGGTGGACTGCTGTTAACCCTATTATGGGTGATAGTTGTACTAAATATTTGCTGCTGAGTAACACCAATTTTCAGTTGTTGATTTAGGTTTCCTACTGACTATTCTTCAATCTTTCAAGCATATGTACATTTTCAGTTCCATATTATAACAGTGCTTCCTCTTTTAGATACTGGTGGCTATACTGAATGAAGGAAATAACAATTCTATTACAAAATAACAATGAAATCTTAGTAGCTCAGCATTGCTCAGTTTAATTTTATTGCTCTTAAGAAGTCATAGGAAAAGCAACAATATCAACCAACCAGACCCCCTAGAGCTCCCAGGAACTAAACCACCAACAAAACAATACACATGGACCAATGGCTCTAGTTGCACATGTAGCAGAGGATGGCCTTATCTAACATCAGTGGGAGGGAGGCCCTTGGTCCTGTGAAGGCTCAGTGCTCCAGTGAAGGGGAATACTATGTCAGTGAGGTAGGAGTGGGTGGGTGGGTGGTGGAGCACCTTCATAGAAGCAGGGGGAGGGGAGATAGGATAAGGTTTGTGGAGGGGAAATGGGAAGGGGATGACATTTGAAATGCAAATAAATAAAATAACCATTTTTTAAAATGAAGCCATTGGTTGACATTAGCATCACTTTCTTTCTTGGGTTACTCCTTTCTGTGGAATCCAGATCCTGGAGCTTGAAAAATCACCTAATCCTTCAGACAGAAGGAAAGAGATAGAGACAGAGACAGAGACAGAGACAGAGATAGAGAAAGAAATAGAGTCAGAAAAATAGAAATAGAGATAGAAAGACAGACAGAGACACAGAAAAACAGAGACACGGGAGACAGAGACCAAGAACCAGAGAAAATAAAAAGCAATATCTGAAAATGACGTATAGTATACCTGTCAGCATTTCATTAACCACAACTTACTCACATTGTCCAAAGTGACTTGAAAAGCACTAAAAGTATATTTGTGTCGCTTGAAAGGAATGATTTGGTCAGCACATAATTCTTAGACATGGGAGAACCAAATAAAATAACATGTATAGTACCCCTGGCAGAGTGCCTGACAAATTGGAAGTATTCAATAAATATCTGATACCAGTAGAGAAAGCATTTTATGTACTGACTGGTCTCAATAAAATCCTAAAGAATTTCTACTACTTTTCCACAAGAATTAATCAAATATATCATTGGAACTGGGATGACATTTTCAAATACTGAAACTTTGACATTGCATATATTCTAAAATACAGGATACTCTGCAAAGAAGAAAAAAAAAAAGAGATGCTTTCAGTTTTGCATGCATGTGACCTGTATACAGGTGAACATATGTATGCAAACTCCAAAAGGCCATCTAAGAAGTTATGGAAATTTCTTTCAGCATGAGTTAAAAGAACATTTCGCAGAACATCTGAAGATAAAAGTTACTTGAAAGTAACTGTGTAACGTGGCTTTCCATGAACCCTTAAGAAAGACAGAGTCATAAACAAGCAAAATGACTCTACGTTGGCCTCAAAATGAGCAGCAACTTGTATTGCATGGAGGAAAAAGAATTTGTTCTTCTTCCCTGTTCTAGAATGTAAGTATGAAGTATAATCTATCACTGAAAATGCCCCCTTGTCCAGAGTCAGGGAGGATACAAGTCCTTGATATCTGACCTTTCTTCATTGTATGTGTACATATAAAATCCTATGGACTCTTTTTTGTCTTAAGAACCAATGTCTTTTGATCTTTATGTCATCCAAAAGTAATAATAATTTTAATGAAAGTAATGGCCTGGGAGTTCTTTCTGGAGAATGTCAATCAAGAGGAAAAATGTCAGAAAAATATATTAATGTCTTCATGCAGAAGAAACCTCAGATGGAAATGGTATTTGAAAGAGTTAGCAAAGGGCAAATCTTCTACAATAACATCCCATTCGAATCAGATTTACTATGGGCACACGGGGACTATCGAAAGCTTTAACTGAGGCTTCTAAAGGTTTGCAAACTAAAGATTTTAGTTTTAGAATATTGCAAGCATGCAGCAATTTTGTTTACATCTCAAAGTAAAGAGACGACAAAGCATTAGGTTTGTGGCAGTATCTTCTCCCAGGAAGTTATAAAATCATACTTCTTTTTTAAAGGCTATTGTTTTCACTCTAATTATTTTGTTTCCATTTAGTGTACCTTATCTTATTCAAGACAGAATATTGTTAAATCTAAAGACAATTTCTTGAATATCAATATGCCTAGGTTATGATTGGCATAAATGTAGGACCTTGTGAAGCCAAAAAATGTGGCATCAGATATTAAAAAAAAATTTCATTCTCAAAAAAGCTCACATTAGTGATTTTCACATTTAATTGCCTACCTGGGTGCCATTTGAGAGCAATAAACCTTAAGACATCAGAAATGGAGTAAAATTACAGGAGCATAAATAGTTATGGCCAAATTAAAAGTCATATAACAACATAAGCCAAAATTGGTATCTATGAAAGAAATAAAAAAAAAAACATAGAAGCAAATATAATGAATAAAAGCAAGTCATAATGATTAAGATTCGAGGTGAAAATGGAGGGTGGGTTGAACATAACCTAAAGCTTTTTAAGATCAGATAGATAAAAAACAGATCTCAAGAGCGTCATGGGAGTTTAGACAAAGACCTGTCCGTCTTTCACTAATGCCTTGAGAAGCAAAGCAGATTGTGGGAAACTTCTTCAATGAAAGAAGTTTAAACTATTGATGCCAAGATGAAAACCCCTTTCTCTCTTGGGATACTCAACCTTGGTAGAATGATATTTTAAACGGACAGTGTGTAATTTGTTATAGAAACTGATTTCTGAATTGTATGGTACTTAGCACCATCCCTGACTGCTATCTACTCCATGCTACAGGTGCCTCCATAGTGATAATGACGAAGATAGCTCCCAACCGAGATAAATTACCTCTGCTAACAAACATTGTCCTGTGCAGAAATATGTGTTTAAAGAATAACTAAGCACATCCCTTCATTTATTTCTTAATGCTGCATGTATGCACACACATATATATGTATAGACATACATATGTGTCCTCATGTACACACACACACACATACCTATGTATACATATATACATACATATCCCTTATATATATGTATATATGTACACACACACACACACACACACACACACACACACACACACACACACACACATTTCTCTTTTAGCTAAACAGGTGGACTTTGATTTTTCTTCTGTAGTTACCAGAAATGTATTACTGGGTTTCCTGCCAATTTCCTGGTACCTTTGTGGTTCATGGAAATTTGTGTAGTGTTGTTTCTTTTTTCTCAATTTTGCCACCTTCCTTCTCCTGCTCATTTTAAACCTGTAATGCTTTGTGTCCATAACCATTCACATAATTTGTTTTGGTATACTTTCCTAGACTTTCAATCATTCTCTACACAGGAAAAGTAAAGCCAGTATTATGTGTGATTTGACATTTCTGCTTTGCCTAGACCAATACGGGAACTGCAAAGATGCCATCCAAGAGATGTTGAGTCATGCCTGGGGTCAGCTAAGACCCATCTTGTCATAGGCACAGATGCCTTCTTTATACTTACCTTTGCATTGCTTTCTTGTCACAAGGAGTGCAATTGCCTGTTTGTGGGGCCTCTCTTATGCAGGGAAGTGCAAACATTTGCAGTTATTGAGAGCTAGTGATGGCCAGAGCCTCACACTTGGCATTCTTTTCCCCTATTTCCTAGCTTTTACATCATTATTTCTATTTTTTGGCAATATTACCTTAGCCTTAATGAAGATTGTATGAATGGCTTGTTTAGGGCTGCACACTCCACTGTCACTTATCCACAGTATCCTGTGCGGCCACAAAGCTCTATTTATCACAGTTCACTGAAAAGAGGCTTCTCTGACCAAGGTTCAGTGTGGCAATTATCTATAGATATAGCATACATATTTTAAGGGCCGTTCAGTGCTATTTGAGGTTTAGCTAAACAATAGCACTAAGTTGTCTTCTAAAGCCTACAACCTCTCCATTAGGGTTTTGTGTTAATGTTATTTTGACATTTTACACTACCAGGTATGCATTTTCACTGTTGGATTAGACCTCAAATATAATCAGAAAGAAACTGGTTTTTCCTATAACAGCTATGCCACAATTGTGCAAAAGATACATTTTGCCTGGGAGATTGTTATGGTAGTTCACAGGGCACCAATGGTCTTCTCCTACTGTGAACCTGGTCTGTACATTTCTAACAGAACTCATAAGAATATATAGCTTTTTTTCTGCTGCAGTGAATTCTGCTGATATGAAATAGTTCACCTTCTCCAGAATATAGGGGTATCACGTCAACACAAGATGGATGTCATGTTGGTTCATATTTTTCCCCTGAGCATTTTTATAGCTAGCTTCATTAAGCAACAGTAACTGAGAGTGTATGAGTGTAGCTGAAGAATGCACTCTGCTGGGGAAAACAGCACCAGGGCTCACGTTCTTTGTCTTGCTTCAATTTGGTTTCATGCTCTGGCCCCGGGTTCTAACTGCTTACTTTGCTTCATCTATGTGCATCTTATTGTTGCAAATTTCAAACATTCTGGGTCCACATTTTCATCACTCTACCTGGAATTCCCCTGCACCTGTCTTGAGTAGTCTTCAATACAATTCCTTTTGGAGGGGTGTGGATTTAAATTATTTGCAAGTATGCAGAGATTTTTATTAGCACTTCTCCTTGTTCTTAAGCTTTTCTGGCTGCAGAACTGCAGAGGCTATTAAGGAAAGGACTAGTAATTCATTTTCCGTTAACTTATATGACAGTACTTGGTTGTACAAAGAGTATGGGTATGTTTTCAGAATTGTCACATTTTAACAGAGATACCTGAACTTAGGGATGACCTTATGATGACTGCAGGGCACTACCTATCCTACCGCCGCTTCTGGGAGTATGGTCACGGAGTCCTTTGGATTCTGATAACATTATGTCTGCTTTTGGCTCCACTCTGGCTGTGAAGCTCACATCAGCCTTTTCCTGGCTTCAGTGAATTCCCACAGCTTAGATTTGCTGCTGTAACTTCCCTTGCCTTTGTTGCTTTTTTATCTGTGTTATTACCTCGTAAAAGAGTTCTGATACATTAGTGGCTTTTATTGAAAGCAACCTCCAATCTGTTTTGGAAATAGGCAAGGTATAAACAGTAAATAAATAATGAACTAGGGAAGAGAAAATTTTTATAGCTTGTTGGCAGCAGAGACGAAACTGGAAGCTCATTTCCAATTCCCGTCCCAATCCTCTTTCTTCATAACAACCTGTCTCCCCCATGCATTTGTGGGTCTGCTGTCTTTTATCATTGTGGTCTTGAAGAATTAATGAATAATCACCAGTGTGGTGCCAGATTTATTCTTAGGTGTTTCATTCACTTATGTGCCTCTTGAGGCCAAGGTTTAGTATTAGACACATTGGTCTGACCATCTTACATTACTCACTATCTAGGAGAGGTCATAGTAGAAGTTTGAACCTTTGAGTATATGTTAAGCACAGTGATGTATAATATTTTCTATTCCCATGAGAAAAATACTGTGTTTACCATTTATACTTTGAAAGTTCATATAGAATGAACGTTTTAGCTTGACTTTCTCTATTACGGTGTTCTAACTGGTCCAAGGAAAGGAAGCATTATATTTGTAGTTTATGCCTCAGTCCATAGGCCTTTCTGTCTAGCTAAGATTTTAATATTCTTGTATTTTCCTCTACAAAATATTTGACAGAAATGGGCACTTTAAAACTGTTGTGGAAAATATTAAAAACAGTCTGCCAGACACATTCTCATGCCAGTACCAGCAAGACAGTGGGATCCATAGACCTTACACTGGGCCAAAGGGCTCTGCTAGTCTGCCAATGGACCCACAAACTGTCTGCAGGTTAGGCCCACTAACCTGTGATCAGTCTGCCCACTTTCCAGCCCCAGCTTGGCCAACTCTTCAGTGGGGCTCCTGTGAGTTCATCTCACTTCCACACAATGCCCATACATCCCAAGGTCTTCCAGCTCAGCCCCCATTACCCAGTAGAAGTATGACTCTTAATGCTTGATTTGTTAGACAATTAGATATCTGAATGCTTAAAATCACAATTGCAAGATGCCATTAGAGTAATTTAAGAGACAATTCATAATGATAAAAGTTTTATTCCAATATTTCTAACCTTATAAAAACTTAGTTATTTGTGGCTAGTAAGTGTCACAAAGGTCCATGTCCGAAGCCATTTCCGCATTCCTCCCTTCTCCTCCTGCAACCTCTGTCCCCCAAACTCCTAGTTTTGCCTCTCTTTTCCTATCCAATCACACTCCTTCCACTGCCCTAATATGATTGATTGGCCATGGAAAATCCTGCAACATAAGACAGCATATTTATTAAAAGAATTCTGGTAAAACATAATAACAGGATATGAAACAGTAAGTTGAATGAGGTAAACTGTTGCAGTTTGTCATGAACAAAATTAAGTATCAAATTCTTGTGGGGGAAAATGACACAATGAATGACAGGTTTGAAAATATGTGACCCCAGGCCAACAGGTGCATTTTACAAACATGATACTGGCCCCAAAAGACTACCAGGAACAATTTTGCCAATGATTGCAAACCTGGAATAATTCCCATTGTTGTTAAGTTTAGGTTTCTGGATGTCTATGAATAATGAAAATACAGAAGAAACATGCGGTTAACTTTAGAACTGTTGGTTGGACTGAAGTTAGAGCAGTGCACTGTTAACCTACCATATAACTCAGGTCTGTCACAGTCTCCACCACTCATTCACATTCCCAGTTCCTCACTGAGCCCAGGGACATCTAACATGCCAGTGATGGTTCCCATGTACCTCTCACATATTTGCATGCAGGAGTGATGAACAAGAGCTCTCTCAGCTTTCTTAGAGGCATGTTGTCTTAGAGTTTCATTTTTCCTGCTTACATAAGATACCAAAAGTTCATGTAATTGTGCATAGAAGCCCAATTTCCAGAGATGAAACCTAAAATTCCAAGATACACTCTGGCTCATAGAGGTTTTTAAACCTGTTGCCAGCTATCACCTCAGATCTTATTCCTTTCCTGTGGCAGATTTCTTACTGGCCCTGAGTTGAAATATGTATTGCAGCATAGGCATGGTGGTAAATTCTTCCCTAAGCATTAGGCTGTTTGAACCTGGCCCGATGTCCCTGACTGCTTCAGTTCCATATCCAGGCTTAATTTTTGGTACATTGGGCAAAAACTGAGCCTTGTCTAATGAAGTCATCTTTGAAAAGAATGGGAGAAAAAACTATGAAGAATATAATTTTAATGAGGCATAAAAGATAAATGGCTTTTGAAACAAATATAAAAAGCTTGTGTTGAAATTCCAATTTGACTTTGCATTGTTAATTCTCTAAGACCATACTTAACGATTATGTAAAGTTTTAATTTTTCAAAGTGTTTTCCTTAATTGACTTTGATTTCAAAACTCTTTACTTCCCTGCCATCACAACTTCTGGCTCAGGCCACAGAGGTAATTTATAACCTGGTTTGATAACTGCGTTTTTGCTTTATCTTGCTATGCTCAAGCCTAACTCTCCTTGTTACATGCAAATTATTTTGCACATTTTTCATGAACCCATTGATTTATTGTTGTTTGGACCATTTGGGCCTTTTTTTAAAACTTGGAAGTTATTCTTATTTGTCTTTGTTTAATGTTTTATCATGAAAGTGTTGAAAACCACACAAAGGTAGACTGATATCATAAATACTTGTATGTCTGTCATCCGGTTTTAACAACATGTATCTAATTGTGTTTTGAGTCCTAGACTGTTCAGTTGCATTCCTCATGAAGTAGATAATTCTATTTGCACGTGTAAGAGACAATGACTCTGATTACCTAATACTACTGCCATAACAAAATCAATCACATTATTAATTCAATTAAAATAATATTGACTTAATAGTATTTATTATTTATTTGACCAGAATAGTTTTAGCTATTTTCCAAATTATGTTCACATATCACCACTTATCCTGCAAATATTCTTTTGTATGGCTGGTTTAAATAAGAATTTCCATAACACACTTGGTTAATTTTTCATGTGCAGTTATTATTGTTGTTGATTTCAATAACCCCATTCTTAATTCTTTTTTTCCTCACCTTGTGCTTTATTCTTTATTTTATAAGTTATTGAGGAAAAATTCATGTTCTAAACAATTTTCTATAAAAAGTCTAGTTGAGTTCCCTACCATATAGATTTTGCCGATTCCATTCTTGTGGTATTATATGAGAATACATCCATTTATTCTCTGAATTATGAAATGGTCATAGATCCTTGAAGCTCTGATTTTCATGAGAGCATTTTGTAGGCCAGGTTGTTCCCCACCTGTACCATTATACCCATCTTTCTATCATGCCTAAGTCCTGATCTTCTCCATCATCTCCAAATGTCAGTAGATTAACATTTCCCTCTACCTTCTAACTTAACAAATTTCCATAGACTGTATGAAATAAATTAAAGAACAAAGCAAAATACAAAGAACCACAAAAACTGAGAGGCAGAGAACTTCTGTGATTACGCTGGTAGTGGGCCCTCTCCCTCTATGGGAAATTCTCATCATCATGAAGACCTGGAGCTTTCTGATAGATGCTCTATATCATGAATGGTATAATTCAAAACCGGAGTCTGCTTCAGACTTTGCTTTTTAACTTTGGTTAGCACAAGAACTGACCACTTTTTTCTGCCTCCAAATCCTGGGTTGGCCCAAGGCCTACCTGCTTCCATTTTTGGAAAATAAAATATATGCAATGAGGTAAATGGAGTTTTTAAATAGAAACACTGAGAAACCAACAGTTGAAAATGTATTTTCTCAGTTTGGAACAAGGAGACATTTATAAATTTAACAAAGTGGATTCATGCTTGTGAAAAGTGGGTAATACTAGGTTGAATTAATGATTCAAGGGGCTTTTAAATCATGATAATATTCATTGTTGTGAATCTTTTTTCTTTTCTCTTATTTTATAACCCCCTACACACACCCCAGAATTTTATAATCTTTTCTCATTGAATTCATTTATTGTCAAGGAAATGTTTTTGCATGATAGAGAACAAATGGTAACATTCTAAGGAAATAGCAATGTCTATTTCTCTTTTAGCTTTTTGATATTCAGTAGCAATTATCATCCTCTTTTCAATATGGAGAATAAAAATGGAAAATAACACATAAAGGAAACATACACAAGACAGCAGAGGAGAAGATAAGGAATTCAGGCAACAGCAGGGATAGTTCAGATGTCAGACTGAAAGGCAGAGCAGAGCATGGGGTGACGTTGAGCAGGAGAGCTGTTATAAATTCCAGTATGGCTTTCCTGGGCACAAAGGAAGATATGCAGACTTTGCCTAATCTCTTTCACCGTTTGCATATCATTGTCATTGTCATCGTCATCATCATTTTCAATATTTTATTCATGTATTTAACATGATTTTAAGGATCTACTAGGTGCCATAAATATGAATTAATAAAAGAAATTATGACAGAATCTGTCCTATAATACATCTGACAGTTTAGTTGGGGTGACCAACAATAATTAAACATGCAAATGCATGTGAATTGCAAGAGTAAAGCATATCATGAACCAAAGCCTCACTAGACAAAGTTGGAAAGACCAGTTTAACTGTGGAATCAAGAGTGGCTCCTAAAGGAATCTGTGATAAAAGTTGAATAATGAAGTTAAGTAGACAGAGAGAAAATGCTTGGAGTACAGATGTGCTGATAATCATTTTATCAACTTGACACATGTGAGAGCCAAATAGGAAGAAGGAATCTTAATTGAGAAATGTGTCTGTCAGATTTGTCTGTAGGCAAGTCTTTGAGTCTTTTTTTCTTTTTTATGTGGGTGGGACCTGCCTACTATAGGTGGTTTAAACCCTAGTCAATTACTTCTTCTTTGCTTTAGAAAGGAGGTTGAGCAAGCCATAAAAGGTAAGGTACTAAGAAATACACCTGCAAGGTCTCTGCTTCAGTACCTGGCCCCAGTCCCCTGCCTTCCTTGAGTTTCTGCCATTGTTTTTCTCAAGGGTGAACTGTGAGTGATTAGGGTGTGAAAGTCAAATAAACCCCTTTTCCATCTGATTTGCCTTGGGTCGGAATTTTATCACAGGAAGAGAAAACAAACCAAAGCAGCAGGTATAAGCAATATCATGTGCCAAGGAGCTGAACTCAAAAGGAACAGGGAACTGAAGGTCCACTGTGACAACTAAAACTGAATCTAGAGAACTAAATACCAAGATACCAACAAAACAAAGGGAGGCCAAGGTTTTGTTTCATGTTGCACTGGAAAATGCAAATGACAACTAATCATACCAAATTACTTTCACATAAGATGTTAAGCAAACATCAAATGGAAGCCCAAATAGAAAGTCTTTAGGAACCCATCCTTGTCTGGGATAGCAACTTTGGAGAAATTAAAGATTTGTACAACCAGTAATGAATAAATTCAGAAGAAGGTAATGTCCAGGTCAGAGAGGAATCACTGTAGAAATATCAAATGAGGTTCATTTGAATCTATTGTATATGCAGCAATTCTGGGTTCTGAACTTTTTCTAAATTTCTGCAGCAAAAATTGCATTTGAATTCAATTTATACTTCTCTGGCATGTTTAAATAAAGCCAAAAGGCTATGTTTGGGCAGAGGAGACCAACTGTAGAAAGTTGAGGCTTCCTGGGCATTCCTGATGCTGACATCAAGATTTCAGCGACTGTGTTACTGTTTAGATTTGTATTCTGCAGTGTTGGGTAAGGGGAAAAAAGAGGGAGTACCCAAGACAGTTCTGTGATTCTCAAATCATGTCCCATGGTGGCCTTTTTAAAAGACATAGGAGATATCACTATTGAGTGTACCCTTGGTCTTCTGTTATAGTTTGTATATAGGATATCACCAAAGAGAACCATTGCATGGACAAGCATCAATCACTGACACAATAATGCATGCAGACAGGAATTTACCATGACTGTCTTCTGAGAGACTCCATCAACTGACTCACACAGATCCAGACAGGTCTTGCCACTGAAGGGTGTGTCTTGTCCCTAGTTCCTTTTATTCTTATTGCTACCTGGATATCTATCGTGAGATAAAAATGTCATGTTTTCCCACAGTGATGTTCTCCTTCACCACATTAAACAGTGAAGCTTGGAGACTCTTATGGAAGAATAGAAAGAAGAATTGCAGCCCATAAGGGGATAAGAATGCCATAGGAAGACCAACGGAACCAACTAACCTGGACCTTTGCCACTCTCAGAGACTGAACCACAAACCAAAGAACTTTCATGGGCTTGACCTAGGCATCCCTGAACATATATAGCAGATGTGCAGCTTGATTGTCATGTGGGTCTATCCCATGTGAGCAGGAGCTATCCCAAAAGCTGGTGTCAATATGTAGGCTCTGTTGTAGCTGAACTCCCTTGTCTGGCCTCAGAGGGAGAAGAACCACTGAGACTTGAAGTGCAGGGTCAGGGGATACCAGATCGAAACCACTCAAAGGAGAAAGCAAGGATGTGATAGTGGTGACTGGAAGGAGGGCAGTGAGTGGGATGTAAAGTGAATAAATAAAAACTAAATAAATTAAATTTTAAAATTTCATGCCAACTGATGTCACTATTGAAAGCTGATTGGGTCACAAAAGCACTAAGCTAACCAATGAGTGAATCCATTTACTTTTATATTTTAATGGGCTCTTAGGAGGTGGAAACTAATTAGAGGAAGTAGGGCTTTAAGGTCTTGCCAATAAAGGGTGTGTCTTGTCCCTAGTTCCTTTTATTCTTGTTACCTAGATAGGTTGAGATTAAAAAATGTCATGCTTTCCCACAAAGATGTTCTGCCTTATCACAGGTGCAAGGATGTTGGGGAAGTCATGAGAAAGAAGGGAATCTTTGAAGCAGTGATCCAGAATACCTTTTAACTCTTGAATTATTATTTTTTAAAGTAATTTTCCCCACCAGGGAAAAAGGTTAATAAACATATTTTCCGATTCCCATATAAACTATATTCCTATTTTCTGCTTTACATGTTGATTTCAGTACAGATTTTAATAAAGAAAATAATTTTTTATTAAATTAGTTTGTTTATTTGCACTCCAAATATTGCGCCCCTTCCTGGTGCCCTCTCCCTGAATCTTTCACCACCAGCCTCTTCCCTTTGCCCCTGAGAGGGTGCTCTCCCAATCACCCACCAACCCTCTTCATGCATTCACGCCCCTCCAGCTCACCACGCCCCCCAGCTCACCACGCCCCTCGAGCTCACCACGCCCCCCAGCTCACATCCCCCAGCCTCCCCTTTCCCTGGAACATCAAGTCTATAGGTTAGACTCCTCCTCTCCCACTGAGTCTGATGTGGCAGTCCTCTGGGCTTTTTTACTGTCTCTCCTACCTAATCCCGCTGCTCCTTTCCTTTCTCTCCCCTCTCTCACCCAGATCCTCCCTCTCTCTTCTCCCAGGATTATTTTGTTCCTCCATCCAAGAGGGACTTGTGAAGCATCAACTTCCTTGTTAATAAACTTCATATGGTCTATGAGTTGTATCATGGGTGTTTTGTATTTTTGGCTAATAAAAGTCACTGGCCATTAAACTATTCTTGTTCTGTCGTGAGGGAAGTTGAATGCTTCTAACTAAAAGCGGGATAAATTTGGAGAGCCATTTTTCGGTTAGAATTTTCATCTGGATCTGTTTATCTCTGGGGGGAGCACCTGATTTTCTGCCCTGTCTATGTCACAGGATTTTTATGAGAACCCAGAAATACAACATTTTGAAAGTGTTTTCCATGATGTGTAGTACCTCTTTCTTCTAAAGTTACGGACATTATGAACAACACAGAGGATTTAAAGATATAAAATCCTACTTAGTTATGCAGACAGAGAGAATGTGCTGTCAGACTTATTACTGAAGTGCAGCTAATTTTTTAATGTTAAGTGCATTGTAGAAGCTAATTGCATACTTCCAAGGAGATCAGCATGTTATGGCAAGATGCCAAGGTGCAGCCATTGCTTGGAGAGATGTTCATGAGAAAAGGGATATTTTAAAGTGGCAAAAACAACTGCTTGAAGTCAAATAATGGATTACAAGCTGATTGTATATACTCTGCTTTGCTCAAGGCAGCTCTCTCTTGCTATTCTAAAAAACTCTCTAGATAGCTTGTCTCTTACAGATCAAAAGCCAAGTCTTTTGTTTACATATCAATTCAATCATTATTCCAGGTTTTCTTTTGATTATCCCATGAATCATCATCTCAAGACCTCAGTCCCTTTATTCTTAGAGCTAGCAAAGACATATTTTTTTAATATTGCAAATGAATTTAGAGATCTGCCTACCTTGATAAGTATAGACAGTCAGCTAATTGGGTGGGATCTTGCCCTGAGATTATCAATCCTTCCACACCTGGGCCAAACCTTACTCTAGCCTAGGCTGACACTGAACTCAGGAATATGCCTGCCTTTGTATCTCACAAGCTGGCCCACAGTGTAGCTCATCTACTCTTTTAGCTTTGTGAAACCCCTCGAACAGTTCATATTGCATCCTTATATTTGGCATAGTTGAGAAATTATATATTTTGGAACTCATGTTTTCTGAATTCTTTCCCACAGTCTTAGGGGCTATCCTGAAGGTCTCAGCATTTACCCGTTTGCCTAAGGGCATAAACCTACCCAGTGGAGACTGGTTCTAAGGCTTGGATTCAATCAGGAATTTATGTGACCAGACATTGAAAGACCTTGTTCCCAATAGGTTTTGGAACAGTCAATAAAGATGACTACAGCTAATGGTTAGGCACAGGGCAGGGCACTTAGAGATGCATGGGCAAGGACACAGAGAGAAACAGAACAGAATTGCCATGACTTGGGGAAGAAGAATGGGGCATAGTAGTGGCAGGAGATAAAGCCAATCAGCCATGTAAGATTTTGGTTAAGTGGCCACTGGTCACTTCCCCGATTAGGCCTGGGGTAACAAGAGAAGGTTGGCAGTGCCCAGCCTTTGAGGTAGCCAAGAAAGATTTTTATAAAAGAAAGGTAACATGTGTGTTTTTCAACCACACTTCAATAGATAGCTCCTAGGCAGGTGTGCATGTGCAATCTGCTTGGAGCCAAAGCTATGAAGCAAAAAATTACCACAAGAGATGGCACCAAATGTGGGACAACACAATATTAAAAATAATTTTGGGATTCTGGGATGAAATACACACACACACACACACACACACACATAGTCTAGGAGAGGGGAAGAACTGGTTTCTTAGCTAGTGGAGCTGAATCACATGGTTTCAGCACAAGAAACTGGAACAAATGAAGACAGCCACTGGCAGGAATTTACCCAGGGCCATCTATTAGGAAGAAGAAAATAAGAAGCAGACAGTAAAGCTGCCTAGCTCCAGACACCAGATAAATAAAGGATACGGATTTATAGATCTGAGGATAGAAGGCGATACTCAGATTTTTCCCAGCCATGTGGGGCTTTTTTCTTGTGGTTTGAAACTGATAGGAGAGCTTAAGCTGAGGAGTTGGGAGATCCTGCTGTGCAAAGAGCCAGGCCAGCTGTTAGGAGGAAGACAATGAGAGCCAGAGAGCCAGATGGTAAATGCAGTAGCTATCAAGCTCCACAGAAGCAAGAAAGTAGGAAAAATGAATGAAAAAATGCTTTAAAGACAATTAAAAGTCTTGCCAGGGTAAACTCTTGGGATCTTTGAATGTCAAAGTACAATAATTTTGATACAACAAAAATTGGAGCCTATAAATAGGCTAATATAATAAGTAATGGGGAATTTAATAAAAGTTAAATATAGAACTGTATAAAGTTTGAGGCATTCAATCTTAAAAATATATTAGATCAATAGCAGGGTATAGGAAGCCTACTCTATCTCTGACAATAGAAGCTTAGGACTTGAGAATTAAATAAAGAAAAATGGACATAGTACAATATATACCCAGGGAGACATTAATTTCCAAAATAGGAGTATTTAAATATACATGAATATATAAAATATTGAGGGTTTTGATCTTAAATGATAAGCCAAAAACCAGGAAGTAGTGAAGGAAAAAGTACTGTGTCAATGGTTAATTTTTGTTTAGATTGCTTTAATGGCTTTGAATTGCTTTAATTATCAAAATGCTTATAGTTATTAGTTTGGTAGTTACTTTAAAATTTCTCAGGGAGAGAGATCAAGCTATGCCTTTAATGATTCCTGGTTACTGGATCAAGGGCATGCTATTTTGGGATAGAGGCTTTGTATTTATGTTGATAAGAAAGCAAAAAAAAAAAAAAAAGCTCTGGACCCCTTGTATAGTGATATGGATCCAATATGAGAGGGATAGATAGACCACCTGAAGGTCTCAAAAATTTTGAGAAAATCAAACAAGACAGGTAAATTGATCTGCTGATTCCTCCACATGTAAACATCCCAATATTTGGCTTTGACATAAAAAGTCTCTAGCTAAAACTTCAGCTAAAATAAAACAAGGAATCTTATTGGTTATAGAATCCTTAAGATTTGTTGTGCCCTCCTTCATATGACATCAATGAAGATTTACTACAATTGGTTATTGATAAAATTAACTCATAAAAAGACAGTTGTCTTTTAAGTGCTCAAACAAGGACCCAAATTTTATACTTAACTCATCTGTTCACCCTGCAAAAATCCATGAGTATCTTAATAGTACTAAAATTTTGGTTATTAGACTCATATATTGCAGAATGTGCAACTTTGACAAGATTCATCCTCATAGATGCTGAACTGACCTGCTGTTCCATTACCCTGCTTCATAATGTTGTCCAGAAACTTGCTTCCAGAACAGATTGCTCCTGATTCCAGATGATTGCCTCATCCTATTTTTCAGATGGATCCAGTCAGGAGTTCAGTCAAGCACCACTTCTTCTAAGCATACAGAGACTGAATAATAGATGCTAAAAATAATCCCATAAGCAAACTTTAGTTGTTTAACATTAAAGATATGATATAGAAATAAAAACTGACTTTCAGATGATGTTACAGGCTAAAATTAAAACATAATTCAGGTATACAATTGTAAACTCTTTAACTTAATAAAGATGGTAGGGTACTTTATCTAAGTGACAAATATGATAGACTAGATATTATTGTATACCATACTCTATGATTTACATAATTGTTGTGGTTGTGCCCATTTTATGTGTGAGACCAGAGGTTTAATTGTTTTGTTATATTTTGCTTTAATTTGGACAGAAAAGGTAGGTGTTGGAGACTGGTTTAAATATTTGATTCAGTCAGGAATCTGCATGTCCATATGCTGAAGGTTCTTGTCCCCAATTGGTTTTTGATAAATCAATAAAGATGCCAAAGGTCAGTGGATGGCCATGGAGTGGAACACTTAGAGTTGCATAGGCAAGGATGCAGAGGAATGGGACAGAATGGCCATGACTTGGGGAATTGAGAAGAGATAAGCCAAGTGGCCATGTAAGATTTCAGGTAAGTGGCCACTGGCTACTTCTCTGGTTGGGCCTGGGGAAACAGGGGAAGGTTTAGGAGTGTCCAGCTTTTGAGGTAGCCGAGATGTTTTTAAAAATAGCCTCATATGTGTGTGTTTCATCCACAGATCAACAGATAGCTGCTCCAGGGCAGGTACACATGTGCAATCTGCTAGGAGCCAAAGTGGTGAAACAAAACTAACTGCAAGGGATAACCTTACCTCCCAGACTCTTGTTGTCTCTGATTACAGTGGAGTCATTAACCTTGGCAGAGAGAACATTCCCCAATAACCTTGACAGGGAGAATATAGCCCAGTAACCTTGGCAGAGAGACTAATTCCTGAAGTAGGAAGATGATATTTATGTGTGTGTGTGTGTGTGTGTGTGTGTGTGTGCATGTGTGTGTATGTGTATATATATGTACACATATATATACACATATACATGCCTCACGCTCAGCAACCATCAACACTCATGAAGGCCCATGCACTACTGCACTATTCCAGGGATAGGAAACCATGTCCTACTATTCCTTCCACATGGCCAAGCAGGACTTGCCAGCAAGGCATATTTCTAAGAACCTCAAACAAGACAAACTTTTTGTAGCGAAGAACACAGGCTGTGTCTTAGCTAGGATGGGGACATTGGTAAAATGCCTTGAATCTGTAAATTTAACATGTTTATAAGAGATGTCTTATAACTGCTGGTATGTGCAAAGCCTAGAAAGGAGACACGCAGGGCTTCCTCTTTTATAGCCTGCTAAGGATCAAGACATTTAAGCCTTACATCATAGAACAGACATATGTGCCCCCTGTGGTTTTCTGCTTGCTGTTATTACCAATCATAACACAGATCCGAATTCTTATAACATTTTACAATTCATTAAAATGACCTCATCAGCTTATCTTCCAAGAATGACCTCCACCAGAATGGGAAAAATAAACTAAGTATCCCATTATCTATCTAAAACCCACTGTTTTTGTGTCTTAATAACTCTAATAGTTGAAATTCATATTTTCTCAAACTGTTTTTACTTCTCTAAAACAAAAATAATTACAGTGAAATGGATAAAAAATCGCCATCATATCTATAGTCATTGTTTACGTGACTAAAAGTATCAATGAGATTAATTACTAGTTTAAGTTGTCAAATATGATAGGATATCATGTACTAACTTTGTTTTACATTGTCCTCTTTTGGAAGGTACTAGCTAGATTTTTTGTGTGCCTTTGTAAAATGTTTATAATTGCATATTCTATTATGTGTAGACTATGTCTCTCATTGAGATGGAGAATCAACATGCTAAAGTGAATAGATATGAGAACTGGAAAGAAGTACACAAGAAAGCAAAATATAGAGATGTGTTTTACAGTTTATGGAAATGAGCAATGATAATGCTTTTTATTCTATTAAATCAAGGAATGAATGTCTTACAGTAGACCTTTGTTTATCTGATGTCTAGTCTTTCAAATAGATTGGGGGTGGTTCCTTCTCCCCTTGCCTCTTCTGATCACATACTGCTCTACCAAATCAACTTCCAAATACCCTGCTGCTTACAGGAACCACCTCTGTCCTACCCCAGGTCCTATTCAGACCATGGCAGCTGGAAGAGAGGTGATCATGGATTCAATTAACTTGAACTTTAGAAAAGGTGCATAGTTGCTAGGTTATGTCACTGGGAGTATGTAAATATTAGGTTTGTAGAGGTCAAAAATCCATATAGGGAAATGAGACAGACACACGGTAAGAAGGATGAGATCCCAGTCTAGGGTCCCTCAGGTTATGCCAGGAAAAACAGCTTGTTTTATTTCCCAGCTGCAAAACAGCTATGTATTCATTTTTATCTTTTATCTTACAGCCATGAATATTAAAGTATTAACTTGCGATATGTGTGCTTTGTTTCTATATTATTGAATGATAACATCTGTATATATTGATGCTCTTCAGTATCATGTACATGAATATTCAGTTTGACTTTATACATCATTCTTCATTGATGATGGGAATTTGTGAGTATGAGGCTTCTTGATGGGAAAGCATAAGTGAAATCATGGCATTATGCATATTATACTCACTTTTCTTGTGAGAATTTAAGTCTCGTATTCATCTAGAAAGCAAGCAGTGTATACAAAGGTATATTCTATAGATGTCGAGCAGTCTGATTCTTGAGCTTTGTGTCCTAAGTTATATTGTTGTGCTTTAAAGTAAATGAATATAATTCTGCCTTTGGAATTAGCTGACATGACATTATTGTTTCTAACAGGCTTTTCAGATACGATCTTGATTAGAGATAGCATTTGCTGTCTTCATAATTAATTCCCATAAATTGAAACAGGAAAGGATTTGTTAGAAGGTATTAAGTAGCTTATAGCAATTTCCAGGGGGGATTAGGGGATTACTCATGAGTGATACACTGATATCCTACTGAAGTGGGAAATATAGGGGATGTTTGGGGAAAACCTGATGACTCAGGCTGCAGGCTGAAATGCTCCATATGATCAGAACTTTCCCCATGAGTACCATTGGAACCATGTCACAGTTTCCATCACATTTGCCATAGGAAACCTTAAGCAAGACAGATGGAGCTGTCCTCATATCTGCCTTCATCCTATCCTCGTGGAAGTGTACATGTACTTCATGGCAGAATGCAGAGAGAATCCAGAGGCTTAATAGCAATGACTTTGAAATAAATCTTCTTGCATTTTCTTATCCTGCAGCATAGAAAATTAGCTATAAAATGCCTGCAGTATAAGCTGTTGCTCCACTCTAAGTTGATCTCTTACTATTTCAGCTGAATTGTTTCCTTTCAGCTTTCTGGGGGTAGGTATCTTATTCTAAAGATGAGAAGACTGGCCTCTGACATTGGTTAAGGATCCTGATCCACATTTCATGCCTCTTTCAACTTTTAATCACTACGTTTTTTCCTATCATCTCTGGGCATTACGGTTAGACATCATTAATATTTCACCCCTCCTGATATTTCAGTGTAGAACAGAATGGCTGTCAAATTTGTCACATTTAAAAAGACATCACCCACATTAGTAACTGTTCAGAGAGTAACACTTCAGAATAGAATTAACAATTAACAACTGGGTTAGACTTGTTTCTGCTCTGTGATTTGGGAGATTTTTTTGAGTGACACGTTTTGAGAATTTGTGCAACATGCACACACACACACACACATACACACACACACACACACACATACACACACAAACACAAACACAGACACACACAGAGTCATCTACCCCCTGACTAAACTCGTAGGTCTATGTCAAAGATGTTTAAAATGTAAGAAATTTAAGAAAGAGTGCAGTGATCACAAACACAGAGTCAGTGTCCTTAGGAAATAAGACATATAAGGGAGGCCTGCTGGGCATTCTCTCTTCACATTAGCATCTGTATTGCTTTTCTTCAGAATAAAAAGGGACCGTGAATTTGAAATTTCCAAAGATCAGTATGTAGGAAGATTTGGAAAAGGGCTGAAATTATGTAATTATAATATCAAAATTAAAATAAATAATTGTCTAAAATGTTTTATAAAATAAAGCCACAGTTCTTTGCAGTAGAGCACATAAAAGCAGAAAAGCAAGCTACTCTCATTATTGAAAGCAAGCTATACTGCTTTACATATCCTACACACAGATGAAATTACAGAATTCTGTAAAAACAAGAGGGGGCATGGCTGGAGAGATGGTTCAGTAGTAAAAAGCACCACCTTTTCTTCCAGAAGGACATGGTACAATTCTGAGTACCCATATGGCATCTCAAAAGTGTAATTCCAGTTCCAGGGGATCTGTCATCTTCTTACATACACACATGCAGGAAAAACAGTAATGTGGCTCTCTCTCTCTCTCTCTCTCTCTCTCTCTCTCTCTCTCACGCACACACACACACACACACACACACACACAAATTATATTTAAAATATTGAAAAAAAAATTAGTGGACATATTGATATATAGAAGCTCTTCAGTTGGTTTTACGTCTTACACCAATCACCTTGCAATTGAATATTTCCCATAAAATTTGGTAAGGAGACTAGCAAAATAAATATACTACATAAACAAAAGTCCTAGGACTGATGGGCTAAGAAAGATATGACCAAACCGAGGGATTTCTGTTGTTGTTTTCTGTTTGTTTAATATAATTACATAACTACCTTCCTTTATTTTCCTTCCTGCAGTCTATTCTATGTCTACCTACTCTCGGTTTGGTAGCCTCTATTTTTTGATTATTATTATTATGCAGAAAGAGAGAGGCAGAAAGAAAAAGAGAAATAGAGAGACAGACAGACATGTATAAACTTGCTGAAACTACTTCCGCTGACTGTGTACATGTGTTTACAGAGCTTTGAATTGAATTACCAATCAGGGACCTCTTCCCTGGGAGAAGTTACTTTCTTTTTACTCAGCTGACTTTAGTTAACTGTTGCTCTCTGTCTAGTAGAAGGACCCTGAGGGAATTTCTGCTTCCACATTAATGTTAATATGTCTACTGATACTGTCATCATTTAGGACTTGTTTGTGCAGCTATTTATTTTTCAGGGAGGTTGACTCAGGGCATGCTTCCTAATATTCTGTTTTCTTACACTTTTTTTCAAGGATGAGAACTACACTTTTATGTGTAACTAAGTCTTCGAGTATAGTTAAGCAAAGTGTTCTAGCAAACAAGAAGATTATCTACTAAAATCCAAGACCTTATTAGCCCCATGAAATTGGCTATGTTTCTTAGTGCCAGGTATAAGATTCCCCTTCCATTGAGTGGGCTGTATGTCTACTTAGACTGCTGTTGGCTATCATTAGTAAGAGAGTACCACCATTGTATCATTAAGAACATCTTGCCTTAATGCCTTTTGTTGTGGCTCATCGAATGCTGCTATTGCCATGTGATGCCTCTCCGAGGTTGAAGGTAATAACATATTGGTGAAGACATTGCAGACTTAGGACAGAGGACCTGGATTTTTGAGGTGAATCTGACTGGGAAGCCTTCTTCCTATGGTACAGTTTCCATAGTACTGGAAAGTGCTATGTATGCCACCAGGAAAGGGAAACAGTAGTCTTATCTAGCTGTGATTAAAACCAAAACTTTGAACCTTATAGTGAATCTTTTCATATAAAAGATTACTGTGGAAAAGTCTCAGCAGGTAAATGCCTATGCAAGTATGAGGACCTGATTCCATGTAATCCCAGTGCTCCTATGATGAGATGGAGGGTTGAGACTGAAGAATCAACATCTTCATAGGCCAGATAAGCTAATTATACACATGGAAAACAGCAAAAGAAAGGACATGTCTCAAAAGGAGCAAACTCAAGGACTGTTTAGTAAACTGCTAGTTACCTATATCTACTAAAGTGTCCTTTGTTGGGTAATGGTCAAAAGTGGGAAGGCACCATTATATTTCAAAAATATCTCTGTTCTTTTTGTAAATGTCAGAACACAATACAAGATGACTAATAAATAACCTGTAATCAGGGGAAAAAAGTGGATTTGGAACCCTGACTGTTCTAAAAGGTAGGTATACAATACAACAGAGGCAGTAAAAGATTTGAAGCCAGCTTGTTAAAGTTAGCCATGGCTGTGTAATTAGCTTGAGGAGGCTTCAGCAGTTCCACACCATGATACTTACTGCTTTGTCAACTTTTAAATCTAATGCTTTATAAACCCAACCTATCCCTGTTGGGTGTCAAAGTAACCATTAACCATACTACATTCCCTCTAAAGAACCCACTTAGACCAGTTTGCAATATAACTAATATCAAGTTGTCTTAGCAGTTATGACTCAACTCTGGTATCAGGAATGGAACTGTAGGGGTTACTGTCTCATGTCAGTTCTGAGGCAGACCGTAAGCTTCTGGTAAACTGTCACAAAATTATGAATTATCAGATTATTTTACTCTCCATTCTATGGTACTCTTGACAACCATTCTTCAAAGAGCATGGTTCCAAGACAGATATGTGAAAGTCTACTGTGAGCGTCAATTTACACTGAAATTGAGTAAGTGGTTCAGTTGTAGATGTCTCTGAGGATTGCAAAACTCTTGAATTCAGTTGTTGGTCTGATGTCATCGTAAGTTTTTCAAACTTATTAAAGGCTTATGATATCCATGTGATCATGGGGAAAAATATTAATTTTCAGTATCACCAGGGTAATTAGTTGTTTTCCTCTATGGATTTCAGTAAATATGTATAAATGGTTACATAACCACATTGGTGTATGTCGGCATGTATTGAGGCATATTCTGCTTGTGGCATTTATGTGACAGGCAAATGCTCATGGAGCACCCTTAAACACATATTTCTAATAAAAATGATTTAGTTTTAAAAATAAAACTAACCTAAGGATGTAGACCACATTTAGTAATATAAAAGAGTCCACTATTTTCACGTACTTATTTTAAGGTAAATTACTATGATACCTACATCCATAGACCTAGATCGCCCTTCATGCCATTTCTTTTTTTTTCATGAGATTTTTATTAGTTCTTTACTTATTTACATTCCCAATGTTGTCCCACTTACTGGTTGTCCCTCCGCAAATCCCTTATCCCATCCCCCACACACAACTTCTAAGAGTGTGTTCCTCCCAACTCACTGCCCTAGCATCCCTCTATGCTGGCTCATCAAACTCCACAGAACCAAGTACCACCCCTCCCAGATAAAGCAATCCTCTGCTACATATGCCACCGGAGCCATGGATCCCTCTACATGTACTCTTTGGCTGGTGGTTTAGTCCCTGGGAGCTCTGGTGGGTCTACTTGGTTGATATTGTTGTGCTTCCTATGGGGCTGCAAACCCCTCACATGCCATTTCTATATTTGTTCCGTTGTGTATAAAATCGTTTCTCTGTTTCATCATAGAGTAAATAAAATGAAAATTGTCATAATTTACCACTAGGAAATTCGTTTATTCCCAACCCACAAGTGTGTGGTTGACGTTTCTATGGACAGCAACTACTGATATCCTTTGGTAGCAATCCTACTTTTTCTTGCATTTATATCTTATTTCCTCCATTAGGTGTCAAATCCTGTCTTTTTCTCAAGCCTGAGTTCATCTACTGCAGGCATGCATATTTTGAAGGTACTCAATAAGTATCTGTTGAATAAATAAATATACAATGACCTGAAGGAACCATTAAGGGCAGCCTCAATATTCCTGATACTGCTTCAATATGTGAGAGATATTGCGTCCTTTCTGACTTTGTGATTCAGAATTCTGAGCCTGAAGACTCTTACATTATTTGACGCTGGAAGCAATAGCTTTTGAGGTATTCATTTTGAACATGAACCATAGGTGCCCTAATGTTTCCCAGCTGTAGCCCATAGAAATCATCACATGGGAAAGCCTGTGGGGATAACACTGAATAAGTGCATCATGATTCTTGTTATTTTGTTCTTGTCAAGCACACACACACACACACACACACACACACACACATTAATGCGCACACTCATGCACACGCACACAAACATAGAAGCACAGAGAAAGAAGGAGGCAGGGAGAAAGGGAGGAGAACTCTATCCTCTATTATTTACTTTGTTTCTTGGTATTTACACAGTGGCAGATGTGCTGCAAGTAGACATGCAACAGCAGGGATGGCATACCAAAGGACCCAGAGGTGCAACATCTGTCAAAACAGATGCTAGATAGCAGTGGGGTACAGACTTCCCAGAGAATGCTCATCTGCCAAGATTTGTGCCAAGGATCTGACCGATGATTGCTGGGCACTGTGCCTTCCAAGCAGACGGGGGCAGATTTGAGTCAGTAAGAATATATGGAGAAAATGGTTAGGTTGCCACTTAAGACGGAGAAGCCTCTGTGCCAGGGGTGTTTGCTCTGCCCATCCTTGTAAAAGTCTGCTTTCACTGTCACCTGAACACCCTACAATCATCAAACACTGTCAAGCAGTTTTTACCCTAAGTTTCATCATGGTAGATTGTGCCTTCAAATAAATGTCTTACCTTTCTCATGGAGATGACAGGAGGATTAAGTAGTTAATGCTCACTGAACTCCTGCAAGGCCTATGGCTGAAAGAACTCACAAAGAGCATTCTTAATAAAGGAGCAAGGCTACACCCATGGAAACCCTGCAAATGCAAAAACTGTCAAGACAGAAAGGTCATCTTGCATTAGAATCTCTCGTTTATTGAAATATTTAACAACTATAACACGATATAATTTCTATTATATAGAAAAGAAGAAACATACTAAAACATGTGTGAGGCAAGTATGCAATTCAAACCATTTCATTTTCACCTGGTCTAGAAGTAGATGTGTTTTGTTCTCATTTAAAAGCCATTGTGTTGTTCACATGACTACTCCTTGCTTTTGATTCATTGTATCCTTTTATATAACTTTACAGTAAAAGAAATGGAAGCTAAATATAAGGGATATTTGAGCCTTCGCAGATATGTGGAAGTAAAGTGTAAGATAATGTTAAAGCACTTGAAAAGATTCTCTTATTCTCAGAGACACTTGACACCAGAATGAGAATAACAAAATCTTTCTGAAGAGTGAGTCTCTAGGGGAGCTGCACTCTGTAGGAATAAAAGCAAGATAAACAACAATGAACCCAGATAATAGAAACTTGGAATTAGCCTAATGTTTGCTATCTATGAATCCTTTAACTTGTAACTCCAACTTTTTAAATTTTAACTTTCTAGCAATGCTATTTAACTTTCATAACCTTTTATGAATCCTCTCCTGAACCTCTCAAATCTGTTACCTTATTTTTACTAGGGAGTTGCAGTTTCTAACATTATGTGTGTCCCATTATTTAAATAGTCATAATTTCAGGTAACACACACAGAGTTTTATCTTCCATGGTATAAATTATGTTATAACATTCTGTTTCATAAAGACTTATTTATTGATGGTTCAAGTGTTTAGTGGCAATATAAATTAAAAAGTGATTTTTATGTAATAGCTATTACATCACTTATTTTAATAAATTGTCTTGTAGTTGTTATAAATACTTTATAAAGTGGGTCCTATTATTTTTGTGATTTTACAAATAAAATATTAAGTATTAAATAATCTCAGTAAGATTTTTTTAAAAGTCCATTTTAGAAGATGGGGGCCTGGACATAAATCACAATCTGGCTTGTACCTATGATATTTGTTTAGAAAACATTTTTTATTACATGGTACTTTATGGATAACCCTAATAGCTTGAATTAAATAAACATACATTCCAAAGGTGTTTTATTTGGGTAGTGAATACAATACACTGAACATCACAGATTTTAAAAGAAGTGAAAAGTTTCTTTTCAAACACACAGAGCCTCATTCATTACCAAAGTCACTTATAATGACATCTGCCTCTAAGGCCATTTGTTGCCTCAGTTCTTAAGCAGAGATGCTTTAGGGACTGATTAGATGTGGCCTGCAATGTATAAAGTAATGATATAATTAACAATAGACATTCTAGAAGCTTTCTGCTATTATGAGAGCACTTGAGCATAACCATCTCTATGGTTCAAAAGCAGTAAATAACTCTCAGCCAAATAGCTATGACATCCAGGTTCCAGGCATTTTAATATATGGGGTAATTCAATGTACTGTAATAGCGGGAACTGTGGACTTACTTTCTCAATTGACTCTATTAATGGTGAATTGCTTAGTTAGTTAACAGGATAACTGCTGGGGAATTGGAAATAAAATCATAATGGCACATGTTTGAAGAAAATGACATTTTTTTAACCATAAAGATTTATAATTGAACACATTCATCTATTAAATAAATACTGATTCGCTATTATCTGACTATTAGACACATTTTGGCTGCCATGGAGACTGAGATGGGGAGCACACACTTCCTTGCCTTGTGTAACTTGCATTCTTGTAAGCAAAAGACAGCATCTATGTGCTTAATTTTGCCACAGCCATTCCAGATAGTGATAATTGCTATCAAAAGGGGCGAAGGGAAAGCAGACAGATGAAAGAAGAAAGTGGTAAATGAGCAATAGAGGTTTCATGGTAGATAATGTAAGTGAATACCAGGATGTCAATAGTACCAATCTGAGCGAAGATATTCTAAGCAGAGGCACAATTAAGCAAAACATCAAAGTATGACAGAGATTAGTCATTTTGAAGTAGTCTATAGATGGCTACATTGCTTTTAAAGATGAGACATTTCAAAGACATGGGAGAATTGGAGACTGATCCCATGAAAGTTTGGAGACCATGTGGATTTGTATGGAGATCTTGGTGCAAAACAGTGTCCTGGTTAGAGCTGCCTGTTAGAACCTACTCACTGCAGTGAGGGAATCAGTCTAGTGGCATGCTAGCCTATAAGGAGGCAATTTCACGAACACCTGTCTAAAGCCATGACAAGTTTATGGACTATAGTTTAAGGATGGAAAAGATGAGTTCAGATTCAGCTGTGACTGTTATTGATAAATAGCATCTACAATAGGAGACTGAAAAGATTTTGATGTATGAGGATAAGATGAAACATATGATGAATGGTTAGGAGACTTAAAAATATTGATACTATGAATTCATTGTTTTTAATAGCTGAGTAGTATTCCATAGTATAAATGTTGCACATTTCCTGTATCCATTCCTCCATTTAGGAACCCATTCTGGGTTCTCTCCATCTTCTGACTATTATAAATAGGGCTTCTATGAACATAGTGGAGCTTGGTTATTACATGCTGGGGAACCCTTGAGGTATATGGCCAGGAGTGGTATAACGGGGGTCCTCTGGTAGTATCATGCCCAGAAATTCTTAGGCAAATGGGTGGAACTGGAAAATATCATCCTAAGTTAGGTAACCCAATCACAAAAGAACACACATGGTATGCACTCAATGATAAGTGGATATTAGCCCAGAAGCTCAGACTATCCAAGATATAATTCACATATCAAATGATGCCCAAGAAGAAGGAAGGAGAGGCCCTTGGTCCTGGAAAGGCTGGATGCAGCAGTGTAGGGGAATACCATGACAGGGAAGCAGGAAGGGATTGATTGGGGAATAGGGGGAGGGAAAAGTGCTTATGGTTCTTTTGGGGAGGGAAGAACCAGGAAAGGGGAAATCATTCAAAATGTAAATAAAGAATATAACTAACAAAAAAATCAGAAAAAATATTGACACCAAAACCAGTTTTTACCAACTGTTTTTTTTTTCTTTGCTATATTTCTGTGGTTTGATTTCAGAGTTTAGAATGGAAAGCCTTTATTATTTTAAGACTCTTCCATGGATCTTAAAAATAAAAACAAATAAATGCCAATGAAGAGTCTTAGAATCCATTTCCCTGTTATCTACAGCAGTGTTTTCAGTCTGTTTGAACCACGGTCTCCTCTTTGTAAAAGTGTGAGTAGAAAGCAAGACCTAGAGAATATCTAATCATCCTTCCATCTATTTACTTTAAGTGAATGGTTACATTTCATGAGTTGTACATTTTAATTTTAATGTAAGTAGATAGTCTATTAAGTGTTTTCTATTGAAAATGATCACTGGTTAATGATTGTCACACACAAAATTATAGAAGCTGATATAGTTGGGCAAATACAATTTTAGAAGGAAGGCAAGAATATCACCCTTTGGATCCTGTTGGTTTGTGTCTAGTAAGTATGGAATATATATATATGGAAAGCATTTCAATGGTGCCTTTTCATTTTAGCAGTATATGAATTATGTTGAGTTAACTGGTTTCATTTATTCTCATCTTTCTTCACAAGAAAAAATTATTTCGTTATAAAGACCTTTTGATACTAGATGTGATTGTTAAATGACAAAACTACTGAATAGTATCATTATGATCAGCAGGAGGTAGATGGAGGTAGGGAACTGAGTGGGAGAGGTGAGGAGGAGGAGAATGGGGGTGTTCGGTATGAGTTTTGGGGAAAGACAGGAGAGAGGACCAGAGGGCCAGGAGAATGAATGAAATCCAGAGACTGGAAGGGTTTGAGGGTAGGACATGCCAGAGACCTGGGACAAGGGATGCTTCCAGAAGTCTATGGGGATGACTTAGCTGAGACTCAGCAGTGGGACTATGGGACCTCAAGTGGCTACCTCCTGCAGCCAGTCAGGACCATTCCCAGTGAAAGGATATGGGCAACATCCCACTCACAAATCTTTTAACCCAAAATTTGTCTGTCTACTAGCAATGTAGGCACAGAGATGGAACCAAGGCTGGGGGAATGGCCGAACCAAAAGTGGAAAATTTGAGACATCTCCCATGGACAATAATCAACCTCTGACACTATTAATGGTACTCTGCTATGCTTGTGGACAAAACCAAGCATAACTTTCCTCTGAGAGGTTCTACCTGGAAGTCAATGGAAAGAGATATAGAGACCCACAGGCTAACATTAGAAAGAGGTCAGGGACTCTTTTAGAAGAGCTTGGGAAGGATTGTGGGCCCCAGAGGGGATAGGAACTTCATAGGAAGACCAACAGAGTCAACTAACCTAGACCCTTGTTGGTTCTCAGAGAATAAACCGCCAACCAAAAATCATGCACGGGCTAAACCTAGCCACCCTATCACACGCCCCTGCACATATATGTAGATGTGCATCTCAGTCTTCATGTGGGTCCATCCAAAACTGGAGAAGGGACTGTCCCTAAAGCTGTTGCCTGTCTGTGGATTCCATTCCCCTAAATAGGCTGCCTTATCTGGCCTCAGTGAGAAAGAATGTGCCTAGTCCTGCAGAGACTTGATATGTCAGTGTTGAGGGAATAACCAGGAGGGCCTCCACTTACTCAGAGGAGAAAGGAACTTGAAGATAGGGGGAGGGATTGTGTGAAGGGATGGGGAGGAGAGTGGGCAGAGATTAAGATGTAAAGTGACTAAATAAATAAGTGGAAAAATGCAGCAAAACAAAATAAGCACAGATAAGCCATCTACAGCAGAATTCTGGTAAAGTCAATTTGAATTATAAACACATTAGGTCTTGGTAAGTTTTCCTGCTTACCTTATGGTAGCACTCTCAGTGTCTCAAAGAGCTAAATTACTGAATAATACTAATAAAAATGGCATTCCATTTTTTTTAAAAGTCATATGCAATTAACAATATAGAGATCGGGAATTCAAATACTCTAGAGGAAAGAAGACATATTTTGGACATGGTATAGGTTTTATACTCATGAACATACTACAGCTGTGAACATCTGCACAAGACTAGTATAAGATTGGATCAGCCAGCATTTCATAATGGATGTGGGATGGAATCATGATATTTAAGCCTCCCTGAATTACATACTATTGAAGGAGGAGTGTCATGTCCTTCAGATGTATAGCCACTGATAAGTTAGTAACTTCCCACCAAAGATCTAGCAGGAAAGCCAAACATAAAATGCAATGGGTAACAAATATGAATAAGGCCAGAAAGCAGAAGGAGACTTGGTAGAAAGAAGGGTTTTAGGGGGATGAATATGAGATGAGAGAGGGAACCTGGGTAAAGCTGATGAAAATTCATTATTTAAATGTAGGAAACTGTCAAACGTTTTAAAAGCTAATCAGAAACTGTTCAATTTTTGAACGTTTCAAATCTTAAATAAACATTGAGGTAGATATTTAGAGTAATTGGTTGTAGCTTAGAGTCCAAGAACCAGTGCTTAGACCTGAGTCTTGTGCATTACCCTTTTATCAACACATAAAATGAGAGATAAGGGAGGCAAAAGAGATGAGAAAGATGCAGAGGTGTTTATTGTGCTAACGACACTGAGAATAGCTTTTTAATGTTGGGAAACCTTCGTAGGAAACTGTAAACACTGCATTTGAACCAGCCTGTGTAGTACAGGGACTAACCCATCAGCACCAACCTGCTATTGGCCAGAATTACCTTGCATATTCTAGGTATGTACAAATAAAGGTTGAGGGAAATCTTTTTCCCATTAATTTACTTATTTACTCACAGTCAGATCACCGCCCCCATCCAGATTCTCCCCTGCTCCAGTCCTGTTTACCACTAAATCCTGTAGTAGGAGACAAGAAAGACTCAGTGAAACAGTATTCAGCAAAACCAGAACGGGGAAGTGGGAAGGGGTGGGTGGGAGGACAGGGGAAGAGAAGGGGGCTTGCGGGACTTTCGGGGAGTGGGGGGGCTAGAAAAGGGGAAATCATTTGAAATGTAAATAAATTATATCGAATAATAAAAAAAAGATAAAAAGAAAAAAAAAGAGGTGCTAGGGGAAGAGAGGCAGATAAATATGTGTTCTTTTTACATCATTGGCAGTTGGATGGATGTGTAAGTGTACGAAGGAATTCTTAAGTGGTATAAAGCAAAGAAGGAAATTTGGGTTACTTGAAAACATGGTTTTTGCTGAACAGAATCACTCAGCTTTTGCAGCTGTCACTAGAAGCACTATCTGAAGCCATGTCTGCTGTTAGGCAATTTCCTCACTAGCTACATATCCAAGACCGAAGTGGGGAAGTGACCCATTAGCTGCATGTGAGCAAGGAAGACTAAGGGGACTTAGCTAGTAGGAAAAGGTACAGGAGCTAACTGTGTCATTCACGTGAAAGTCATGTACCTGTGACTTTCAAGTAAACACACACATACACACACACACACAAGTTTGATATCCAGTAGTCTGGAGAAGAATCAACTTAAATCTGTGCAGATGTGGACACAGTTCTACGTTGTGCTAGTCATGTTACCAATAGATTCCGGAAGGATTTTGTAAAGTGAGTTTTGTAGTTAGACAAATTATAGTCATAGATAAATGAATGTGAAAAAAATTATTTGTAGAACAATGAGGAATTGTGAATTTTCAGTGTATATCGTAATGCATTCAGGAAGTTAAATAAAAACAGCTGAGAGTTATCCTTTGGGATTCAGTGGAAATACATAAGAACAAATGTTTGAAGCTATAAGTGGTGCATTTATCAGTAGTAAACTCTGTTCATATATGGAATGTATACCTCAAGATGAAGTAGTCAATATTAGTAGTCAAGTGATACAGACGCAGAATAAGAGGTATAGGTTTCCAGCTTGGAAATAAGTGATAAATTTCCTGATAATTTTTATCTCTTTGGTAGGATGTTATCAAAACGTTCAGGGATAAACTAAGGATTACAAATTTTGATAACTGTTTCCATGCAACTCTCCAGGAACACTAAACTTATTAGTTTGAAAGATATGAGGTATATAGGAAGAAAAGGGTATAGGAAGAACTTTACGAAGTAAGCTTTATCACCACACACATGGCAAGTATATTCTGATACAAAGCAATTCGAGTTCTACAGAGAGAACCTGTGTTCTCCAGAGCCTACACTAATTCAGTGACAAAATTGCTATATTTGAAAATGGGACTCATGTGACTGGAAAGGCTCAAATTGTAATGAGCCTCTGAGGCATTTTATAAAATTCTCATTAGAAAATAGCATAGCCACAAAGCTACAGGGATACTAAATCTAAGAACAAATAACTTGAATGACATACTAAACTTTTAAATCCTGTAGAGTTTGCTAAAAAGCATGAATTCAGTTGATCAGATGCCAAACTAAATGTAAGAGAAAAGAATACATGACCATAGTGAAAACATTATTGGGAATTAAGAAAATGAATAAACATGTCCCCCCATGAATATGTGTACCAATTATTGATGAATTTTTCAAGCATGTGGTATCTTAACAAAGCTTAGCTTTATTTGATGAATAATTGTATGAAGCTCTCGTGTGTTTTGCTTTGAAAATTGAATGGTGCTCTGTCCTTGTTTTTAATGAGAGGCAAGTAAATAATGGAAAACATCCATTTGGTAAACAGATTGTGTTAATGAATGAGCAGAACCAAATGCTTCCTCTTCAGTGTGGGACAGTGTGGGACAGTGTGGGACAGTGTGGGACAGTGTGGGACAGTGTGGGACAGTGTGGGACAGTGTGGGACAGTGTGGGACCGTTGCAGCAAGCTGTTCTTCCATTCTGACGAGAGATTAGGCTGTCCAACAGTCTCCATGAAACAGAGAAACTCATAGAAGACATGCTTTCAAATGGCCTTTCTGAGAAACTTTAGTAACTTTAAATATAATGGCATTGCAATAAACATAGAACCATGTTTTCTAGTAGTTGATTGTCTATTAGCCTGGCAGCATTGAATAAATTCACATATTTACCAACCCATTCGTTTCCTCTTTCTATTCCAAGTACTCATTGATTGATCAATCAATCAATCCAATGACCTGTCAATCTATTCATCCAATCATCTATCCATCTGCCCATTCATTGATGTGATTATTCAAAGCATGCCTTCATATATCTGAATAGTGCAACTTACCACAGTAACAATGTAACGTTTGGAAAATCATTAAACCTAAGTCAGAACTTTCTAAAGTAGAAAATAGGACTAAAAATGTTTGCTTACCCATGTGGATTTATTATGGTGAACTAGGACATTAAAGAATTTTAAATGCCTGATATTTTCTTTGAAATGTATTAAGCTCTCATTCAGCATTAGACATAATGGCTATTTCATTATAGTGATGTACATGTTAATACTGAAATTCAAAACTGTGCTCAATACTCTGATGATAGGTTTCCTTCATTAACTACTTTTAATATTATAGACACCAGAGGAAGCAATTTTAAAATTAAGTAATCCGTATCTTCATGAAAATCGTCAGTCCTTTGAAGTTCCTGTTACTTACCAACTTTTCCTTGGGGTAGGCTGTTTCTTTTGAGAACTTTTGAGTTTGTTTCTGAACTTTGTTCAGAATTCAAGATTCCCTACCTCAGACAGAACAATCTTGACTGGGCAGAACATAGACTGTATCTAAACTTCTTTGGCATGCTTCATTCCAAATGAACATCAGTCTGAAGGTACTACCTGCTCTCTCCACACAAACTGTCCTGAAAATAACTGTGCTTTCCCAAGAGACTTGAATAACAGAAAATTCTCTGGACCAACCCTCACTATGAACACGTTTACAAAACATGCTTACAGTTTGGATCAGTTTTCATTTTCATCACTTGAAAACTCCTCTGCACTATTTCTTCTCTGTGTGACAGACAGGCACGTGCCATGGCTGGCCCTATTCTCCAAGATAAATTCTGCAAAACTAAGTTGGAGCTAACTACAGGCAACTGAGGCATGCTAATAATAGAAGAAATAGTCTTCCTCAGGAAAGAACACAACAACAGGTTACCTAGTACCCATAAATGAAAAGGTATATACAATTAATATTATATAGATTGAACAGGGCATATTTAGGAGTATATGTATATACATATAATATATGCATGTAATAACATTTATATGGTGATGAATTTGAGATGAAATCAGAAATAAGAAGTATATGGGACAGTTTGGAGAGATGAAAGGCAATGGAGATATGGTGTAAATATAATCTGAAAAATAAAATGAAAAAGAAATGTTAATCATGTAAACTAAGCAGATGATAAAGCACACAGATACAGTGAAATTTTGGAAGAATTGAATTGTTTGTAATCCCAAACAAATATAATATGATGTCACCAAGCAGGAGGGCTTTGAACTTTAAACATCCATAATGAAAAAAGGCCTGATTTGTCCTGTGTGTAGACTACATTAATGCATTGTGATAATACACTGGAAAAGTGCTATGACATCTTGGAATATTCATAGAGTCCTTTGTGTCTATAAAACACTTCAATGATAGAATCAGATAAAGCTGTGCAAAAGTATGGTAAATACTTCTACATAAAAAGGCATTTCTCAGTATTCTTTTAATAAAATTAATAAAAGAGAAATCTATAAGGAGATAAAGATGAACACAGCACTGCAAAAAGAATCATTTTTGGTGCTGTGGAGATGGCTTAGCAGTTGAGTGCTTGCTGTTCCAGACAACCTGGGTTGTGTTCCCATCATCACTCGTGTTGGACAGCTGCCTGCACCTCTACATAGAGGGCATCCAATGTCCTCTCTTGGAACTTCCACACATGTGGCATATGGTAATGTAGAGACTTATACATAATCAGAAATAAAAGAAAATTTAAAAAGAAGCTATTCACCACCAGGCATGGTGGCTCACACTTTTATTCCCAACCCTTGTAGGCACATGCTAGTGGATAACTGAGTTCAAGGCAAGCCTTTTGAATAGAGTGAGGTCCAAGACAACCAAGGTGACACTGACACAGGACAACACTGTTTTGAAACCCTAGATCCCACAAAAGAACAGCAGGAATCTTTCACTTGGGATCCTAAAGTTGGAGTTAGATTCAGATAAGAAAATGAGGTAAGATATATATAATCATCCACTCAATGTATTTATTTACTCTCCGTTATGTCCTTAGACATCTAATAACACATTAGAATAAAACATCAATAGGAAACAGAAATAAGAAGCAACACTTGCTGTTTCATAGATTTTTTTTGTTTAAATGATGAAGACAGACAATGTAGAAATAAGTTGACTTTAATTTCAGATGGCTATAAATACTATGAAAAGAAGAAAGTAATCATGTGAGTGAACCAACTTCTCTGAGAGCTACAGTTGGAGTGCGATCTAAGAAGCAGGGTCTTCATCTGCAGTAGGGCAGCAAGTGCAAAGATCTGAGGGTGAAATTTCTAGAGCTTTATAGATAAAGGAAGAGAATACAAGGTTAAGTGCAGGCATTTAAGGAGAAATGGCCATTCAGAGCTTCACACAAAAATGGCTTTTATTTTAAGTTAAACGGGGGGATAATTGGAAGTTTTTGGTTTTCCCAGTTTTTCATCTTATTTTCAATTGTTCATGTAACATTTATTTTAATGACTACATATTAGTCCAAATGTGGGCCTCATTGAATTCAAAATAACTTAAATGGTATTTTCTTTTTCACAATGATATAAAAGCAGTAATTAAAAATAAAAAATAAAGAAAATAACCCAAAATGTGTATAGTTTTGAGAAAAAACTCTTATATCTCATGAGAGTTGAATAATAAAATAATGGCATTTAAAAAAAAAACCTTCATTTAGCTATGGGTTAGAGTTGGTACATGGTTCAACTCTTCTTAAATAAAATAAAACTGCTACATAAGATGTTGGCACTCACTGGATAGATATCTGCCTTTCTGTTTGGTCTCAAATGTCCAAGGAAGCTGTGCTTCTTAGCACCTCTACATTTTACAAAGCAGGTCTTACCTATGGAGTGAGAATGGGGATAATTGCTGCTTCTAGTCGTTTGGATCTAACAGTTTCAAACCTATTTGGCTTGTGTTTTCTTACTTCTCTGACTTGTCTACTAAAGGGTTTTCAATAGACAGTACTGCTTTCAAATTCTCCATGCACCTGTTTTTACACTTGTTATGTGAAGCTCATCAGGGTGAGTATGAGGGCATGGGTAGAAAATAGCAGAGGTTCAGCATAACAGGATCTTGAGTTACGGTGTGAAGTTGTCTATCTCTTTATTAACCTACAGAACACTGTGATGTAAGGCAGAAATAACTTTTATCTGTGTTTAGGTATACAGATAGAGCAATCACTTTTATCAGCATTTTCTAAGTCATACTCTTTAATACAAAAATTAAGATACTTCGTGGCAGTTTAGTAAGCATGGAAAACTCATAGGAGAGGTACTAAAAATGCAGTGGTATTTATGATCTCTCTGACCCTTCTGATTTTTTTCTGAGCTATAGATTCAGAAACTGTCATGTAGATATATTCAATGTTCTTCAGATTCTTACAGTCCATTGATGTCTGTGATGTGTATAGTTGTAGTTTTCTATGATGTCTTTTTATTATAAAGAAGCTGCATTTGCCAAGGAGCAGTAGCTCCTTATCTGGGAGTGTGAGGATAAGATTTAGAATGAAGTAAGGAGGCCCACCTGTCCTGGCTAGGAGCAGAGAACCAGCACTGGAACAAATACACAGTGCTGGACCCTATCCCTCACAGCACACAACCCAGTTGGCACCTGGATCCCCCAGGTGAGACCCTAAGCCCCACCCAGAGACACAGCACACTGAGGAAGCAGATTCCCACCCAGTTGAATTCCAGAGTGCCCAGGCTCCTACCTGTGCCCACTCAGAGCAGAGGCCTGATCCCACGCAGCACCCAGACCACTGGCAGCTCTACTCCCTAGCTTAGCTCCCAAGAATCACAGGATCACAGGGAGGACAGGCTCTAGTCAGAGACAGGGAGACCAGATAAAACCAGAGATCACAAGATGGTGAAAGGCAAGCATTACAATGGATACCAATTTAACTTGTCAACATCAGAACCCAGTTCTCCAACCACAGCAAGTCCTAGATTCCCACACACACCCTTAAAACAAGATTGAGAACTAAATTCTCATTTCATGAAGATGATAGAAGACTTTAAGAAGGACATAAATAACTCCCTTAAAGAAATGCAGAACACAAGTAATCAAGTCGAAGCCCTTAAAGAGGAAGGACATAAATCCCTTAAAGAATTATAGGAGAACACAATCAAACAGATGAAGGAATTGAAAAAAAACTGTCCAGGATCTAAAAATCAAAGTAGAATCATTAAAGAAAATTCAAAGGGCGACAGCTCTGGAGATGGAAAAGCTAGGAAAGAACAAGAGTCACAGATGCAAGCATCGCCAATAGAACACAAGAGATAGAGGAGAGAATCTCAGTGGCAGAAGATACAATGTAAGACATAGACACAACATTTAAGGAAAATACAAAACCCAAAAAGCTCCTATCTTAAAACATTCAAGAAATCCAGGACAAAATGAAAAGAACCAACCTGAGAATAACAGGTATAGAAGAGGGTGAAGATTCCCAATTCAAATGGCCAGAAAATATCTTCAACAATATTATGAAAGAAAACTTTCCTAACCTAAAAAAAGAAATGCCCCTGAACATATAAAAAGCCTACAGAACACCAAACAGTTAGGACCAGAAAAAATATTCTGCTTGTCATATAATAATTGGAACACCAAATACACAGAAAGAAAGAATATTGAAAGCAATAAGGGAAAAAGGTCAAGTAACAGATAAAGGCAGATCTATCAGATTTCTTTGCAGAGACTATAAAAGCTGAGAAGAGCCTAGGCAGATATCATACAGACCCTAAGAGATCAAAAATGTCAGCCCAGGGTACTATACTGAGCAAAACTCACAATTATCATAGATTGAGAAACCAAAGATTTTCAAGACAAAGCCAAATTTAAACAATATCTTTTTACTAATCCAGTTCTACAGAGGATAATAGAAGGAAAAGTCCAACATAAGGAGGGAAACTATACCCAAGAAAAAGCAAGAAATTAATCTTTTCACAACAAACTCAAAAGAAGAGATACACACACACACACACACACACACACACACACACACACACAGAAACACACACACAGGCACACACACATGCAATTCCAACTCTAACAACAAAACTAACAGGAACCAACAATAATTGGTCCCTAGTATCTCTCAGCATCAATGGACTTAATTCCCCAATAAAAAGACATAGACCAACAGACTTGATATGTAAAAAGGATACAAAATTTTGCTGTGTACAAGAAACACACCTCAGAATCAAAGACAGACATTCCCTCAAAGTAAAAGGATGGGAAAACTTTTTTCCAAGCAAATGGTCCCAAGAAACAAGGTGGAGTAGCCATGCTCATATCTAGCAAAATAGACTTTCAACCAAAAGGTATCAAAAAAGTTGGTGACTGTCACTACATAATTATCAAATTAATAACCCACAAAGATGAACTATCAATTCTGACCAGTTAAGCTCCATATTTAAGGACACCCACATTTGTAAAAGAAATGCTACTAAAGCTCAAAACACACATTGGACCTCACATAATAATAGTAAGAGATTTCAACACACCACTCTCACAAATGGATGGATCATGGAAATAGAAACTAAAAACAGACACAATGAAATTAAAAGAAGTTATGAACCAAATATATTTAACAGATATCTACAGAACATTTCACCCTAAAACAAAAGAATATACCTTCTCAGCATGTCAGATACTTTCTCAAAAACTGACCTTAGACACAAAACAAACCTCAAATATATAAGAACATTGAATTAACCCCATGTATTCTATGAGACCACCATGGACAAAGGCTGATCTTCAACAGCAACAAAAACAAAAGAAAGCCCACATACATGTGGCAGGTGAACAACTATCTCCTCAATGATAGCTTGGTTGGGGAAGAAATAAAGAAAGAAATGAAAGACTTTTTAGAATTCAATGAGGATGAAGGTACATCATAGGTGAACTTATAGGACACAATGAAAGCAGTGCTAAGAGGAAAACTCAAAACTCTGCATGCCTCCAAAAAGAAATTGGAGAGAAAATCCACTAGTAGCTTAACAGCTCACCTAAAAACTCTAGGAGAAAAAGAAGCAAATACAGCCAAGAGGAGAATAAGGCAGGAAATATCAAACTCCATACTTGAAATCAACTAAATGTAAACAAAAAGAATTATAAAAAATCATTAACCAATCTAGGAGCTGGTTCTTTGAGAAAATCAACAAGATAGACAAACCCTTAGCTAGAATGATCAGAGTTGCACAGCGGCAGTATCCAAATTGACAAAATCAGGAAAGAAAAGGGAAACAACAACAGAAATCAAGGAAATTCAAAAATAAAATAATAAATAAACAAAATAAATAAAATAATAAAATAATCAGATCCTACTACAAAAGCCTTACTCATCAAAACTTGAGAACCTGGATGAAATGGATGATTTTCTATACAGATACCAGGTACTGAAGTTAAATTAGGATGACATAAACCTTCTAAACAGCCCCATAAACCCAGAGGAAATAGATGTAGTTATTAAAAGGCTCCCAAAGAAAATGAGCCCAGGGCCAGATGGTTTTAGTACTGAATTCTATCAGACTTTCAAAGAAGCTTCAAGCTATTCAACACAATAGAAACAGAAGGAACACTGCCAAATTCTTCCTATGAAGCCATAGTTACACTGATATCTAAACCACAAAAAGACCCAACAAAGAAAGAAAACTACAGACCAATTTCCCTTATGAATATCAATGCAAAAATATTCAATAAAATTATTGCAAAACAAATCCAAGAACTCATCAAAAAGATCATTCACCATGATCAAGTTGGCTTTATCCCAGGCATGCAGGGATGCTTCAATATATGGAAATCCATCAATATAATCCACTATATAAACAAACTCAAAGAAAAAAACTACACGATCATCTCATTAGATGTGGAAAAAGGCTTTGACAAAATACAACACCCATTCATGTTAAAAGTATTGGAGAGATCAGGAATTAAAGGTGCATACCTAAATATAATGAGAGCAGTATACAGAAAACCAATGGTCAACATCAAACTTAATGGGGAGAAACTCAAAGCAATCCTACTAAAATCAGGGACTAGACAGGGCTGCCTACTCTCTCCCTACCTATTCAATATAGTATTTGAAGTTCTAACCAGAGCAATTAGACAACAAAAGAGATCAAAAGGTTACAAATTGGGAAGGAGGAAGTCATCAATATTCACAGATAATATGATAGAATACATAAGTGACCCCAAAAATTCTATTGGAAGCTCCTACAGCTGATAAATATTTTCAGCAAAGTGGCTGGATATAAAATTAACTCAAATCAGTAGCCTTCTTCTACTCAAGGGAGAAAAGGGATGAGAAAGAAATTAGGGAAATGTCACCCTTCACAATAGTGATAACTAAGATTAAATAGCTTGGTTTTACTCTAACAAAGCAAGTGAAAGATCTGTATGGCAAGAATTTCAAGTCTCTGAAGAAAGAAATCAAACAAGATCTCAGGAAATGGAAAGATCTCCCATGCCCATAAAAATTTTATCTCAATTCTTCATAGACTTAGAACAATTATCAAGTATATTTGAAATAAAAAAACCCCTAAAATAGTAAAAGCTGGTTTCAACAATAAAAAACTTCTGGGGGAATCACCATCTCTAATCTCAAGCTATAGTTTAGAGCAATAGTGATAAAGACTACATGGCATTGGTACAGAAACAGGCAAGTAGATCAATGAAATAAAATTGAAGACCAAAAATGAACCCAAACACTCACTTGATCTTTGACAAAGAAGCTAAAACCATTCAGTGGAAAAAGACAGCATTTTCAACCAAGTGGTGGTTTAAATGGAGTGCAGTATGTAGAAGGATGCAAACTGATCCATTCTTATCTCCTCATACAAAGCTCAAGTCAAAGTGGATCAAGGACGTCCACATAAAACCAGATACACTAAATCTAATAGAAGAGAAAGTGTGGAAGAGCCTCAAATACTTGGGCACAGGAGAAAACTTCCTGAACAGAACACCAATCCTTATGCTTCAAGAGCAACAATTTACAAATGGGACCTCATAAAATTGCAAAGCTTTTGTAAAGCAAGGGACACTATTAATAGGACAAAACAGAAACCCACAGATGGGAAATGATCTCTACCTATCCATAGAGGACCAATATCCAAAATATACAAAGAACTCAAGAAGGCAGGCTCCAGAGAACTAAATAACCTTATCAAAAATTAGAGTACAGAGCTAAATAGAGAATTCTCAACTGAGTGGCTGGAAAACACTTAAAGACATGTTCAACATCCTTAATCAGGGAAATGCAAATCAAAACCACCCTGAGATTCTACCAGTTAGAATGACTAAGATCAAAAATGCAGGTGACAACAGCTGCTGACCAGGATGTGGAAAAAGAGGAACACTCCTCCATTGTTGGTGGGATTGCAAGCTGGCATAACACCTCTGAAAATCAATCTGGTGGTACCTCAGAAAATTGTACAGACTATTACTTGATGACCCAGCTATACCACTCCTGGGCATATACCCAAAAGATGCTCCAACATGTAATAAGGACACATGCTCCGGTATGTTCATAGTAACCTCATTTATAATAGCCAGAAGCTAGAAAGAACCCAGATGTCCTTGAACAGAAGAATGGATATAGAAAATGTGGTACATATACACAGTGGAGAACTATGCAGCTATTAAATACAGTGACTTCATGAAATTCACAGTCAAATGGATGGAAGTAAAAAATATCATCCTGAGTGAGGTAACCCAGACACAAAAGAACACACATAGTATGTACTCACTAATAAGTGGATACTGACCCAAAAGCTCATAATGCATATGATACAACCTACAGATCAAATGGAGCATAGAAAGAAGGAAGATCAGGGGTGTGGATGTTTCAGTCCTGCATTGAGACAGTCCTGATTATGGGAGATAGAAGGAGAGGGAGACAAGGAGAAAATAGAAGGAAATAAGAATGGCAGTATTAAAAATCTAGAGGAGATATGGAGAGAGATACAGAGGGTCAGGAAATTTAATAAAAATAGTTAGCAGGGTAGATGAGGAACTGGGACCCAATGGCATTGACTTTACCCATAATGCACAGAGAAGGGGAAGATAGATCCTGCAGAGAGCACCTGCAGTAGATAGGCACAGTCCCTGGTAGAGGGATGGAGCCACCCACCCATCTCAAAGTTTTTTTAAACCCAGAAACTGTTCTGGTTCAAAGGAAAAACATGGACAAAAAGTGGAACAGAGTCTGAAGGAAAAGGCCAAACAGGGAAAGGCCCCACCTGGGCATACATCATGTCTGCAGACACCAAGCCCAACACTGCTGCCATGTTCAACAGGCACTTGTAGAGAGGAACCAAGTGTGGCAGTTCCTGGGCAGGTCTGGCCAGCAACTGACCAATGCAGAGGCAGATGCTTGGAGCCAACCATCAGGCTGAATCCAGAGAACATGGTGGTGGAGCCGGTAGAACGACAGGAGGACTGGAAGGGGATTGTAAGATAAGCATAGACTGGCCTGACCACCCAGTTCTCCCAGAGACCATGAACCAAGGAGTATACCTAAAGGGATCTTTGGCTCCAGACACATATGTATCAGAGGATGGCCTTGCCTGACAGCAATGAGAGGGCCTTTAGTCCCCTGGAGGTTTAATGCCTCAGAGTAGGGGGATACTTGAGCAGTGGGGCAGGAGAGTGTGGGTGGGTGGAACAGCACTCTCAAACAGCAAAAAGGGAGGGGGTGGGCAGATGTGGGATGGGGGTTGGTGGAGTAGGTAACCTTGAAGATATCATTTTGTATGTAAATGAATGGAATGATTAAAAAATTAAGAAAAAGAGAATGTAGTAAGGAGCAATCCTTGTCTAGCAAAGTGGCAACTTTTCAAACTGCCATAGCTTCACTAGGCCCAGGACACTGGCTCAGTGTTTAGTACCAAGCATAGCTTCCCTCTTCTTAGGTAGATTAAGTCCATCTGCACAACTCTTTCACACTCTTTCATCTACCAAGCAGCAGGGTTTAAGGTTCACATGGACTTTACATCATTCTACATATGGACTCTGAGCCACCCTACATTTTGACTGCACCAAGCTACATATGTAATCTGTATCACCCTACATATTAACTCTGTACTGCGTACTTTGTACCACCCCACATACTGACTCTGTACTACCATGCATATTGACAATGTTCCACAGTATACATCACATGTGTAGTTTTCCAGGATGTCAGTCTCCACAGTATGGGAAGTTAAAGGACAGTACATCCCTGGCAGTATTTGAGCTGAGTGGGTGCAGTGACCGGGAAAGAGCTCTGGATAGAGCTTGGCACTTAGGGTCTTAGCATCTTTGCCTTCTCATCCTTTGCACTGAAAGGTAGAGTTAAATTTCCTTCCACTGACTTGGAACTGCCAGGAAAATGTGGTAGAGAGTAATATATTTGAATCTCTGAAACCAGACAATGGGAGAATTAGATACTTTCTTGTGCTTGTTGAAAGGAAGGAAGGAAGGTAGGAAGGAAAGAAGGAAGGAAGGAAGGAGAAGAGGGGATGAAAAGGAGGAAGAGATGAGGATAGGAGAGAAAGTTTACTTTTAAATAATTCTTCCCTAATAAATAAAATATTGGTATTTCTATTTATTAATTTCTATTATAATTGCTACTTCTTCTACATCTAACTTTATATCTACCATCTTAGAGAAGCCAAAGCCTCCTAGGGACATCTCTGTGAAAACAGAGAAGCATCTTACCAAATACAGGCTTCCAGTCATGTCACAGAACACAAGTTGTCTTATATCCTTCATTCTGCCCAGCCATCCCATAATCCTTGTTGAAGCTATTGGCCACAGAAGTTGTATCCTGAGCCACTTATTAATTTCTTATTCATGAAAATAATATTTGTAAAGGTAATTATAGCTATTCATCATTAGATAAATAATAAAAATAGTAACTGCTGCAAAATTTGAAATTCAAATTAATGTTTTCTAAATAATTCATGTTGGTTACAAAAAATACAATTCAGAGAATTTAAACATGATTAATAGCAAAAATGCTTTATTTTCAAAATATTATAGTGTGAAATGAAAGCAGTGTTGAGAAGAAAACCGGTGGGCTGAAATACATCTATATTTAGTGCCAAATCTAGGAAGTAAGGAATTGAAATGAAAGAAAACAAGTCACAAGGACAATTGAAATTAATAAGTAAATTAAGGACAAAAGAAATTATAAGTAAAAATATATGTTTTCATTTTTTAGTGAAGAAACCTATTTAAAGATAGACTTTCTCTCCCTTCCCTCTTTCCTTCCTTCCCTCATTCCTTCTTTTCATTTCTTCTTTAGTTGTTTTTTCATGTGATCAGCACTTTATAAAATTTAGACTTGAAAATGTAAAGGGTTGAGGGGATGCAGTTCAGTGTAATACCGTTTAACTGGAAAAAACAAAACCCTGGGTTTATATCCTTTCAAAAATCAAAACAGCAAAAGGAAAATGCAGAGAATAAAAACAAGTCTGGAAACAACACTGAAGACATAGTGACTGATCTTTGAATTAAAGGAAATATAAGGTAGATTTTAGAATAATTTTATTCCAAACTTAGGAAATCACCTAATTACTAGGAAATAAGAACAAATCCATCCTAGTAACTTATCAAAGCTGTGTCAAGAAATAATCTAAAATAAAAATACCTCTCGGGTAGGTGGATAAATTGAAATACTTAAGAAACCAATTTAACATGTCTAGAAGGGATAGATTGACCAAGCCTCCCAATTTTCATAGAATAGTTCCAATTCAGGTGCAATTTGCTTACATAAATTGGTTATCACTAAAATAAGAAAAATTGTTCTAGCAATAACACTTACTAACCTTTATTAAGTTCTCTCTCTGGGGAAAGATATTTCTTAGAACTTCTATAGCTGTCAACAAGACTTAAATTTTCATCGCAACCCTGGGAGGGAGTCATTTTTCCTCATTTTAAAAATCAAAAGCCATGTTTAGGTATGGGCCTTGAATTCCTGATCTTTCTAAGACTTTTAAGGGATGAAGGGATGCTGAGTTTTGCCACATGCTATTTCAGCATCTAATGAAATGATCATGTGGTTTTCTTCTTTGAGTTTGATTATGTAGTGGATTACATTGATGGATTTCCATATATTGAACCATCCCTGCATCCTGGAATGAAGCCTACTTGATCATGGTAAATGATTGTTTTGATCTGTTCTTAGATTTGGTTTGCAAGAATTTTATTGAATATTTTTGCATTGATATTCATAAAGGAAATTGGTCTGTAGTTCTCTTTCTTTGTTGGGTCTTTTTGTGGTTTAGGTGTCAGTATAACTGTGGATTGATAGGAGGAATTGTGTAGTGTTCCTTCTGTTTCTATTTTGTGGAATAGCTTGAAGCTTCTTTGAAAGTTTGATAGAATTCTGCACTAAAATCATCTGGCCCTGGGCTCATTTTCGTTGGAACCCTTTTAATAACTACATCTATTTCCTTTGGGTTTATAGAGCTGTTTAGATGGTTTATCTGCTCCTGACTTAACTTTGGTATCTGGCATCTGTCTAGAAAATCATCCATTTCATCCAGGTTTTCTGGCTTTTAAATAATGACTTTTGTAGTAGGATCTGACTATTTTTTTGAATTTCCTTGGTTTCTGTTGTTATGGCTCCCTTTTCATTCCTGATTTTGTTAATATGGATGCTGTCTCTGTGCCCTTTGGTTAATCTGACTAAGGGTTCATCTATCTTGCTGATTTTCTCAAAGAACCAGCTTTGGTGGGATGGCAAGCTAGTACAACCCCTCTGGAAATCAGTGTTGTGGTTCCTCAGAAAATTGAACACAGCATTACCTGATGACCCAGCTATACCACTCCTGGGCATATACCCAGAAATTGCTCCAACATGTAATAAGAACTCATGCTCCAAAGCAGCCGTATTTATAACTGTCCAAAGCTGGAAACAACCCAGATGTCCCTCAACAGAGGGTTGTGTTTCATTTACACAATGCAGTACTGCTCAGCCATTAAAAAACAATGACTTCTTGAAATTCGCAGGCAAATGGATGGATCTTAAAAATATCATCCTGAGTTAGGTAACTCAGGCACAAAAGAACACATACGGTATGGGTATGTTCTTACTGATAAGTGGATATTAGACTAAAAGTTCTTAATACCCAAGATTCAATTCACATACCATAAGAAGCCTAAGAAGAAGAAAGACCAAAATGTGGATGCTTCAGGGCTTCTTAGAAGGGCAAACAAAATACTCACAGGAGGAAATATGGAGACAAAGTATGGAGCAGAGACTGAAGAAAAGTCCATACAGAGTCTTTCCCACCTGGAGATTCATCCCATATACAGCCACCAAACCTGGACACTATTTTGGATGCCTGGAAGTGCTTGCTAATGGAAGGCATGTATGGCTATCTCCTGAGAGGCTTTGTCAGAGTCTGTCAAATACAGAGGCAGATGCTCAAAACCAACCATTGGACTAAGCTCTGGAGTCCCCAATGAAGGAGTTGAGGAAGGGACTGAGGGAGCTGAGGGGAGTTTGTAGGAGTGAGCAACAGTGTCACCAGACCAGAAACCCCCCCTCCCCCTGTGCTCCCACGGACAGGACCACCAACCAAAGAGTACACACACATGGGGGGGGGACCTATGACTCCTGCCACATATGTTGTAGAGGATGGTCTTGTTGGACATAAGTGGAAGGAGAGGCCCTTCGGCCTGAGGGTTTTTGATACCCCAGTGTAGGGGAATGCCACTGTGTAGGGGCAGGAAGGCAAGAGTTGGTGGGTGGGTGGGAGAGCACCCTCATAGAGGCAGGGGGAGGGAGGGATGGGATAAGAGTTTTCCTAAGGGAGACCTGGAAAGGGGAAAACATTTGAAATGTAAATAAAGAAAAATATCCAATAAAAAATAAATAAAAAATAACAAGAAAAAAAAATGGAAAAAAAACTAGAAAAAAAAAAAAAGCCAGCCATTCACAGAGATGTCCCCTGAACTTAGGGCTAAACCTGCATAGAGTTGGCAATACCAGATGACACGACGTGTCTTCTTCACTGGTTCTCACAAGTTTCAATTCATTTTATAGTTTTCTTCTACATATGTGTGTGTATATATATATATATATATATATATATATACACATGTATGATTTATATGCAAAAGAATATTCAACATTCGTATATATTCAGTATAGCAATATTCAGACCAGCTTCTGCTGAAATTCTTGCAAAGTTTGAATTTGTTTAGACTAAATTAAGAATGTTTTAATGTCTGTATGAAAGAACTTGGGGGCACATTAACAACTTATAGTGCAACGCTATTTACACTGAGCTTTCAATTTTAAAAGTATATTGCCATAAGCCTTCATAAATGCCTAGTAAAGTAAGTTTATACTATCATTTGCATCTTTATGGATAAAAGAGTTGATCATGTGACTGCCTCAACTTCACAAAGGAAGAAGTCATCACCATGGATACAGACATTTTATCTCTGTCTCTCAGTCTTAGTTACTCACACCAGCAATGCCATACTTTCCAGACCTCCCTTGCTCTCTAAGGAAAGCAAAATATGGCCTGTTGAAAAGACCTTATCTACTAGAAACTTCGTTCTTCCTCAAGATGCTTGTTTCAAGTCAATGGTGATCAGGGAAGAGAAAAAGTGTTTGATCGGATGTAGTTGTTAGAAAGGGATAGGCATCTTAAAGGGAAAAAAGATTTATTAAAAAGATGATTCTATATTAATTTATTCTTCTCATAGTGGTGGACTTACAATTGAAGTAAGTTCAGGGAAGCCCTTAGGGTTAAAATACAAAGTTGCTAAGGTGAAAGTCCATCTTGGAAGACCTTGTCTCTCTTTTTAATTTCTTCTCTCATTAATTTTTTATTGTTTTTTGTTTTGTTTTCTTTTGTTTTGTCTTTTCGAGACAGGGTTTCTCTTGTAGCCCTGGCTGTCCTGGAACTCATTCTGTAGACCAGGCAGGCCTCGAACTCAGAAATACGCCTACCTCTGCCTCCCAAGTGCTGGGATTAAAGGCGTGTGCCACTTCTGCCCGGCTCATTTTTTTAATTTAAAAATCATATTGTATTTTATATACAAATTTATAAATAAAATTAAATAGATAAAAATTAAATAGATTATTTATTTAAATAATTTAAATAAATTAAAATGAAATAGACATTCATTATTTATTGGAATGAAATAAAATTTAAATATAATAAAGATAAAAATTTGAATCTAATATATAATAAATAATGTAAGGACATTGAGTTAAAACAAATGGGTAAAACTAGTCTAAGTAACTTTGAAACCAAATACTTACTCAACCTGTTCTCACTGCAGACAGAAAACATAAAGACGAATCACATACTCTACTGAATAAAGTGTCTTTTTGCAGTGATATAGGTATTGGAATTCTGACTCTAGTTTTTGTACAATATTGAACAAACAAGTCAATATATTTTTTGTTGTTGTCACTTTTTTTTATTTCAAAGTCAGATTTCATTAATATAGTCTTACTATAAAATTGAGATACATGTTTCTAAACTTGACAGTTTATCTGCAGATTTGTTTTTGTTTTCTTTTTTTAAATTGGATATTTTCTTTATTTACATTTCAAAGGTTTTTCACCTTTCCAGGTATCCCCTTCAGAAAACCCCTATCCATTGACCCCTCCCCCTGCCTCTATGAGGGTGCTCTACCACCATCTCCACCAACTCGTGCCTTCCTGCCCCGGCATTCCCCCACACTGGAGCATTGAACACCCTTAGGACCAAGGCCCATTTCTCCCACTGATGTCTAACAAGGCCATTCTCTGCCACATATGTACCAGGAGCCATGGGTTGGTGGTCCAGACGCCTTAGCTCGGAGTTTTGGCCTGTTGACATTGTTGCTCCGTCCATGGGATTGCAAACCCCTCAGCTCCATCAGTCCCTTCTCCTGCTCGTCTATCCATAACCCCATACTCAGTACATTGCTTAGCTATGAGCATCCACCTCTTTGGATCAGAGGCTCTGGAAAATCCTCTCAGGAGACAGCCAAATCAGGCTCCTGTCAGGAAGCACTTCCTAGCATCTGCAATAGCATCTGGGTTTGGCGACTGTGTATGGGATGGATCCCCAGGTGGGGCAGTCTCTGGATGGCCTTTCCTTCAGTCTCTGCTCCACACTTTGTCTCCATATTTCCTCCTGTGAGTATTTTGTTTTCCCTTTTAAGAAGCACTGAAGCGTCCACACTTGGCTCTTCCTTCTTCTTAGGCTTCATATGGTCTATGGTCTGGATCTTGTGTATTCAGAACTTTTGGGCTTGCTCCACTATGTTCATAGGATCCATATTTATAATAGCCAGAAGCTGGCAGCTACCCAGATGCCCCTCAACAGAGCAAAGGAGACAGAAAATGTGCTACATTTATACAGTGGAATACTACTCAGGGTTTTTTTTTTTTAAATATTTTTATTTTCTATATTATTTGTTTACATTCCAAATGATTTACCCTTTCCCAGATCCCCCCTCCCCATATGCCCCATAATCCTTCTTCTCTCCATCCATTCTCCAATCACCTCCCTCCTTTTTCTCTGTCCTTATATTCCTCTCCAATGCTAGATCAATCCTTTCCAGGATCAGGACCCTCTCCATACTTCTTCATGGGAGTCATTCGTTATGCGATTTGTGCCTTGGATATTCAGAACTTCTGGGCTAATTAATATCCACTTAACAGAGAATGCATTCCATGTGTATTCTTTTGTGATTGGATTACCTCATTTAGGATGATATTTTCCAGATCAAACCATTTGCTTAAAAATTTTGTGAATTCATTGTTTCTAATTGCTGAGTAGTATTCCATTGTGTAAATATACCACATTTTCTGTGTCCATTGCGCCTTTGAGGGACATCTGGGTTCTTTCCAGCTTCTGGCTATTATAAATAAAGCTGTTATGAACATAATGGAGCATGTGTCTTTATTGCATGCCAGGGAATCCTTTGGGTGTATGCCCAGGAGAGGTAGAGCAGGGTCCTTCAGAAGTGTCATGTCCAGTATTCTGAGGAACCGCCAGACTGATTTCCAAAGTGGTTGTACCATCTTACAGTTCCACCAGCAGTGGAGGAGTGTTCCTCTTTCTCCACATCCTCGCCAACACCTGCTGTCTCCTGAGTTTTTGAGCTTAGCCATTCTGACTAGTGTAAGGTGAAATCTCAGGGTTGTTTTGATTTGCATTTCCCTAATGACTAATGATGTTGAGCACTTCTTAAGGTGCCTCTTGGCCATCCGAATTTCTTCAGTTGAAAATTCTTTGTTTAGATCTGTACCCCATTTTTTAATAGGGTTATTTGGTTCCCTGGGGTCTAACTTCTTGAGTTCTTTGTATATATTGGATATTAGCCGTCTATCAGATGTAGATCTCTGAAGAAGGAAATCGAAGAAGACCTCAGAAAATGGAAAAATCTGCCATGCTCATGGATTGGCAGGATTAATATAGTTAAAATGGCCATCTTGCCAAAAGGGATCTACAGATTCAATGCAATCCCCATCAAAATCCCAACTCAGTTCTTTACAGAGTTAGAAAAAGCAATTCTCAAATTCATCTAGAATAACAAAAAACCCAGGATAGCTAAAACTATTCTCAACAACAAAAGAAATTCTGGGGGAATCAGTATCCCTGACTTCAAGCAATACAACAGAGCAATAGTGTTAAAAACTGCATGATATTGGCACAGTGACAGACAAGCGGACCAATGGAATAGAATTGAAGATCCAGAAATGAATCCACACACCTATGGTCACTTGATCTTCGACAAAGGAGCTGAAAACATCCAGTGGAAAAAAGATAGCCTTTTCAACAAATGGTGCTGGTTCAATTGGAGGTCTGCATGTAGAAGAATGTGAATTGATCCATTCTTATCTCCATGTACTAAACTTCACTCCAAGTGGATCAAGGACCTCCACATAAAACCAGACACACTGAAACTAATAGAAAAGAAACTGGGGAAGACCCTTGAGGACATGGGCACAGGGGAAAAATTCCTGAACAGAAGACCAATAGCTTATGCTCTAAGATCAAGAATTGACAAATGGGACCTCATAAAATTACAAAGTTTCTGGAAGGCAAAGGATATTGTTAAAAGGACAAAACGGCAACCATCAATTTGGGAAAGGATATTCACTACTCAGGTTTAAAAAAAAAAATGACTCCTCTTGCTCTTGATAGCACACGTTTCTGCTTTTGAGTTCATGTTCCTGTTGTACTTAGTCACTGTTGTTGTACCCCACCCCCCAGATGGTTGGCAGTCCTAGAGATTTATAACTGGTGAATTTGGCACATTCATTTGATAGCATTTTGGTAGGAAGACATTAGACCTCAGTTTGGGCTTCAATTATGTTCACTGCTAAAGAAATGAATACTACATCTTTTTCTCTCAAACTTTTTTCTAGCACTTTGAAATGTAGAGGGATGAACCAGGCAGCTTAAGGAGGGTGTAGATATTTCCAGAGTCTAACATTTGTGTCTGTGGTGCTACAGTATATAATTATAAATTGTCGTAAGTTCTCACTCCTGCTAGCGTCATCTACAAGTATAATGAAGAGAATTCACAATTTTCCTGTGTTATTCATTTCCTCATATGCTGTAATCAAATGAAACCTTCCAGATTTTCCTTACATCAGTAGCCTTTTTCATTTCTCTGTTCTACATATTATGATTAAAAAAACGTTTTCTTATTCCTGATTCCCCTATCCTACTTCTTAGACGCTTCCTCCATGGCAGCGATCTGCTTGACTCATGATAGTGTTCAGGAAGATGCCATTTGCAACAGGACAGGATTGTAGCTTATATAGCTCAGTGTGATAACTATGACTTGTCTATACCACTACAAGCTTGCTGACAATTTCAGTACACTATTTTTATTTTTAAAGAAATTTAAGGAATATCTCTTGCTTGCTTCTGGTGCACCCACCCATTCTAAACTCCACTAATTTATTCCTCAAAGTAAAGTCTACGCATGAAGACTGTCGTGGTTATGTCTACTTGTGAACTTATTCAATCTGCATGAATTTTGTTTGCTTAACTTACATGATAACGCCTTAAGACTAGGAAGTGTTTTGAAGTTTTCATTTCGTCTCATCCTCATTTCAACAAGGACTTTCTCTTACTGATATTCCTCTAAACTTATTTATACTAACATTTCTTTCCAAAAGTACCATGGGTTTCTGTTCTTATAGGAAAATCCAGTTTATCTAATCAGCACTGTTTAGATATACAACATTGTTCATTGCTTTTCAAAAACCCACCTGTACCCTTTATAGCTGGCAGTTAAAATAGTCTGCACTCTGGATCCAAATTAACCTTCAACTTCATGCCATAGGAAATATCCTCTTTGACACCATTGCTCTTCAATCAGGCCCTTACCCTAGTTCTATACATATTAGTACTGCTCCCTTTTATCACTTTCTTAGTCATATGAGTGATATTAATTTCTAAATTGTTGCAATGAGTAAAAAGTTTAAACATGTATGGGTCTAGATGACTTTAGAATACTTGTAAATGATTTCTTAATACATAACTTCTCATGATTGCTGCTCACATTATTTGTATGCATGCCTTTCTCACAAACTTCCTAGAACGTGCAATTTGACTTCTGCTTCTACATATTGAGATTTTCCCCATCTTTTAAATATCAGATAAGATGGCTCATCTATGTGCAGTCTTCTGTGATAATCATAGTCAGAATTAAGCATTTCCCTTTGTGCATTATCATAAAGCTTTGGTTACATTTTTGTTTTAGCTCATATTAACATTATTTATTTCAGTCTCAATAATTAGATAGCGAGGTTAATGAGGGTTGAGACCAAGGACCACTTCCTCCTCATCTTCCTGATCCCAGAGTGGTTACAACTGATTATTTACACAGAAATGCCTTTAAGGTGAACTTGAAAGTTGAAGATGTAACTTAGTCAGGCCACTAGAGACATAAATTATAGTGCAGACATATGAGCATACAAAAGAACTTTGAAACTGTAGCTGTCAATGAGAACTATCTTGATTTCTATGGTGACTCATCCAAGGCCAGTTACAACATTTACTTTTCTATTTTAGCAAAGCCACGGGAAATGAAAAAGAACAATGTTAGGGAAAGGAGTGGTATATAGTTATTCCTATGTGGTTGTAATAGATGCACATATTATTTATATACCACTGTGTGTAGCTGTTTAAAACCTGAACAGCAACTTTATCCTGAATATGTTTAGATATTATATTACTACAATTAATATATGACTACTTTCAAGGAAATTGTTAGGCCAAACCAAGGACCGACACATGCAAACCTATCATTATAGGAAGCAAAGCGTGGTGATGACTTTCACCGTGCGTTTCTTAGTGCTAATAACTGTCAGTAATTATTAAATTGCTACTCTGTAAATATATCATCTTTAGAACTTTATATAAATTAACCCTAATACCGAACCATACTCAGTGGGTAGGTAGAATCAATAGACATGTTTGGTAAAGAAAACTTGGTAACAGAACAGATGAGAAAAATGTCTACTCACTCATAATCTGTATTATTATTTGTAAGATACTAGCTACATCTATGTGCAATCTTCTGTGATAATCATGGTCAGAATTAAAAATTTCCTTTTGTGCATTATCATAAGTTTTAGTTGTGTTTTTGTTTTAGCTCATATTAACATTATTTATTTCAGTCTCAATAATTAGATAGCAATGTATGGCTTTTCCCTGGAGAATGAGAGAGAGAGAGTGATAGAGACAGTGGGGAGAGAGAAAGAAAGAGAGAGAGAGAGAGAGAGAGAGAGAGAGAGAGAGAGAGAGAGAGAGAGAGAGAGAGGCACAGAGACAGAGACAGAGAGGACATTAGGAGTTTCTCAGTGGAAAAACTAACAATCTCTCTGATAGGTGATAAGCAATGCTGAAAGATCTGTGTGTTAGAATTTAAATAATAGAGTTAAAAAGAGCAATTCTCAAATTCATATGGAATAACAAAAAACCCAGGATAGCTAAAACTATTCTCAGCAACAAAAGAAAGTCTGGGGGAATCAGTATTCCTGACCTCAAGCAATACTACAGAGCAATAGTGTTAAAAACTGCATGGTATTGGTACAGTGACAGGCAGGCAGATCAGTGGAACAGGATTGAAGATCCAGAAATAAACCCACACACCTATGGCCACTTGATCCTCGACAAAGGGGCTGAAAACATCCAATGGAAAAAAGATAGCCTTTTCAACAAATGGTGCTGGTTCAACTGGAGGACAGCATACAGAATAATGCGAATTGATCCATCCTTGTCTCCTTGTACTAAGCTCAACTCCAAATGGATCAAGGACCTCCACATAAAGCCAGACACTCTGAAGCTAATAGGAAAGAAACTGGGGAAGACTCTTGAGGACATCGGTACGGGGGGAAAGTTTCTGAACAGAACACCAATAGCTTATGCTCTAAGATCAAGAACTGACAAATGGGACCTCATAAAATTACAACTATTCACAAAGGTAAGCTATTTCTTCCCCTATGTTGCTTTTTTTTTCACAGTGATAAGAATATTTGGCCACAGCAATGGAGAGGTGAGTAACACAAGTATGTGCCTCTTTTTGATGCATAACAATGTTAGTATCTCCTCACCTCCAATCTATAACATCACAAATCATGACAAAAACAGATACATTTCAAGAGGGATGACCATCTGCAGTTTAACTGATTAGCATGTATCAAAACTATTAAAGGTCATTTAAAGTCAAAGAAGTTATAAGGAAACTGCTAAACAAAGAGCAACTTTAAGTTAAACAGAGCAAATGTGAGGTGGTATTTGGATGGGAACCTGGAGAACAGCACAGTAACTAAAAATCTAATGACATCTGACTGAACTTTGGACCTCAGTTAATAACCATTACTATTATTATTAATGTAGCAATATTCATTCATTTATTAGAAGTGTGGGCTGAATTATGTCCCACCACAGGAAGATCTGATGAAACTCTAATTTGAGAGATAATAAATGTGGTTTTCTTTTTTTTTTTTTTTAAAGGATTCTTAGTAGATGTAATTAAGATGAAGTTATTGTGAATTAGGGTGTGCCTGAGTACAAGGACAGTCATCATTGTGTGAAAGCTGTAAGATGAAGAGTCACACAGAGAAGGGAGTTGGCCAGATGTATATAAAAAAGCAGAAACTGGAGCAAGGCAGCCACAGGCTAAGAGAAGCTAAGGACCACTGCCACCTACCTGGAGTTAGAGATGGCCAAAAGAAGATCTCTCCAGAGTCATCAAAAGGCTTTTGGTGGTGAGCGTCCTGTGTTTATAAAACCCTCAGAACCATTGGAGGACGAATTTCTCCCATTGTATGGTTACACCAGAAAACTCATATATTACTGTAGTAATGTCGGATGTTAATATAGGAGGAAGTTGCACCTGTGTGCTTTTGGTGCTATATACTATTTCTTCTGTTGATGGGACCTGCCTAAAATACGAAGTTTAGGAAGTAAGACCAAATCAAGCAAACAGAGGAAAAGGACCATGAAATATCACATCATAGATGTGATAAAAAAAAAAAAACAAAACAATTACAAGTGACATGAGTATTAGCAAGAATCTAGAGACTAAGGGTTACTATACTGCTGCTGGGAATGGAAAATGGTGCATTTGATGCTCAGAGCAATCTTGATGCTGAACCTAAATATATCATATGACCTAGCATTTTCATTCCTCGCTGTGTGCATGAGAAAAAATGAAAATATATCTGCACAAAAATTCACAAATGTGCATGAAAGAATTCTTTATGATAGCTCCTGTAGAAACAGCTCAAATGTCCATCAGTCTATAAATAGCCAAAATTGTACAATATGCTCATAAAATAGTGCAGTTTTCATCATCATCATCATTATCACTAAGTGTCTTTAATGCTCTAACATACATGGGGTGTGACAGCACCCTTGCAAGGGTCAAGTATTACTTTATGATTGCATTTACGTGAAATATCCAGAATAGGCAAACCCTTAGAGAAAGGAAATGGAATACTCATTGTCTATAGTGGGAGAGGGGAAATAGGAGTGGAGAGTAGCTGTTAATGGCTACAGGTCTTTGGAGAGGTGACAAAAATGTTTTAAGTTGGTCATGTGTTATACAGTTGTGCACTGCAAGCATATAAACTATAGGGTCTATGGCTATACCCTCTATCCTTATAGACCTTATATCTCAATGAAAGTTGTGTTTTGTATGATTTTTTAGGCATGCCTCAGATAGAATGTGTACATTGTCCTAGGTCACATAGCTATCATGTGACAGGGCCAGAACTCGAACTAAAGCAGCCTGATCCACTGGTTTACCTGCTCTGCTACTTTATAAGGACCAAGGCAGAGCAATCTCAAAGGAAGAGGGTAACAGTCACAGCCATGACTTTCTACAATCTCTTTACTCAGAGTTGCTCCTGGTAACAGACAAGGGCAGGTTGCAAGGGGGAAAATGTCATTAAATCCCTGATTACACTCACAACCTCCTGGAGGGAAGGAGACTACTTTTTTTCTCCTTTTGCAATTCTGAGAAGGGTTATATTTAGGGGAGCAAGAAAAAAAACATATTCAAAGCAATATGATAAACACATTCCTGGATCCCACTTGAGTTATTTAGATGCATGACAAAGCATCATTTAAAAGTAACTTAAAATTAACTCTAATGAGGCAGCAGTGCATTCCGTTTCACAGCCTGTCAAACTTCTGCTTCTCTTTCATGAGAGGTCATACATATCTGTCAAACAAAATCAAGATCCTCCCCCCTGGGTGGTTAAAATGTTTTTACATATAGGAAGGAATTGTCACGTGGGCTCTGTTTAATAGTGATTATTTTTCGAATAATAGTAACTACACAGTCTAAGTGGACCTCACTGAAACTATAGTCTCCCCCAGGCCTATATAGCAGAAGAAGGTGTCAACAGAAACTTGCTTCTGAACCATGTACTAAACTAACTGTCTGGCCACTGAGCCTGGGGCAAACCTCCAAGGCAGGAGAATGCAAAGTAAACAGAGTCTTTTGAGGCATGTGTAGCAGCTTGTAGCTGTAGAGCCATTCTGTATATAAGGACAAGCATGCTTCTCATCAAGAAACTTTGTATAGGTCATTTTAAGGAGCTGGGCCATTGTCTAACAGGCCATGGATGGTGCCCTATGGCTTTTTAATGGAGATAAAACTATTTAATATTGAAGAATTATTACTGAGTAAATTAGCAATGTTGATTTGAGGAAAAGATAGGAGATATATCACAGAAGTAGACACTCACTTTTGTTAATTGAGTAACTATATAGACTGCTATATGCAGATTTGGGTTCAAGTTATGTTCTGCTTTTCAAAACCTATGTGTGTTCAAACAATAGAGTTTTGTAATCTATAATCCCAATTTTAGTTCTACTTTAAAAACACTAAAATAATACTTTCTAGGACTTGAATGAAAGGAAAATATAAGATAAAATACACAAACCATATTTATTTTACCTTATTATATATTAAAAGATAATTATAAAATAATGAACATTAAGCTGTTATTTAAATAAAAACTTTAAATTATATGTAAGTGTATGAGTGTGTCCTCCTGCATGCAGATGTCCTTGGAAGCCAGGACAGGTACCTTGGATCTAAGTTACAAGTAGCAGTGATACATTTGCTGTGTTGAGAACAAACTTACAGCATCTGTGAGAACAGTAAGTCCTGGTAACAGTGGAAACAGGTCTCTAGTCTCCTAAGAATGGTTCTCAGTGCATTAGGAACTCCGTGATGGAGAACACAATGACTCGTGGGCCGACAAATAATAAGATTAAATTAATCTTGAATGTTGCTGCAATGACACTGAAGAATTTGACAGGTATTTATAATATCACAGATGTGTAGGATTTTTTGTTATCAAGGAACAAACTGTAAATTCTGGAAATTTCTAAAATTCATAGACTAGTAAAATATTACAGAGAATAAGAACCAATTAGTTAATCAACCATGCATAAGTATCTTATTTTTTCTTCAAGTTGACACTTAGTGAGTGCCTATCAGTACTAGATGTTGGCCCCAATGAGAGGCACAAATTGCCATTCTTTGAGATAGCAGACCTGTCAGCAAAATACAGTCAAGGATAATTCACACTGACAAGAGAAGGTAAGACACTGCTCGATGATTATCACTTGAACAAAGATCCTAATATAAGAAAATGTAAGACCTATTCAGGAATAAGGCATAGAGCTGCCTGTTACATAATGCTTTATCAATTTTGGCCTCAAACACAAAATTTGGATTTTGCCATATATAATATATAATATGGAACTATCTGTCACGAGAGTAAAAACAGGGTTCTAATGAATAAGCTAGTTTCATTTATTATATATGTCATACTCTTGCAGGATAAGAAGAGTCGGGAGGCAGAGCCAGAAAGTATACAATGCATACAGTATACAGAGAACAAGGCGCCAGGGACCCTGGATTATTGCAACAGGAGCAAAAAGGAGATGACCTGAAGCTGAGTATAAAGGAAATGATGATTCATTGCTCGGAGAAGAGGAGACAGCAGGATGGCAGGAACTTTACCTTTGTATTACAAGTGATAAACATTGCTTTGCAAACCAGAAAGGGTTATGCAAATATATGACACTATCCATACACTCTCATTTTGCTCTGAAGAACAAAACATACAGAAACACGAAATAGAATAAAATAAAATGAGGCAGACACGATTCATTGGCTTGGGGACTATGAGGAAAGCTCCCAGTGAGAAATTGACTTATACAAAGCTTTAGCATGGAATGGGAAGTTGCACGTGGACCAGCTGCCCTTTAGAACATAGATTGTTTTCCATAAACACCTGTTCTAAGCATGACTGTAAAACAACCTCAGAGTTGAAGTCATTGAGCAATAGTAATGCTTCCTTTGTCATTGGACGCTTCCTTTGCACACACCTTAAGCCTTTTGATGGACACTTTGCAATAGCCAAAAACTTCTCTTTTCTCATGGTAAATGACATTTGTAAAGTTTCTTAGATTCTGACTCCCTTGTGGAGAGGTATCTCAATTTTTTTTATCCCTTTGTCAGCTGAGGGACATCTAGGTTGTTTCCAGTTTCTGGCTATTATGAATAAAGCTGCTATGAACAAAGTTGCGTCTGTTTCTTTGTGTTACATTTATATAATGGAATACTATTCAGTTATTAAAAATCAAGACATCATGAATTTTGCTGACAAATGGATGGAACTTGAGATTATCATGAGTGAGGTAACCTAGTCCCAAAGGACAGGCACAATATATACTCACTTATAGTGAAAATTAGCAATAAAATACAGGTATCATATTTTACTCCACAGACCCACAGAAACTAAACAAGAAGGAAATCCCCCACAACAAATCTTGAATTCACTCAGAAGGGGAAATTAAACAGTCATAAGGGCAGATGGAAAGAGAGAACTAAAAGGGAGGCTGGTGGTGAGAGAAATGGGGCATCAGGATCAGGTGTGGGGAAGGACAGAAGGCAGATGGCTATGGGGGTATCCCCAAACAAGACAGAGACCTGGGATAAGAGAGTCACCGGAGAATCAATGGGTATGATCTTAGCTGTGATTAGTTACATTGTGAATGTGGAACCTGAAGAGGCTTCCTCATGTGGCCAGACAGGAAACCCGGTGAAACAATAGAAACACCAACTCACCCACAATACTTTCAACCCAAAATGTATCCTGTCTACAAGAAATGCAGGCACAGTGGATGCAGCAGAGACCGAGGGAACGGCTAACTGTCCTAACTTGAGACCCATCCTATGGGCAAGCAGCAATCCCTAACACTATAAATTATACTCTGTTATGCTTGCAGACAGGAGCATGTTATCCTGAGAGGCTCCACTCAGTAGCTGACTCAGGTACAGACACCCACAACCAAACAGTGGATGGAACTTTGAGACAGTTATAGAAGAAGAGGAATAAGGATTGTGAGCCCCAAAAGGGATAGGAACTCCATAGGAAGACCAACATAGTCCACTAACCTGGACCCTTGGGACTCTGTCTGAACCACCAACCAAAGAACATGCGCAGGCTGGACCTAGGCCTCTCCTCTCATAGATAACAAATGTGTAGCTTGGCCTTCGTGTGAGTTTCAAACAATTGGAGTAGGGGCTATCCCAAAAGCTGTTGCCTGTAAATGGGATATGTTGTTCTAGCTGGGCATCCTTGTCTGGTCTCAGTGGGAAAGGAAGAACCTAGCCTTGCAGAGACTTGAAGCACCAGGGTCGGGGATACCCAGGTGGTCCAATGCAACGTGTTTTTAAATCTAGGTTGAGAACCATTGCTTTAGAGTTCCCAAAAGACTCCTAGTTTCTTGAGATTCTTGACCATTTGGAAAAATAACCTTATTTAAGGTAGAAACCTCTTATTTTACCTATTTTATGTACTAATGTATCAATGAGAATATAAATGATAAATTCTCAAAATTTGTATGTATATGTCAGTCTCTTTTTGATTACAAAGATGAAGATATATGCTTCTAGATAACCATGAACTATCAGGAAATGCAGTGCCTACAATCCCTATTTGACCAGTAATAAAACTAAGACCAACTCTTCACTACTGAACTTCTCTGAATCTCTTCATGACTGGAGAAGGAGTGGTCCTTAGGCATTGTTTTTTATTTGTTTTGTTTTTGTAGGGTTTGCACTTGAAAACACTCAACCTTGATGTACCATTAGCAGAAGGACTCTTGCATATTCAGGGAGTTTGGCTTCTTCCCTCTCCTCCCTATCATTCTTTTCAGCCTGGATGATTTGCAGGGAAGGGAGACTGTGATAGAAATGATAGGAACTGGAAAAAAATGTTTGAATCTCGACCAACCAGTTTCTGACTGTGTAACACTTTATACCTCTGAATCTGTCTACATCATTCTCTTCTGTAGAAGGAACCCAGTATATTGTGATTGCAGTAGTATAGGACTAAAGATAAAATAATGGTGTTGGTATTGAGTAGATGATAAGTATTTAGTGATTTTACTTTTCCATATGCTATTTTCTCATTTCATATATTTCTCTCTGCGTATAAAACTGAAATAGAATGAAGTGGGAACAATCATGACCCGACATTTGAGGATTTCTGTAACCCACTAAGGGCCAAGTACCTGGGTACACAAAACCAATTGTTAGCATCTATTTGAGACCATATAGTGAGTCTTGCACAGAGAAACTTAAAGCTTACTTCCTTTTCTATTAATACCCAGTGGAGTGTGGAATCTAAAGTAGGGTTTAACTACTGAAATTCAAAGTTTAAAAATAGAATCTGCTCTGATTTTCCCCCAGGGACTATGACCTTGGGAATACGTTGTCTGTTTCAGGGTTGCTTGCTGCAGGGGAGAGTGGCTGTCACTGACTTTTGTCTTGTCAAATATATTGCTTAGCCCTCAGTATTTACTCCAGAGGGACATACTGTTGGGAGAATCAAACAGAGAGGAGTTAAATAGACCATGGTGGCTTATTATCCCCATGGCTGCCTCACACAGGCGCAGTGGGAATCCTTCCCTCCCTAGATCACTAAGGTGATATCCTGTACTTCTGATTGCATCTCCAGAGCCTCAGCCTTAATATCCATTGGGTTTATTTAATGTTTAAATAATGAGTGCTCTGTGGCCAATGCTGGTAAATGCTCTGTCATTTGCCCTTAGAATTATCTAGAGAGGAATCTATGAGTAATTTGAATTTAAGGATGAAACTCAGGTTTTAGAAGTTGAATAACTCATACACTCACTGGTTTAACTTTGCAAAACTTGATTCAAGCCTACACTAACTTTACAATACTTGGAAAGAGTTTAGTGGTTTAAGACCTTGAAACCTTAGCCTATTTGGGACTCCATATTAATGATATTCATTCATAGTTTATTGGCCGCTACAAAATACTTCCTTGGTCAGATCTTTTCTGTCGACTTTTCAATAATTTGATGAGTTTTATTTTGGCTTAACTTTGAAAAATGGTATTTGGAACAATAAGTACTAAAGAAAAAAGAATATGTTTCTTCTTTAACAAAGTATGGGATAAGGATAGCTGACTTCCCAACACCTCCTCCCTGCTTAACTCTGTTAAGATTTATTTGTGAGTAAGAATTTTTTGCATCCTCATAACCTCTCTCGAAGTTAGGTTTTTATTTTTTATTTTTATTTTCTATATTCTTCGTTTACATTCCAAAGGATTTTCCCTTTCCCAATCCCCCCCTCCCCATAAGTCCCATAAGCCCTCTTCCTTCCACCCATTCCTCAATCACCCACTCCCATTTCTGTCCTGGTAATCCCCTACAATGCTGCATCAAGCTTTTCCAGGACCAGGGCCCTCTCCTTCCTTCTTCTTAAGAATCACTTGATATGTTAATTGTCTTGAGTATTCAGAGCTTCTGTACTAATATCCACTTATCAGCCACTGCATTCCATGTGTATTTTCTTGTAAATGGGTTACCTTTCTTAGGATGATATTTTCCAGTTCCAACCATTTGCCAAAGAGTTTCATGAATTCATTATTTTTAATTGCTGAGTAGTATTCCATTCTGTAAATATACCACATTTTCTATATCCATTCCTCCATTGAGGGACATCTGGGTTCTTTCCAGCTTCGGGCTATTATAAATAAGGCTGCTGTGAACATAGTCCTTATTTCATGCCAGGGCATTCTCTGGGTATATACCTAGGAGTGGTATAACAGAGTCCTCTGGATGTGTCATGCCCAGTTTTCTGAGGAACCGCCAGACTAATTTCCAGAGTGGTTGTACTAGCTTGCAATCCCACCAGCAGTAGAGGAGTGTTCCTCTTTCTCCACTTCCTCCCCAACACCTGCTGTCTCCTGAGTTTTTAATCTTAGCCATTCTGACTGGTGTGAGGTAAAATCTCAGGGTTGTTTTGATTTGCATTTCCCTAATGATTAAAAATGTTGAACATTTCTTAAGGTGCTTCTCAGCCATTCAAAATTCTTCAGGTGAAAATTTTTTGTTAAGCTCTGTACCCCATTTTAATTGGGTTATTTGGCTCTCTTGAGTTCTTTGTATATATTGGATATTAGCCCTCTGTCGGATGTAGGGTTGGTGAAGATATTGTCTCAATTTGTTGGTTGCCATTTTCTTTTTTTGACAGTGTCCTTTGCCTTTCAGAAACTTTGTAATTTTGTGAGGTCCCATTTGTCAATTCTTTATCTTAGAGCATAAGCTATTGGTGTTCTGTTCAGGAACTTTTCCCTGTGCACATGCCCTCAAGGGTCTTCCCCAGTTTCTTTTCTATTAGTTTTAGTGTATCTGGTTTTATGTGGATGTCCTTGAACCATTTGGACTTAAGCATAGTACAAGAAGATAAGAAAGGATCTATTTGCATTCTTCTGCATGCTGACCTCCAGTTCAACCAGCACCATTTGTTGAAAAGGCTATATTTTTTTCCCACTGGATTGTTTTAGCCTCTTTGTAGATCAAGTGACCATATGTGTGTGTGTTCATTTCTGGGTCTTCAATTCTATTCCCTTGATCTACCTGCCTTTTACTGTACCAATACCATGCAGTTTTTAACACTATTGCTCTGGGATGAAGCCTACTTGATCATGGTGAATGATCATTTTGATGTGTTCTTGGATTCGGTTGGCAAGAATTTTATTGAGTATTTTTGCATTGATATTCATTAGGGAAATTGGTCTGAAGTTCTCTTTCTTTATTGGATCTTTGTGTGGTTTTGGTATCAGCATAATTGTTGCTTCATAGAATGAGTTGGGTAGTGTTCCTTCTGTTTCTATTTTGTGGAATAGTTTAAAGAGTATTGGCGTTACATCTTCTTTGAATTGCTGATAGAATTCTGTACGACAACCATCTGGTCTCGTGCCTTTTTTGGTTGGAAGACTTTCAATGACCACTTCTGTTTCTTTAGGGGTTATGGAAATGTTTAGATGATCTATTTGATCCTGATTTAATTTTGATATTTGGTATCTGTTTAGGAAATTGTCCATTTCCTCCAGATTCTCCAGTTGTGTTGAGTATAGGCTTTTATAGTAGGATCTGATGATTTTTTTTAATTTCCTCAGTTTCTGTTGTTATATCTCCCTTTTCATTTTGTTAATTTGGATACCGTCTCTGTGTCCTTTGGTTAGTCTGGCTAAAGGTTTATCTATCATGTTGATTTTCTCAAAGAACCAACTCCTGGTTTTGTTGATTTTTTGTATGGTTCTCTTTGTTTCTACTTGATTGATTTCAGCCCTGAGTTTGATGATTTCCTATCTTCTACTTCTCCTGGATGAATTAGCTTCTTTTTGTTCCAGGGCTTCCAGGTGTGTCTTTAAGCTTCTAGTGTATGCTCTCTCCAGTTTTTATTTATTTATTTATTTATTTATTTATTTATCTATCTATCTATTTATTTGAGGCACTCAGGGCTATGTGTTTTCCTCTTAGCACTGTTTTCATTGTGTCCCATAAATTTGGGTATGATGTGCCTTCATTTTCATTAAATTCTAGAAATTCTTTGATTTCTTTCTTATTTCTTCCTTGACCAAGATATCATTGAGTAGAGTATTGTTCAGTTTCCATGTGTATGTGAGCATTCTGTTGTTTTTGTTGCTATTGAAGACCACTTTTACTCCATAGTGATCTGACAGAAGGCATGGGATTAGTTTGATCTTCTTATATCTGTTGGGGTCTGTCTTGTGACCAATTATATGGTTGATTTTGGAGAAGGTACCATGAGGTGCTGAGACAAAGGTATATTGTTTTGCTTTAGGATGAAATGTTATATATATATATATATATATCTGTTAAATCTAATTGGTCCAAAGCTTCAATTAGTTTCACTGTGTCCCTGTTTAGTTCTGTTTTCCTGATCAATCCATTGAGGCGAGTGGAGTGTTGAAGTTACCCACAATTATTGTGTTAGGTACAATGCATGCTTTGAGCTTTAGTAAAGCTTCTTTTATGAATGAGGATGCCCTTGCATTTGGAGCATAGATGTTCAGAGTGGATTTTTCCTTTGACCAGTAAGAGGTATCCTTCTGTGTCCCTTTTGATGACTTTAGGTTGAAAGTCATTTATATCTGATATTAGAATGGCTATTTTGGCTTGTTTCCGAGACCATTTGCTTGTAAAATTGTTTTCCACCCTTTTACTCTGAGGTGGTGTTTGTCTTTGACACTGAGGTGTGTTTCCTGTAAGCAGCAAAATGTAGGGTCCTGTTTATGTATCCAGTCTGTTAGTTTATGTCTTTTTATTGGGAAATTGAGTCCATTGATGTTAAGAGATATTAAGGAATAGTGATTATTACTTCCTGTCATTTTTGATGTTATTTTTATGTTTGAGTGGTTACCTTCTTTTGGGTTTGATGAAAGGTTACTATCTTGCTTTTTCCAACATGTAGTTTCCTTCCTTGTATTCACGGTTTCCACCTCTTATCCTTTGTAGGGCTGGGTTTGTGGAAAGATATTGTGTAAATTTGGTTTTATCATGGAATAACTTGGTTTCTCCATCCATTTTTGAAAGTTTTGCTGGGTATAGAAGTCTTGGCTTGCATTTGTGTTCTCTTAGAGTCTGCATCAGATCTTCCCAGGATCTTCTAGCTTTCATGGTCTCTGGTGTGAAGTCTGGTGTAATTCTGATAGGTCTTCCTTTATATGTTACTAGGCCTTTTACTCTTACTTCATTTAATATTCTTTCTTTGTTTAGTACATTTGGGGTTTTGATTATTATGTGATGGGAGGTATTTCTGTTCTTGTCCAGTCTGTTTGGAGTTCTGAAGGCTTCTTGTATGTTAATGGGCATTTCTCTCTTTAGGTTAGGGAAGTTTTCTTCCATAATTTTGTTGAAGATACTTGCTGGCCCTTTAAGTTGTAAATCTTTACTCTCATCTATACCTATAATTTTAGGTTTGGTTTTCTCATTGTGTCCTGGATTTCCTGGATGTTTTGAGTTACAATTTTTTTGCATTTTGCATTTTCTTTGACTGTTGAGTCAATGCTTTCTATGGTATCTTTGGCATCTGAGATTCTTTCTTCTAAATCTTGTATTCTGTTGTTGAGATTTGCATCTATGACCCCTGATTTCTTCCCAAGGTTTTCTATCTCCAAAGTTGTTTCCCTTTGTGATTTCTCAGTTGTTTCTACTTCTGGTTTTAGATCCTGGATGGCTTTGTTCAGTTCCTTCACTTGTTTGTTTGTGTTTTCCTGTAATTCTTTAAGACAATTTTATGTTTCTTCTTTCATGACTTCTGCCTGTTGACCCAAGTTCTCCTGTATTTCTTTAAGTGATTTTGCATTTTCTCTTTATTGGCTTCTATCTGTTGACCCATATTATCTTGAATTTCTTTAAATGATTTTTATGTTTCCCTTGTAAGGGCTTCTACCTTTTGATTCATTTTCTCCTGTATTTCTTTAAGAGATTTATGTCCTTCTTGTGTTCCTCTAGCAGCATCATGTCCAGTGATTTTAAATCCAAATCTTGTTTTTCTGGTGTGTTGGGGATCCAGGACTTGTTGTCAGAGAAATGGGTTTGGATGCTGTCATATTGCCTTGATTTCTGTTAGTAATATTACTATGTTTGCCTTTTGCCATCTGGTTATCTCTGGCATCAGTTGGTCCTGTTGTCACTGTCTGGTGCTTGAACATCCTGTAAGCCTGTAAGGCTATTTCTGCTTCTCTGAATGACTAGGTTTCCCCTGGCACAGATTGCTGATGTGCTGCCCTACTCTTGGTTGCAGTTGGAGTCCTGGTGTGCCTTGCCCCAAGCAATATTATACTTGGGATTGTCTCTGTGTACATGGTGTTGCCTATACTGTCTGTCTGGAGTGAAGATGGTGGCGGGGATCCCCTCTAAGTGCGGATTACTCTGCAGGGCAAATGACTCATGACAGGGCTGGCACATAGATGACTCGCAGAGCTGCCCAGGTCTTGGGCACAGGCAGAAACCTGGAGGTCTGTGTCCCAAGTGATGTTAAACTCAGGATATCTCTGTGTACCTGTCCTCTCCATCTGGGAGCCAGGTTTTTCTATCTTGTACCTAAAAATTTCAAAAGAAAGAAAGAAAGAATGAATGAAAGAAAGAAACAAAGGAAGGAAGGAAGGAAGGAAGGAAGGAAGGAAGGAAGGAAGGAAGGAAGGAGCAGGAAGATTAAGCAACTTTTTAGCTCATGAAGGTTCTACTGATAAATAGCCATAATCATGATTTGAACTCAGCAAGTTTGATTCTAGAGGATTGTCCCATTGCTGCTCTATGCTTATCCAATTTCTGCATTTTTCTACAACATTAGAAAGAGAAATGTATTTAAAGAATTTATAGCCTCATCTTTTGTGTAGCCTTGTTGCATCTCAATTTTATTTTCTGTTCTTGTAAAGAGAAGACAAGGCAAGCAAAGAGAAGAGACAGAATATTTCACCAGCCCATTTAGACAACTGAATGCCTGCCAAGGAAAGGTTACTGAGGCAACATTGCTGGAAATAATTTTAAAACAGATTAGCCAAGCACATTAGGGGAAAGACATGGAAAGGGCTGAAGGAGCTGCCAAGAGTCATACTTGATTATTTCTGGAACCTTCCATTGCTAGGGGGTTAGGAAACATGAAGAGATGTTCCTCTATCTCTACCAATGACTGTTTGCCAGGGGAAAGGGGGAAAAGATCCCAATCTGAGACATGTGTTCATTGGAAATGCCAAATACAAGAGTTTAGATCCCAAAGAGTCTTCTTGAAAATTGTGTCCTTCTCTTTGGCTGCATAGCTAGAGATCAGAGAATGGAGTCAGGGTGTGACGTGTGAGTGGATCACAACACTTTTAAAGGCTTTGTTTCACTTTCAAATCATGCTACCCACAGCTGTTTGTGGTGCAGAGAGAGGACTAACTGTCATCAGTATGAGGGGTAATGATCCTCTATCTGCTTGGCTTTTAGAATAAATACATCGAGGAGATCCTGATGTTAGCATCAGTGTTTTAAGACAAGAGCTTACAACATAAAGGCACAGACATCTTGTTAAAATATATTCTCCCTATTCTCATTATCTGACTGAAATTCTAAAGGACTGGGAAGGGTTTCTAAGTGTCTTAAGTTAAAAAAGGCAATTAAAGAATTTCTGTTCATGAGGTCTTCATATCTCATTTTGAGAACACCTGCTAATAGCTGTTCAATAGTATCAGGATTTTCCTATACCCTTAGATCTACCTGTTGATGTTACTAAAGTGTATGTAAATATATTTTGAATCTGAGTATTATTTTTGTTAGTATGGGGCTGGAAGGAAGAACTGGTCCCTACTTCAACACCTACAATTCTCAGATTTCTATGGAAGGGGGCAGTTGTAGGGGTCAAGAACTTTCAATTCTGAACATCTATGCGCCAAATGCAAGGGCACCCTCATTCATAAAAGAAACTTTACTAAAGCTCAAAGCACACATTGCACCTAACACAATAATTGTGGGGGACTTCAACACTCCACTCTCCCGAATGGACCAATCGGGAAAACAGAAACTAAACAGGGACACAGTAAAACTAATTGAAGCTTTGGACCAATTGGATTTGACTGATATTTATAGAACATTTCACCCTAAAGCAAAAGAATATACCTTTTTCTCAGCACCTCATGGCACCTTCTCCAAAATCGACCATATAATTGATCACAAGGCAGACCTCAACAAATATAAGATGATCGAACTAATTCCATGCCTTCTATCAGATCACTATGGTGTAAGAGTGGTTTTCAATAGCAACAAAAGCAACAGAAAGCCCACGTACACATGGAGGCTGAATAATACTCTACTCAATGACACCTTGGCCAAAGAAGAAATAAAGAAAGAAATCAGAGACTTTTTAGAATTTAATGAAAATGAAGGCACAACATACCCAAATCTTTCAGACACAATGAAAGGAGTGCTAAGAGGAAAACTCATAGTCCTCAGTGCCTCCAAAAAGAAAATGGAGAGAGCATACACTAGCAGCTTAACAACACACCTGAAAGTCCTGGAACAAAAAGAAGCCAATTCACCCAGGAGGAGTAGAAGACAGGAAATCATCAAACTCAGGGCTGAAATCAATCAATTGGAAACAAAGAGAACCATACAAAGAATGAACGAATCCAGGAGCTAGTTCTTTGAGAAAATCAACAAGATAGATAAACCCTTAGCCAGACTGACCAAAGGGCACAGAGAAAGTATCCAAATTAACAAACTTAGAAATGAAAAGGGGCTATAACAACAGAAACTGAGGAAATCCAAAAAATCATCAGATCCTACTACAAGAGCCTATACCCAACACAACTGGAGAATCTGGAGGAAATGGACAATTTCCTTGACAGATACCAAATACCAAAATTAAATCAGGACCAAATAGATCATCTAAACAGTCCCATAACGCCTAAAGAAATAGAAGGAGTCATAGAAAGTCTTCCAAACAAAAAAAAGCACAGGACCAGATGGTTTCAGTGCAGAATTCTATCAGACCTTCAAAGAAGACTTAACACCAATACTCTTCAAACTATTCCACAAAATAGAAACAGAAGGAACACTACCCAATTCCTTCTATGAAGCCACAATTACGCTGATACCAAAAACCACACAAAGATCCAACAAAGAAAGAGAACTTCAGACCAATTTCCCTTATGAACATCGATGCAAAAATACTCAACAAAATTCTTGCCAACCGAATCCAAGAACACATCAAAACGATCATCCACCATGATCAAGTAGGTGATCAGCCAGGAATGCAGGGTTGGTTCAATATACGGAAATCCATCAATGCAATCCATTACATAAACAAACTCAAAGAAAAAGACCACATGGTCATTTCATTGGATGCTGAAAAAGCATTTGACAAAATTCAGCATCCTTTCATGCTTAAAGTCTTGGAAAGAACAGGAATTCAAGGCCTATACCTAAACACAGTAAAAGCAATATACAGCAAACCGGTAGCCAGCATCAAACTAAATGGAGAGAAACTTGAAGCAATCCCACTAAAATCAGGGACTAGACAGGGCTGCCCCCTTTCTCCTTATCTTTTCAATATTGTACTTGAGGTACTAGCTCGGGCAATTTGACAACATAAGGAGGTCAAAGGGATACAAATTGGAAAGGAAGAAGTCAAACTATCATTACTTGCAGATGACATGATAGTCTACCTAAGTGACCCAAAAACCTCCACTAGAGAACTCCTACAGCTGATAAACAACTTCAGCAAAGTGGCAGGTTATAAAATCAACACAAGCAAATCAGTGGCCTTCCTATACTCAAAGGATAAGCAGGCTGAGAAAGAAATTAGGGAAATGACCCCCTTCACAATAGCCACAAACAGTATAAAATATCTTGGGATGACTATTACCAAACATGTGAAAGATCTGTATGACAAGAACTTCAAGACTCTGAAGAAGGAAATGGAAGAAGACCTCAAAAAAATGGGAAAAACCTCTCATGCTCATAGATCGGTAGAATCAATATAGTTAAAATGGCCCTTTTGCCAAAAGCAATATACAGATTCAATGCAATACCCATCAAAATCCCAACTCAATTCTTCTCAGAGTTAGAAAGAGCAATTATCAAATTCATCTGGAATAACAAAAAAAACAGGATAGCTAAAACTATTCTCAGCAACAAAAGAAATTCTGGGGGAATCAGTATCCCTGACCTTAAGCAATACTACAGAGCAATAGTGTTAAAAATTGCATGATATTGGTACAGTGACAGGTAGGAAGATCAATGGAACAGGATTGAAGATCCAGAAATGAACCCACACACCTATGGCCACTTGATCCTCGACAAAGGGGCTAAAAACATCCAATGAAAAAAAGATAGCCTTTTCAACAAATGGTGCTGGTTCAACTGGAGGTCAGCATGCAGAAGAATGCGAATTAATCCGTCCTTGTCTCCTTGTACTAAGCTCAAATCCAAATGGATCAAGAACCTCCACATAAAGCCAGACACTCTGAAGCTAATAGAAAAGAAACTGGGGAAGACCATTGAGGACATCGGTACAGGGATAAATTTTCTGAACAGAACACCAATAGCGTATGCTCTAAGATCAAGAATTGACAAATAGAACCTCATAAAATTACCAAGTTTCTGTAAGGCAAAGGACACCATCAAAAGGACAAATCGGCAACCAACAAATTGGGAAAAGATCTTCACCAATCCTACATTAGATAGAGGGCTAATATCCAATATATATAAAGAACTCAAGAAGTTAGACTCCAGAAAACCAAACAGCCCTATTAAAAAATGGGGTACAGAGTTAAACAAAGAATTCTCACCTGAAGAACTTCGGATGGCGGAGAAGCATCTTAAAAAATGCTCAACTTCATTAGTCATTAGGGAAATGCAAATCAAAACAACCCTGAGATTTCACCTTACACCAGTCAGAATGGCTAAGATTAAAAATTCAGGAGACAGCAGGTGCTGGTGAGGATGTGGAGAAAGAGGAACACTCCTCCACTGCTGGTGGGGTTGCAAATTGGTACAACCACTCTGGAAATCAGTCTGGCGGTTCCTCCGAAAACTGGGCACCTCACTTCCAGAAGATCCTGCTATACAACTCCTGGGCATATACGCAGAGGATTCCCCACCATGTAATAAGGATACATGCTCTACTATGTTCATAGCAGCCCTATTTATAATTGCCAGATGCTGGAAAGAACCCAGGTATCCCTCAACAGAAGAGTGGATGCAAAAAATGTGGTATATCTACACAATGGAGTACTATTCAGCCATTAGAAACAATGAATTCATGAAATTCTTAGGCAAATGGATGGAGCTAGAGAACATCATACTAAGTGAGGTAACCCAGACTCAAAAGGTGAATCATGGTATGCACTCACTAATAAGTGGATATTAACCTAGAAAACTGGAATACCCAAAACATAATCCACACATCAAATGAGGTACAAGAAGAAAGGAGGAGTGGCCCCTTGTTTTGGAAAGACTCAGTGAAGCAGTATTCGGCAAAACCAGAACGGGGAAGTGGGAAGGGGTGGGTGGGAGGACAGGGGGAGAAAAGGGGGCTTACGGGACTTTCGGGGAGTGGGGGGCTAGAAAAGAGGAAATCATTTGAAATGTAAATAAAAAATATATCGAATAAAAAAAAGTTAAAAAAAATCAGTAGGGGGTTTTCCAAGGGGAACCAGGAAAGGGGATAACATTTGCAATGTAAATAAAGAAAATATCTAATAAAAAATTCAAAACTTCAAAAAACAAGAATAGGATATATTAAGGAAAGGCATATTAAGGCACCTGTGAGGGTCACCAAGCAGAAAGAGAAAGAGGAGCTGTAAGAAATGTCACTGGCTATTGCATTTGCTCACAGGGATGAATGTGGATGGCCTTCAGAGCTCCACCACACTAAAGTAAGGGAACTGGCCTTCCTATCCCCCAAGTCCACAGGTGAGACATGCCTGCCAGGAAGAAACTGAGACCTTATTCTTCAGCCACAGTGATCCACATAAGCACTGGCAGTTCATGGCTGTTTTCAGCCCAAGACAGAATTCAGCAGAATATCCTTGATTGCACTACCCTGCATATGATTTTTACTGCTTTGAATTTAGTCTTATTCTGGCATGTTCCCAGGCAGGGAAGCAGATGCACAGATAAAACCTTGTTAGGAAGAAAAGAGAGGATGCTTTCCCAGTGGTCAGTCCTAGCTCTAGCTTTCAAAGAACGTCCATACATTCCATGAATCTCAGATCATCTGGAGACAGTCTCTCTGGAGATCTCTATGATACATGTCTCATTTCACAACTATTCTTTTCCTGAAGCTGTCACTCTTCTACGGAAAGTCCCATTGGCATGCCTGTCTTAGCTCTTAGTAGGTTTATTTTCTAAGGACCATGTCAGATTAATTTCTATACCCCCAACATCTAATGGGCCTATACATAGTTTATATTGGATGAATGAATGAATGAATGAATGACTCATTACTGGCCACTGAGATGTTAGGTGAGTGGATCATTTAAGACAATGTTCATATGCACATAGCATTTTTCTTCTGTAGCCTAAAAAAAGAAATGTATAAGACTCAGTATCTCAAAAACCTACCTTAAAGAAGCTATAACACAGGAATCCTCATATCCCATTTATGGTCACTTGAGTTAAAATTCTTGATAGGAGTATAGAGAACTTGCATTTTCTAGCAATTCTATAATGAACATACTTCTTAGTTCCTCAGGAACAGTCACACTTTGAAAAAGAAAACTAAATTCTAGAATGATTTTCAGGAACAAAAAAATTGAAAACTTTACAAAGTGCTTCAAATGACAGAGTTCTACTCTATTTGTCTAAGACTGGTACCTGACATATTGACTTACTGCTGTGGCAATATTGGGTATCCAAAGAGAGATGTGAAATGGTGAACAAGAAAGCTGGTAGTAGAATTGGCAAGGTCTTTTTAGTGATTTTGTTACAAACCACAACTTGCCCTGCTTCCCCAATAATGCAAATTTGGTCCTCCAAATTCCCAAGCCAAGATGTGTACTCATGACCTGTATGACTAAGCCTAACCACACATATGAATTCCCAGCTTGTTGCCTTGTCTCTATTATGTTACAGTCTCTGCTCTCTCTCCAATCACTTGCATGAGCAACCCTGAAGCAGAACCACCAGTGATCGCTATAATAACAGGTCACTGAACACTTAGAGATGAAAGGAATGCAATGAATCTCACGTGTTCCTTATCCATCCTTGAAAATGCCTAGGGAATCCACTTCCTTAAGAGCCTGCTGCCATTGCAGCATCCTAATGGTTTATTTTAGATGTGTCCCAAGGGAATGAGTATCAAAATTTTCCACTGATGGCTTGTATAGGTGAGGGATACTATTGCTTGTTCAAGCAGAAAAGAAGAGCTTAGAAACATAATGAGGATTTTGACTTCCCCTCGGTGTTTCTATTATGGAAAATCTGCAGAGCTTGAAACCTTCAGAAGCAGTAGAAGGAGAGGGGAGGACTCTGTCTTCTGGCGTCCATTATTGTGCCTTCAGTGACTGTTTCAGCACAAACCAGGGTTTACTATAATATTTTCTAAGCAGAAAATGAACCCCTTGAAATTCTATTTCTACTTTATATGTAAGTCAATACAAAGCCCTATTGCTTAAAGATATTGACTACTATGAAGACAATAAAGGTGAAACTTATAAATGCTGCGTGAAACAGAGCACCTTGCATTTGTGGGTGTGTCTATGTATGTATGTGTGCAAGGGAGCTTACATGTATGTGCACACACACCAAGGGATACTTAAAAGGAAAAGGCACATGAAAAAAATGAAAGATAATATCCCCAACTGTCTGATTCCACATACATACACATACATCTCCTCTTTTCTCCCAGTAGCAGAGCTTCCCTCTGCTTACCAGGAGGGATTCAAGGCTCAGTGGCTTAACTCATCCATTGGGGGGATGCTACTACATATTCCCTCTTGTTCAATCCTTTCCTATCTGCTTCATCCAAATGTGAAGGTGAAAAGAGCCGCCAGTAGAGAAGATAGGGGGAGAGGATAAGTAATGGTGGCAGTAATTGAGCTCCTAAGTTTGATTCCAGGAGCGTGTCTTCAGAGTTTCTGGGACCTTGCTGTATCATATCCTGTGTCAGCCTGTATGGTTTTTAGTTCACCAATTGAAAACGCAATGTCCTAAAATGGAAATAGGCTGTTATCTGTCAAAATCTAAAAATTGAGCAGGCAGTCATGACTCAAGAGAGGTTGTAAAGGTACTAGGTGATTGGAAACATCCTCTATGGTCTCCCAGAGAGATATTTGTTGCCAGTCTCCAACTCAGCTGTGTTCTATCAGCTCTGAGGACTGCTTTTTACCCTGGTGGCACCTCTACATAACTCCTAGGGTCTGCTCATAACTGAGGGTTGCCTTCCAAGTGTGAACATTTTCAGATGACAAGGCTCAACAGTTAAGCATATCTAAAGACTTTGTTTCATATCAGTGCCCAATTACTCTTAGGTAATCTGGTGGATAAGCCTGGAGAAAGCCTGAGGAGACTCTAACAAGGGTACAGATGCCAGAAGATATGTTTCCTGGGCACCATCTGCCACCAAGTCAGGCTCATTCACTCCCTCTGGGCTTGTGGTGTTAAAGTCTTCAGGGCCTGGACAAAGGTCATTTCCACTTCTAACATATCATGGTATCGGTATGGTTAGTTAGCCCCTTTCGTCCCCTCCTCTGCTTCTGACATGGTCCCTTTAAAACTTACCTCATGCCAATAAAATCTTGCTTAATTCTTTAATAATCAAGGCAATAGGTTTGTCAAATGTGTGTGGGAGAAAGGGATTCATCGAACTAAAGAGAAAACAATATTAATAAGCACAAGAATTCCACAAAGAGAGTTTTTTGTAGTTATCAACAACCTATTTGTCACTATTAAATGAACAGTTTCAGTCCTACCATTGATTTATTACACGTACTCAGTATTGTTATTAAAGTGCACACACACACACACACACACACAGCTCATTTTTTATTACTCTACTGTAACCCCTAAATTCTTTTTCCTAACCTCTAAACATTTTACTCTGTACTATCTCTCTCCCCAAGTAAGTTGACATCCCAAATGCTTGCATCATATAATGATACCTGCTACATGCAAATGATTCCCAAATTTATGCAAGGAGCTTAAATCTCTCCTCTGGGTTGCATGTGTATATATACTACCATCTTTTTCTGGTTCTCTCCTCTGTTTTATTAAGGGAATTCAGATATGAACTGTCAAACTGAACTCAAGCACACCTTCTATCCAATTCGAAATTATTCTTTCAGGGTTTGTTATTTTCGTTAATTGAACCATCATCACTCCAGAGATTTTTTAAAGGAAGACTGACGACAATTGTGTTTTCACGCCTCTCTCTTAACCATACACACAATTCATTCTTTCCATTCCCACTCTTGACTCAGTGCTTTTTTGTCATGTCTTATCACAGCACACTAATCCAAGATACCATCACTTCTCACCTGTAATGCAAACAGGGACAGCTATACAAGCAGGCTTTCCATATCACGCCACATTTCCTCTGTCCTCCTGTGACCTCTCTTTGGTTTTCAGTCAAAATAATCAGTTAAAAGCATACCCAGTTTGGCCATCATTTTATTTAAAGCTTTCAGTATCTTTCTATTGGTTTCAGAACAAAGACCAAGATTCTTACTGTGACTCAAAAGATCTTGCATGACCTTGTTTCTACTTCCTTTTTGGCTTCTGATAGCTTCCCTCCACTTTTCTGAGATTCACCTACCCTAGCCATTGCATTTCTCTGACATAAAACCATCGCCCACCTGAGACCTCAGGTGCACTTTAAAGATTGTTCTTTCCCATTTTCTTGTTGATTCTGCCGATCTCAGTATACAGGTATTTCCCTTAAGGAGATACGTCTTCATTATATCTATCCAGCTTTGTCATCAATTCTTGCTTTTGTGCTCAGATTCCTGTGAATAACTGGTTCTTAAAACTATCAATTAAGAATATACAATACATATATGGAACATATATTTAAATTTTATGTGCATATGCATCTGTATATTTCTATATGTGTGTTTGTTATCTACAAAACTAGAAATGAGAGTGGAGGAAGGGATCATATTTTTCTCTTGCTGTAATAAAACATGACAAAAAGCAACTTATAGAAGAGTTTATTTGGGCTTACAGTCCCAGAGAGATAAGGACACATCACAGTAGGGAGGAATGGCAGGAGGCAGGCATGGAAACTAAAGTATTAAACTGAGAGATGGCATCCTTAAATGAAACTAGACAGAATGGTCTGGAAGTGGTTTGAGCCCTTGTCAAGTGATATGCTTCCGCCAACAAGGAGGCACCCCCTGACAACCTCCTCAAACAGAGACATCAGCTGGGTACCATGTATTCAAATGCCTGGGCCCATGAGCCTGTTTCTCATTCCTGCTAGCATTGTCATGGAATACATAGAGTAGAAGGAATAAAAAGTGACTGAGGAGGAGAAGAATCAAGCCAGCTGGCATAGGGAAGGAAGCGTCCTTGAAGTCAAAGAAAAAGAGAAAAACATGAGAACCTTATATGATGAGACATATGTATAAAGGTACCATGATGAAACACAGAAATTCATATAGTAAGCTTAAAGGTCAGGTAAAGCATCTGAGGAAAAGAAAGCAAGACATTGATCGTCAAAGTAGAATAAAATGAAATTATCAATAAACATATTAAATTGTAAAAGGGCTTGAAGCTTATTGGTAGAGGAGGAGATTTTTATTAAAGTAAACCACAATATTAATATTAAGATATATCTCCGAAGCATTTTGTTTGAAATCTCTGTGGGATCTGCTTTCTGGTTCCCAAACAAAGCTTGTCCTTGAGAACCACAAGTTTGTTTGGTTTTTCCAGGATCTCAATTGAATTTCTGCCACGGTAGCCTTCTACTCAGCCAATCAGGCAAAGCTCTGTTGACACTTGGGGTGTCTGTAGCATAGGGAGGGCAATTGATTAGATCACATCATTGCTCAGTCACCTTGATGAATCATTTCTCCCTTGGCCTCTGCCAGGGAGGATTACTGAGGAGTTTGGTTGCTGCCACTTCAGAAGGTTGAGTTTGCACTGCTCCAGATCATGGCTTGCACTCTGCACTTTCGACGTATCTGCTGCATCCTGGCATTCTCCTTTCCTTCCCCTTTGCTCACACCCTGAATTGATTTGTCTATAGATGGATTTTACATCTGATGAACTGGAAGAAAAAAAATGTTCAGGAGTTTTGCATCAGCAAAACTAATTCATATTTTATTGAGAATGAAATAGTTATTTACAAGTGAAAATTCTCAACATAATTTTATTGGGCCCTCAGTGGAATTGCTTGTTCATTTGATAACTTAACCTGTCTCCATTGAGGCTTTATAGCAGGTGTGTTTCATCACAAAATATGCATATTGATATGAATTGTCTACCAAGGAAGACAGAAATCTTTTAGCAATTCATGGGCTTTGGATATAGATGCCACATCATACAAGTTTATACAATTGAAAAGAAAGAACTTAAACCTATTGTTTTAATATAGATGATTGACAATAGACTTTACTAACTTCAACCATCCATTTTCTCCATCTATTCATCTTTTATCCACACAATGTACACTGAGCATATGTTCTGTCCCATGCTCCAACTATAACATTACAGATATAAGTGTTAAACAAGCATAAATACTTCCCAAACTATGTGCTGAAGTGGCATAAATAAAAAACATGCAGGATATGTAAATGAATAGTTATGAGCTCACAGATAAATAAGAGATATATTATCATAGGAGTTCTTACAACAGGAATATTGGCCAATGCACTAAAGTGTGCAGAGAAAGATGGAGTTACCTGTGGCTTATCACCATGACTCTGCCAGTTATTGAAGGAGTGAGATAGAAACTTTTAAGTTATGTACACAGTCCTAATGTTCTTCTAGTGCAGTTTTGAAAATGGACTTTACAAAGTAAAACTTATTTTACAATTGTTATCCTGGGCTATAATACTTTTGTTTCTTCCCAAATGTTTTCTTAGATCTTCATATTACCACTTGAGGCCCTAAATATCTTTCCTAACCTCTATAAACATTCTCCAATAATATAAAACTATAACAATGTTCTCAGACCCATGATAATGTTCTGTATTCCCTGTTTCCTCATGCTCTGTCAGGATGGGGGAGCACCTCCCCCACCCCTCTCTGTTGTGTGTGTGTGTGTGTGTGTGTGTGTGTGTGTGTGTGTGTGTGTGTATAAAGTGAGACATCTAATGGAAGGGCTAACCATAGATGCTATTCCTATTTTTATGAGTTGCAAGAAGCCTCACAATAGTTTGAAAAGAATCACTGAGGTTGATATTAAAATTCATTACTAAAATGTCATAGTTCACATTGAAATAAAAACATGCCAACTGTTAAGACTGAAAAAAATCTAGCAGTAAACATATAATTAATAATGATGATAATATTCCATTATTTACAGAATATTTATTATATCAAAGAAATGTTTTAAATATGCAGCATTTTTATTTTATTTAGGAGAGTTGGACTGGAGAGATGGCTCAGCTTAAAGAGCACTCACTATCAGTTTTTCCAGAAGACCCATGTTCAGTTCCCAGGAGCCATATGGTAGTGGCTAGTTTTGTCTGTCAACTTGACACAGGCTGGAGTTATCACAGAGAAAGGAGTTTCAGTTGGGGAAGTGCCTCCATGAGACCCAGTTGTGGGGCATTTTCTCAATTAGTGATCAAGTGGGGAGGGCCTCCTGTGGGTGGTACCACCTTTGGGCTGGTGCTCTTGGGTTCTATAAGAGAGCAGGCTGAGCAAGCCAGGGCAAGCAAGCCAATAAGAAACATCCCTCCATGGCCTCTGCATCAGCTCCTGCTTCCTGACCTGCCTGAGTTCCAGTCCTGACTTCCTTTAGTGATTAACTGCAATGTGGAAGTGTAAGCTCAATAAACCTTTTCCTCCCCAACTTGCTTCTTGGTCATGATGTTTGTGCAGGAATAGAAACCCTGACTAAGACACATATCATAGGTTATAAACACCTGTAACTCCAAGAAATTCAATACCTTCTTCTGATCACTATAAGAAACTGTCAAATATACATACATACCTACATACCTACCTACCTACATACATACATACATACATACATACATACATACATACATGCATACAGGGAATACAATCATATACATATAAAGAAAGAAAGGAAGAAGGAAAGAATGAAGAAAAGAAAGAATAAATAAGTAAATAAATAAATCTTTTTGAAAGAGAGAGAATTCAAAATCAAAACCTCCACTCTGGCAGGGCAGTGATATATGAGAGAGGAGGGGGGAGGGAGGGAGCAGATGCTTACACAATGAAGAGAGAAAGAGGTTTCTTGAAATGTTTCTAAGGGAAGTGTTAAAGGGTGGAAAATAAAAAATTCAAGAATATCTGCAAGTCTGTGGCGCTTGAAGCATGAGTGCCTCTCCTCTCTCCCTCCACTCTCTGGGTCAGAGGCCGTGCCCCAGACTTCTCAATGCACAGGGCTCTACGCCAGAAGCCCTTATCCTATGGCTCCAGAGGCACGGGTAAATTTTAAGACGATCAGACCTTCAAATTTTCTCTTTCAGAGGCAAATGTCCTATTGTCAGACACAAATTATGAGTGGTACAGCCATGCTCACCTCCCTGCCCAGCTCAGGGAGATTCTGTCTGAGTCTCACCACATGGAGAAGCCCAGAGCTGTGTTCACCACACTTGTGAGATATTTTTCCTTGGTGACAAACATCTAATTGAAGAGACATCTCTTCTTTCTTCCCCCAGAGAACTGAGTTTCATAGTGTAGAGAAGTTTAATCTGCACAATCCTCTGCAGAGCAAAGTTTTTAAAGAAAGTGGACCTGTACACATCATATCTCTGTAGTATAGGACCTATCTGACACACATGCACATATCAGGTCTCAATACTACAGGGCCTGGATGGCACACATGCACATTTAAGGTGTCCACATTACAGGACCTAGCTGATGATACACATGCACATATCAGATTTCCACATTTCAGGACCTAGCTGATACACATGCACACATTAGGTCTCCAAACTTTAGGACCTAGCTGGGACACATGCACACATTAGGTCTATACACATTAGGACCTGGCTGATACAAGTGCACAAGTCAGGTCTTTATAATACAGCACTGAGCTGACACATTATATTGACTACCTTAATCTAGAAACAAATCTTCAGCTTCTCTTAGAAAGTTGGTATCTTTCCTTTGATTGTGAAAGACAGCTTTGTTAAATATACAACTGTGGTTGAAAGCAATTCCTCAAAGTTACTAATAAAAAACAAACACATAGAAAGAACTCAATGAATTTCTAGTAAAATAAGCACAATGACATTGTTTAAAGACACAGGGAAAATGCTGGAAGTCAGAGACAAGAAGAAACTCTTGAGAGCAGGAAGTGAAATGTGAGATATCACTTACCAATGATCCCCAACAGGACTAAAAGCTTACCTTTCCACCAAAACCACGGGGCCAGGGGCAGCAGAACAGCATGGTCAATGTGTCCAGAGAAAAGAACCCTACCAATGACAGCCCAGAAGAGGTGACACAGTAAAGCTGTATTAGGATAAGAACATTTTTTAAGAAAGTAATGATTAACGTCTTCCCTATTGGGTCCTAGGAACCTCTTGGGTTCCTGGCATCTGAGACTTTCTAGTGGCTACCCCCAGTTCCTCCTCCCCCCACTGCTATACACTTACTTTCAAATTCCTGACTCTTTTACTTCTCCCCCCTCCCCTGCCCCCTTTTCTCCTACCCCCCTTTTCCTCCCTGATCTCTCTCTCCCTTTACTTCCCAGAGATTATTCTCTTCCCCCTACTGGGTAGGACTGCAGCATCCACACTTTGGTGTGATCTTCTTTCTTCTTGGGTTTCATATGGTCTGTGAGTTGTATCATGGGTATTCTGAGCTTCTTTTTGGCAAATATCCACTTATCAGTGAGTACATACCATGTCTGTTCTTTTGTGGTAAGGTTACCTCACTCAGGATGAAATTTTCAAGTTCGAACCATTTGCCTGTGCATTCCAAGAAATCATTGTTTTTAATAGCTTAGTAGTACTCTATAGTGTAAATGTACCACATTTTCTGTATCTATTTCTCTGTTGAGGGACATCTGGGTTGTTTCCAGCTTCTGACTATTATAAATAAGGATGTGATGAACATAGTGAGGCATGTGCCCTTGTTATATGTTGGAGAATCTTTTGGGTATATGCCTAGGAGTGGTATAGCTGGGTCCACAGGAAGAACTATTTCCAATCACTTGAGAAACCACCAGGCTGATTTCCAGAGTGGTTTTAGCAGCTCATAATCCAACCAGCAGTGGAGAAATGTTCCTCTTTCTCTACATCTTTGCCAACCTCTGCTGTCACCTGAGTTTTTGATCTCAGTCATTCTGACAGGTGTAATGTGGAATCTCAGGATCCTTTTGATTTACATTTCCCTGGTAAGGATGTTGAACATTTCTTTAAGTGCTTCTCAGCCATTTAAGATTCTTCAGTTAAGAATTCTCTGTTTAGCTCTGTACCCCATTTTTAATAGGGTTATTTGGATTTCTGGAGACTTACTTCTTGAGTTCTTTGCATATTTTGGTTATTATCCCTCTTGGATGTATCATTGCTAAAGATCATTTCCAAATCTGTAGATTGCCATTTTGTCCTATTAACAGTATCCCTCACCTTACAGAAGCTTTTCAATTTTATGAGCTTTTCAATTATCCCATTTGTCTTGGTCTTAGAGCCATTGATGGTCTCTGTTCAAGAAATTTTGCCCTGTGCCAATGTGTCCAATGTTCTTTCCCACTTTCTCTTCTGTTAGATTCATTGTATCTGGTTTTATGTGGAGGTCCTTAAATATAAAACAGTATGTTATTGAGTGTGCAATATTAAATATGTTTTGATAGTTAACCTGGATTCCATAACACAACATTATAGACTAGGTAGCTCCAACAGCAGATATTTACTGACTCAAACTTTAGGTTAGTTTGATTAAAGTAATGGCTGTTCAGATTGATTTCTGGTAACTTCCTTCTTCCTTTCCTGTAAATAGTCCAGTTTCCTCTGTGTCTTTTAATAATTTATCCTTTGTTGTATATTCATATGAGGGATGAGTGGAGGATAGATATAGTAATTATTTTTCTCAGTTTAAAGGCCTCTTGTCTTGACTGGACAGAGCACCATATCTATGACGTTATTTAATGTTAAATATCTCTTTAGTAGTTCTGTGTTCAAATACAGTCATGTGGAGCATTACAGTTTGCTACAATCATGACACTTTCCAAATCTGAGAAGTTATCCTGGGAATTAGCCAAGTTAAGAAAGTAATTAGAAACCTCAATCTGTGGTTGATTGCTCAGAACTCTTGGGTGTCTTGGCATGTGAAGGTCTCAGAGAAGAATATGTGAGAAATCTCTTTCTTATTTATTTATTTTTTATTCGATATATTTTTTATTTACATTTCAAATGATTTCCCCTCTTCTGGCCTCCCACTCCCTGAAAGTCACAGAAACCCCCTTCCCTCCCCCTGTTCTCCCACCCACCCCTATCCACTTCCCTGTTCTGGTTTTGCCTTATCCTGCTACACTGAGTCTTTACAGAACCAGGGGCCACTCCTCTGTTCTTCTTGTACCTCATTTGATGTGTGGATTATGTTTTGGGTATTCCAGTTTTCCAGGCTAATATCCACTTATTAGTGAGTGCATACCATGATTGATCTTTTGAGACTGGGTGACCTCACTTAGTATGATGTACTCCAGCTCCATCCATTTGCCTAAGAATTTCAGATGGCTTCAGTGCAGAATTCTATCAGACCTTCAAAGAAGACCTAACGCCAATAGTCTTCAAACTATTCCACAAAATAGAAACAGAAGGAACACTACCCAATTCCTTCTATGAAGCCACAATTACGCTGATACCAAAAACCACACAAAGATCCAACAAAGAAAGAGAACTTCAGACCAATTTCCCTTATGAACATCGATGCAAAAATACTCAATAGAATTCTTGCCAATCGAATCCAAGAACACATAAAAACGATCATCCACCGTGATCAAGTAGGCTTTATTCCAGGGATGAAGGGTTGGTTCAATATACAGAAATCCACCAAGGCAATCCACTACATAAACAAACTCAAAGAAAAAAAAACACATGGACATTTCATTGGATGCTGATAGAGCATTTGACAAAATTCAGCATCCTTTCATGTTTAAAGTCTTGGAAAGAACAGGAATTCAAGGCCCATACCTAAACATAGTAAAATCAATATACAGCAAACCGGTAGCCAGCATCAAACTAAATGGAGAGAAACTTGAAGCAATGCCACTAAAATCAGGGACTAGACAGGACTACCCCCTTTCTCCTTATCTTTTCAATATTGTACTTGAGGTACTAGCTCGGGCAATTAGACAACATAAGGAGGTCAAAGGGATACAAATTGGAAAGGAAGAAGTCAAACTATCATTATTTACAGATGATGTGATAGTATACCTAAGTGACCCAAAAAACTCCACTAGAGAACTCCTACAGCTGATAAAAAACTTCAGCAAAGTGGCTGGTTATAAAATCAACTCAAGCAATCAGTATCCTTCCTATACTCAAAGGATAAGCAGGCTGAGAAAGAAATTAGGGAACTGACACCCTTCACAATAGCCACAAACAGTATAAAGTATCTTGGGGTGACCCTTACCAAACATGTGAAAGATCTGTATGACAAGAACTTCAAGAGTCTGAAGAGGAAATGGAAGAAGACATCAAAAAATGGAAAAACCTCCCATGCTCATGGATCGGCAGGATTAATATAGTTAAAATGGCCATTTTGCCAAAAGCAATATACAAATTCAACGCATTACCCATCAAAATCCCAACTCAATTCTTCATAGAGTTAGAAAGAGCAATTCTCAAATTCATCTGGAATAACAAAAAAACCAGTAGAGCTAAAACTATTTTCAACAACAAAAGAAATTTTGGGGGAATCAGTATTCCTGACCTCAAGCATTACTACTGAACAATAGTGTTAAAAACTGCATGGTATTGGTACAATGACAGGCAGGCAGATCAATGGAACAGGATTGAAGATCCAGAAATGAACCCACACACCTATGGCCACTTGATCCTTGACAAAGGGGCTGAAAACATCCAATGGAAAAAAAGATAGCCTTTTCAACAAATGATTCTGGTTCAACTGGAGGTCAGCATGCAGAAGAATGCGAATTGATCCATCCTTGTCTCCTTGTACTAAGCTCAACTCCAAATGGATCAAGGACCTCCACATAAAGCCAGACACTCTGAAGCTAATAGAAAAGAAACTGGGGAAGACCCTTGAGGACATCAGTACAGGGAGAAAGTTCCTGAACAGAACACTAATAGTGTATGCTCTAAGATCAAGAATTGACAAATGGGACCTCATAAAATTACAGTTTCTGTAAAGCAAAGGACACCATCAAAAGGACAAATCAGCAACCAACAAATTGGGAAAAGATCTTCACCAACCCTACATCTGATAGAGGGCTAATATCCAAATATATACAAAGAACTCAAGAAGTTAGACCCCAGAAAACCAAAATAACCCTATTAAAAATGGGGTACAGAATTAAACAAAGAATTCTCACCTGAAGAACTTCGGATGGCGGAGAAGCATCTTAAAAAATGCTCAACTTCATTAGTCATTAGGGAAATGCAAATCAAAACAACCCTGAGATTTCACCTTACACCAGTCAGAATGGCTAAGATTAAAAACTCAGGAGACAGCAGGTGTTGGTGAGGATGTGGAGAAAGAGGAACACTCCTCCACTGCTGGTGGGGTTGCAATTTGGTATAACCACTCTGGAAATCAGTCTGGTGGTTCCTCAGAAAACTGGGCATGTCACTTCCGAAAGATCCTGCTGTACCACTCCTGGGCATATTCCCAGAGGATTCCCCAGCATGTAATAAGGATATATGCTCCACTGTGTCCATAGCAGCCCTATTTATATTTATTTTTCCAGAAGCTGGAAAGAACCCAGGTATCCCTCAACAGAAGAATGGATGCAAAAAATGTGGTACATATACACAATGGAGTACTATTCAGCCATTAGAAACAATGAATTCATGAAATTCTTAGGCAAATGGATGGAGAAATCTCTTTAAGTTCTGTCTTTGGAGTGGAATCTCAATTAGAGAACTTCATTTCCTCGCCCTCTGGAGGTTGTAGGAGCCAGAACACTAATACAAGAAAACCTTCCATGGCTGGCTGCAACCACTGAAGAAGGACTTTCCAAGTCATCTCATTTCTCAATGACTGTCTATGGCTGACATAGTTCATTTTATATGTCAGCTTAACTGCATCATGGGTTCTCCAGATATTTCACTAAACCTTATTTTGGGTGTGTTTAAGAGGATGTTTCTGAATGAGAGTAATGTTTGAGGGAGGAGACTGAGGAAAGCAAACTCCTTTCATAAGGTCTATGAGCAGCATCTGATCTGAAGTACTGCATGAGCAAAAGACTAAGCAGGAAAGAGCTCTCTTTCTCCACATACATGGGATATAACTGAGACATTGGACCTCTGCCTTTGAACACAAAACCCTACAGAAATTATGCTGCCGGTGTTCTTGTCTCTTACCCCTACACCTAGAAGTAGATGGAACTGTCTCAGTCTGTAAAGGTGAGAACCTTTATCTCACAATAAAATTTCATGTCTCCTTTTCTACCTCAGTCTCTGTCCCGTTTGTTCTCTAACAAACCCTGAAAAATGAAACCTTCACAGGGTACTAATTCGCAGATGGTAAAACTGATAGTGTCACCTTTTATTTTAAATATCTATGTATCCATCAATGCATTTATCTAACTAATTAGCTTATCTCATTTATGGTAATAAGCTCTTTGAAAGTGGCTTTATGTGATTTTACTATCCGGTATGACTAACTTATAATTCTATACCCTATAAACAAAAGCTCTGTGAAATGTATTTTGGCAGCTTCATAGTAATTTCAGTAATAAAGTATAATTTGTATGATCTTACACTATCAGTTCTTAATAATCTTTATATCAAGCTATCAAGCTATTTCAATTGGAAGACAATTTTGGTAATTAGGCCAAAAGCTTTTTGTTTTACAAATGCTCAGGTTGAGTCCTTTTTAATTAATAGGAAATTCAATTTTAAAAAATTCAAAATTCACAAAAGGTGTTGGGATTGTTTCTAAATTTTAGAATTAATATAATTTGATTTCCTTTAGTAGCAGGAACTAAAAATCCCCTCAATGAGCTTTCAGAATTATATTATACCTGACAAGATATGACGGCATGCATAATATTGCCAATATTGCATACATGAGGTCATTATCTTTGGTTATAGGAGGAAAAGAGTGACTTTTCTGAAAATAGGATTATAGGAACACTACAAATTCCACAAATAAAGGACATTTATTTTGGCATTTTCCTTTCTTAAAGTAAATATTGTTTCCAACTCAGAATAACCTTCTCTAAATTAAGGGTCTCTGGGGTCTCAATGTTACATTTCATCACTTGACATCTGATTAAACCTGTCTATACTATACAGGCTCATATTTCAGACATTGGATAAATCTATCAGTATCTTTCTTCTCTTTCATATCAGATGAAATATCCTTTCTTACTCCCTAATAAAATTATTCTGCACTTATAGCACTCATTTGATCTCTCATGAGTATCACACAAGTGTATACAAATTAAATATGAATGTATAAGGTAATTTAAATATAGTAAACTAAACAAAATAAGACCCTCATCTTCCTTGAAAAAAAAAGGTTTCTAATTGTTCCTATAACACTCTGCTCCTTAGGTCTTCCTTTGATTGTGCATTTTTTTTCATTTTTTAAAATTAATTATTTTTATTGAATATATTCTTCATTTACATTTCAAATGTTATACCCTTTCTCGGTTTTCCCACTCCCTGAAAACCCTCAACCCATCCTCCCACCCCCTGCCTCCAAGAATATGCCCCTCCATTCAACCCATTCCCAAATACTCTGATCCAATACAGATTTCTCATCTGGAGCTAAGAATACAATAACAATATTATTAATTCTTGACAGAGGCAAAACAAAAATCCTTTCATTCCTCCCTCTCTGTCCTCTCCCTTCCTTCCTCCCTTCCCCCACCTTATATTTTCCTCTTCTTCTCTCCATTCCAATTCCCTCTATTATCTTCCATTCATTTTCTTCCACTTTACCCTGGGAAATTGTCCCCAGTGGTTGACCAATGGGACCATCTATATGAAAAGCAACACATTGAACACAGAGTCATATGCATTCTTGGTAGCACAATCATTGTCTTAGGAAGAGTCCATTCCAGAAAGTTTGTCAGTTGCCACATATGTATGCCATACTTCATATATACCTGGTATGTTAAAGTCCCCCAAAGACTTTATTAATCTCAAGAATACACCTAAGGATCTAGCCCATATACAGTCACCAAATGCAGACACTATCATGGATGCCAAGAAGGGCATGCTGACAGGAGCCTGATATAGCTGTCTCCTGAGAGGCTCTCCCAGAGTCTGACATATACAGAGGCAGATGCTGGCAGCAAACCATTAAACTGATCATGAGGTTCCCAATGGAGGAGTTAGAGAAAGGACTGAAGGAACTGAAGGGGTTTGTAACCTCATAGGAAGAACAAAAATATTAACCAACCAGACCTCCCAAGGTCTATACCACCAAGAGAGGAGTACACATGGAGGGAACCCTCCAGACATATATGTAGCAGAGGATGGCCTTGTTGGGCATCAATGGGAGAAGAGGCCCTTGTTCCCATAAATGCTTGATGCCCCAGTGTGGGGGAATGTGTGGGCAGGTGGATAGGTGAGGCACACCCTCAATGAAGCAGGATGAGAGAGGATGGGATAGGGAGTTTCTGGAGAGAAATCAGGAAAGAGGGTAACATTTGAAATGTAAATACATAAATCCTATAAAAAATGACTAAGCATATACAAAAGCATTTAAAGCTTTATTTTATGTGTATGGGTACTTTGCTGTATGTGTCTTTGCACCACATGTGTTCAGTATCTAAAGAGTCCAGAAGAGGGCATTGGATCCTCTGGACTGGAATTACAGATGGTTGTGAGTCATCATGTGGGTGCTGAGAACTGAACCTTGGTCTTCAAGATGAACAGACAATGCTCTTAACCACCGAGCCACTTCCCCAGTCCTTCAAGAAGAATAACTACTAGTTATTTTATTTACATCAAATATAAGAAATATCTAACAGCTGCTTCTGTTTTGTTGTTGGAGAATTTTATGAACTTAAATCATATTGAGGTGCATGTCTCAATTGCTCATCTACCATATGTCCTGTGAGTCATGAGGACATATCAAGGATAGAATAAAGGGGCACAAGTGAATCATGATGGGCAGATATTTATTGTTTGTTCAGAATTAGCTGTTTTAACTTAGATGCATGTGCATTTGCATATTCGGTAATACTGGAAATCGGCAGTATGTTTCTCTATGGGATTAGCCCCTTTTTAATTTTTGTCTCTGCCAAAATCACAGTGCCCACCATAGATCTTCATTTTCCTGCTTATTGCAAATCCAAGTCATTCCATGGCCCTGAGTTTCAAAACCCTCACACGCAATTCCATCACTGCTTCTTTTCTGCACTGTACTGTCAGAATCTGAACTTTCCTCTTTGGACGTTTGGCTTTCTGTATCTTTCTAGGTGTGGCTAAGTTCTGATGGACAGACAAAATGTCTGGTTTTGTTTTGTGAATTATTATTTGTACTATCTCCTTTGTTGGGCACAACATAGCTCCTTGTCAATCAAAGGTAATGCATGGGTTAAGAAATAGAAAACATCTCAAAGTCATATTAAAGCTGAATATAGAAGATGGTAGCAAGAGCTGAAGTTTCGAAGTGATAGTATATAAAATAGCTGCAATGTTAAAAAGGCATGATATCGCAACTGTAATCAAATATACTTACTGTTGATAATTTTGATTAAGGAAGTTGTTAATAGAGTTGTGTATTCAGGAAGGATATCATGATTTTATTTTTAGAAGCACAAGCTCTCAAATTTACAAGTCATGTGAATTAAATGAATCCAATGATCTACATGTAATTCAAAGCCATCCTTCCAGTGCCACAGAATAATTTTAATTGCAAATGTTATTAATCTGTCCTTGCAAATGTATTTATGTGAGTAAAGTTTCCCCAATCGTGGTAGTATTTGGTTGTTTCAGTGCACACCAGACAGTTATTAAAAGCCACCCAGACTTAAAGTACTTTGCCTTTCATTTATTTCCTAAAATATTCACTTCAAATTAGTTGCTTATATCAGACAATATGGGCTTTCCATGCATGGCTCTATCCCAGAAAAATCAACAGTTACTTGTATAAGGGCCCAATTCTTCAATAGAGAGAAAGCATAGAGCTGAAGAAGGAATATGAATCATTCATCTGATGCCTACTACATGTAAATAAAGCCAAGAAAATCTGTTTTTCAGATGCAGACATATCTCTGCAATTTATCTGCGTTATTAAACCCCAAAACACAAACTTTGTCTTGAAGGCGTCAGGTAACATTTTTTAGTTGGGACTTATAGTTATTCAGCTATGGGTAAAATCATTTAACCTACCAGAGAGGTCAGATATGAACTATGATCATGACTTTGAATTGTAGCATACAGTTGTGTCTTTGATTGCTATGAGTGTGTGTTAATACTTGCAATTCAAGTATTAATTTAATGTATTTATAATTCATGAATCCCACAAAATTACTTCATCATACAGCTGTTGAATGCCTCCTTAAAATATTACCCCCAAGGCCAACATTTCCCTTCTTCAGTCTAGGTAGAGGTAACTACCAGAACCCTCAGAAAAGTCACTGAACTCTAGATAGAGCACATTCAAGCATGGCAAAGCCAAGACTGCTTACTGTTTCCACCATTTCTCTCTTTACATATCAAATCTTTCTACCTATCATCGGTCTGTCCATAATCTATCTGTCTGTCCATCCATCTGTCTGTCCGTCCGTCCATTTGTCTGTCAGTTTGTCCATCTGTGTGCCTATCATCTATCTATCTCTATCTCTGAACAACAAAAATATTTCCCTACATTTCCCCAGTTTCCTATCCCTGCCTCCTTCCCAACTCTCTGCTCTGGAACTTTTTTATGTGACATACCATGTACTCTATATTTTTTGATTAACATTACATTTGCAGTTACAACTATCTCCTGATTTTGTTTTCTTTGCTGTATATGAATAATAATAAAAACTACTGTTTAAAATAATGTACATGTCCCATTTTCCTAAATAGTGATGGATTTTTATTTAGAATAGGTGAGACATACACCATTTCTGCTTTATCTTCTAAAATGGAACTACAACTTTTTTTATATAACAAGGAAAGAAATTCTCACTACATATATGAGTACTGCGTTATCTATTAACTTTATAGTTGTCTTTCCTTGGAATTTGATATAAAGGACTTCAGAGTCAGATCTCATTAGGATTCTTACATCTCACTGGATTAAGGGCAGAGTATCTAACCTTATAATTTTCTCAATAGCATCTGCTTAATACAGAGAACCATGTTCACAATAAAATTAAAACAAATGCTACAAGGAAACAGAAAAAATAGCTGCTTATTTTGTAATATAATGATTACAAAATATCAATATAATATCTATTCTTATCAACTGTTACAAAGAACTCACTGAGTGAGATAAGCACATTATATGCTATACAAATCAATATATAATCTTCAAACACCCACAGTGCACGCACACATACACACAAGCAAAAGCATGCATGCTCACACACATAAAGACACAAACACAAACACACACACATACATACACACAAACATATATGCATAAATATACAGAAAAACACATACATATACACACAAACACAAATACATATACACAAACATAACCACACAGACCCACACACATATACACACAAACTCATGCATGAAAACAACACACAAAACATACATATACAAATACACACATACAAACACATACACATAAACACACACAAAAAACATACACACAATCATATACACACAGACCCACACACATATACACACACAAAATACACATACACACAAGCATATACACACAGACCCACACACATATACACACACAAAATACACATACACACAAACATATATACACAGACCCACATACATATATACATATACACACACAAATATACCCACAGATATATACATGCCTGTGCGTGTGAGCACACACACACACTCACACACACACAGACACACACACACACACACACACACAGAGCAGAGTGAGGCAGTCTGACCCAGATATGGGCAGATTCTTATATTCTTGCCTTATAGATTTTAGAATTTTCCTCCTTCTATTTTTGGGAAATTAGAGTGTCTGAATGATATATACATACATGCTCTCGGTGTAAATAAAAATGTGTAACATATTAATGTCTTTTGTTTGTAAAAAGCAGAACTCTCTGTCTCCATCAGCCTATGTAATGCAAACATCCTACCTCAACTCAAACAAGAATGTTGGAAGCAAACATACACCCCAGGGAAATCATTAAAAATCAATGACCCAGAGTTACACTGGCATATATTTTTAAAGCGTTGTTTATCTGCCCTCATTAAAACATATCTTTACACAAGGCAGTAATCCTCACTGTGTGAATTAATAACTGTGTTTCTTTAGAGTTCCACTGTTGTGCTTGTCTCATTCACGGTTCACTGCTTCCTGGTCCCATTTTGTGTTCTGTGCTATTTACATAGTCGCTGGATTATTATCTGCCTTCTGAAGTGACAGGCAAAAATCTGGGGCTTTTGGGAACAGTGGGGAAATTGCTTGCATAGAAGAAATATGCTTTGTGCTTCTTCTTCTTCTTTTTCTTCTTTTTTTTTTTTTTTTTTTTTTTTTTTTTTTTTTTTTTTTTTTTTTTTTAGGAGAGCAGCTATCCAGGCAGTATAGAAATCAGGATTAAGAAGCAACAAGGACAAAAGCATAGCAAAGTAGTTGATAGTATAGAGAGGAAAAAAATGCTTGTTCTCTAGAGTAAAACTGTGACAAATAAACAAGAATGAGATTATTTCACTGAATCCTCTTCAATTCTCAAAAGGCTGGTTGCATATTTAATAACACATACTCAGTAGCTGTCCTGCTGCAGAGGGGATGTGTGCTAAGCCCTCTAGGGATGTCTGGAATCATGGATAGTACTGCATTTTAGGTTCGCTATGTTTTCTTGTACTTAGGATAAAGAGTAATTGGTAAACTAAGCAAGGCAAGAGACTCCTTCTTAGCATGTGTCTTTAAAATGTCTGTTTCGTGGTTTCATCGTCTCATCAGAGGGATCACTTTATATTATTTCATTGGATCTTAATTTCCATTATTACTCTTGCACAATGAACTTGGTTTTAAAGAATGCATGGAATACTTAAACATAGCATTGCGATACCTCCAGTCAGATCTGATAGCTGAGACTATGGGGTGACCATGGGCCTGAGATAGAGACAGTGTGACATCTCATACTAAGAAAATCAAGACAGGGAGATTTCTTTGTGGTATTCAGAACTGTACATAATTTAAAAGAATTGTTTATTTCTGGAGATATCTAATTAATATTACCAAGCCACAAATACATGTGGGCAACTAAAACTATGGAAAATGAACCACAGAGAAGGGATAATGGCTATACCCTGAGAGGCATCTAGACTCTGGGAATGGGAAAGGAAATTGAGGTCTATGTGATTGGGGAGCCATCCCTGTGCTGGCATGTCATTTGCACACTCACCCTGACTCAGCCTTTTTCTGTTTCCTCATACACATGTGAGGACAGTTCTTACTGGGGAGTGTTATTATAATTGAGAAACAGATAAAAATGTGAAATGAAAGAATCCCCTGTTCTAAATGACAAGTGATTTGATCCCAGCCAGCACATTTCAAAGCATCCCTGGTTTTATAAACCATTACCATCATTATGTCCACAAAAGGAGAAGTCCACTCTTGGCTTTTCAAGCAAGTCTCCACTTTATGTAGGTTTTTTTTTTCTTTTTTCAAAGTCAATTGAAAAGTTAAGTTTAAAAATAAATAATTCATAAGAAGGAAGCTTTTGGACAAATCTTTCTGGAAGGCAAAAAATTGTATATTGTGGCTGTATGAATATAGAAGTCTTTTTTATTTTATTTTAGTAGAGTCACAGGGAGAATATGCTTATATAAAAATAAGAAACGTGACTAAAAACTCCCTTAGTTTTACATTTGACTTTATGCATTCTGAAAAATATGGAAGATGGCGTTTGTCCTGCCTACTTTTCTCTTCTTTTCCTTTTTGGTTTGTCTGCAATCAACACTATAATGGCCTTACTGTCAGGTCAGATCCCACTGGTCTGAGAAGTACTTTTTCTGGGAGAGGACAACACTCTAGCATATGCATAAATATTTAAAGGATAATTGCATAATCACATTTGATTTTGCCTGGGTCAATTGAAACCATAGCTAGCACAAGTTTTTCTTAGCTGCTGTAAATTAGCTGCTTCATAGAAATTCTAAATTATAGGTTTTGGGAAGGCAATGAGTCTAAAGTTTTCAAATGTAAACCACTTTTATAATAAATACCTTTAAATTATCTGCACACATGTGTGGTTGTAAGTGCATATATAAAAACACATACTTCAGTTACTTTCAAAATGCAGATTCAATAAATTTGTAATGTAATTGTTTGAGTACATGTTTAGAGTTAGAAAAATCTTCACTGAAAGATTTAATGGTAAGGAGAATCATGTATTTATTGGAATAAAAAATGATAGATTAGTATAGTAAAACCAGGTCTTAAACAAATTAAACTCTACAAGCAAGACAGAATGTGATCATATCTTTACCTCAACATGCAGGATATGATACAGGAAAATCACTGTGCTTCCTGGGACTGTTTTATGGTTGCTTATTTTTCATTATTGGAAAGATTTTTTTTAAATGAGTAGTTAGTTAAAATACCATGTGCACTGGTTGTTTTCCTCATTACAATGACACATACAAGAAGGAGAGATGTGTTTGAGCTCATGGCTTCAGGAGGTACATTGTAGCATGATGGTGTGGGCTTCAGTTAGTACAGCTTACTCCATGATAAGACAGGGGTAAAGGAAGATGTTACTTGTACTCTAGCCATTCTCCATTTTCTCCTGATTCTGCACAGGTCCCAACTGGTGGGGTGTTGCTGTCTCCCACACAAGATGAGTCTTTTCCCTACATTTAATCTTTGGCTCTCCCAAAACCATGCTTGCAGGACTCTCCAGTCAAGCATTTTAGTCAATTTGGAAATGGAAATTAGCCAACATGCAGCGTCACCGGTTTGAGTTCTGATTCAAAGTAATTTTCCTGATGTACTTTTCAATTGCTGAGACATGAAACCATGACCAAGAGAACTTATAAGGTATCATTTAATTTGGGATTTACTATTCAGAGGGTGAGCGCTAAGCAATACCAGCTCTGAGCGTGACAGCAAGCAGGCAGGCACGGCACTGGAGCAGGAGCTGGGACTTTACATCTGATCTATAAACACTAGGAAGAGACAGATAACTGGGAATGAATGGACCTTTGATGCCTCAGTTTTGGGAATCTGTAACACATCTCCTCCAACAATGCGACACTTCCCAAAATAGTTCCAACAAATGGGGACTAAGGACTCAAATCTGTGAGCGTAAACTGACAAGTCTAACCCAAACCACCACAACAGGTTCTATAAAATTCTAGTTCTTGCATTCATGGCTATAAAATACAGCACATCTAAGTCAGACTCTAATGCAGATGTTCTTTTTCTTGACTGCAAGAGGATGAAGACAGAGGGATTGTCACTGAGAATCAACTAAGCCCCCAGGCTCCCTGATGTTTAAAAGATGAACCTAACATCCCGTTTAATGCATTCTCAAGGATGTGTCTGATTTATGAAGCTTAATGTGCACTTACGACATATCTGATTTACAAAGCTTTCTTGATTAGAGGGGAGTTTTTTCTTGGTCTATGATGATTGGTTTGTAAAACTCAGATTATGCATTAAAAGCAGCCTTTCTACTTTAAAAGGTTACTGCATAGAGCTTAAGAGCCCAGAATCGCAAACCTTTGTCTTTTCCTTTAAAAGCTATGTGGTCTCAGGAATCACTTAAGCCCTATAAGCCTCAGTGTTTTGTTTTGTTTTGTTTTTTTCATTTGTAACTTGTGGATAACAGTAATAACTACTAATAGGTGTTCTGTCACAATTAAGTGAAACATTGGCTCTAAAATCCTTAGCACAGTTCCTGAGGCATATCATGAGATCTTTAAATATGTTTGCTGTTGTTGTTAATATAGTAGTATAACACAGCACAGGGCCCTTTAAAGAAGGAGGTAGCATAGCCTCCCAAACTCCTATGTCTATGTTTTTAACTTCACATGTCAGCCTGGACTCTCTGCCCCTTCTTCTTCTTTCTGTAATGTTCTTCAGTCTAGTATAATCTGTTCTTTTATTTCTTTTTTTTTTCACATCTGACTATTTCATTTTTGAAGGTATTAGATAACACCTTCTTGGAGTTTAATATTTTATTTTTGTGATTTCTACACTAAATATAAGTAAGTATATGCTAAGTATTAAAGTTATTATTAATTTTAAAATGAGAAAATTAGATCAAAATTTTTAAAGTTGGCCATTCATATGCTATAGGCAGGAATTGAATGCTAGCCATCCTAAGTTGAAAGATGCTTAACTTGTCAACATACCATAGATTTTCTTAATTAGCTAGTCATATGATATTAAAAATTCAAAACATGGGCTGTTATAATGGTTAAGCAGATAAAGGTACTTGTCAACAAGGTGACATCCTTAGTTAATCCCTAGAACTCACATGGTGTAAGGAGAGAACCAATTTCTACAGATTGTCCCCTGACTTCTGGGAACAATTTGGAATGCTGGAATACTGAATAGAAATACTGGGGTTTGTACCCTCTCATCCCTTTACACATAATAAAAATTCAGTAAAACAAACAAACAAACAAACAAACAAACAAACATGACAAGTGAACTCACCTCTGAATTAAATAGCATTCAAAGTTTCTGTTGTGTTAGATAATTCTAGACTGGACCACACACTGAAGGATCTACTGTTAGCTATGTGGTGGGGAGGCTATTACTTTTAGTTAGGCTTTCTCTTCTTTATCAGGTTGACTTCTTGTGATGGTATTATCTGAAAAAATTGTGCTGCTGACCACACACCCCTCATTTGGTTCTAAGAGTAGACCAGCTTGCTGATGTGATAACCTGGTAAATCTGGAAGAACAGAGAAGACCATGATACCTGATGGGTTTGGAGTATATAAACTGATCATGTCATGACCTCCATATTCCATTGACCAAAGCAAGACACACATCCCAACCTCAAAGAGTAGGGAAAGAATTTCCATAACTGAAGCAATGAAGTTCAAATTGCACATATGGACTTATAAGTATGGGCTAGGAGAGTGGCTCGCTCTCTCTCTCTCTCTCTCTCTCTCTCTCTTCTCTCTCTCTCTCTCTCTCTCTCTCTCTCTCTCTCTCTCTCTCTCTGTGTGTGTGTGTGTGTGTGTGTGTGTTAATATCTTTGAAAGCAGTTTTCCACATCAGCTATTTGGCACTTTTGTTTGCCCCTGTGAACTTAGTGCTTGCCTGTATTTGTTTCTCTCTAAGTTTGAAGAACTTGAAAAAATACTAAAGTGCATGCCTACTTGTCCAGGTTCAACCCAAAGGACAGTAGCTGCCTCTATAAAGAGTAAAATATTAATGGGGAAATTTCTCATTAAAGATGACTTTAGCTGAGTGCCTACAGTAGTGCTTTGCAGCAATAAGAAGAAAAGCTTTGGAATTACTTCCTAGCCATCTGTCTTTATTTTTACTAAACTACTATATTGACTTCCCCCAAGAAAGCCATGCATGTGGTATCAATGGGGGTAAAGTCTACACAATAATTTGCAAACACAGATTTCTATGTTTTTTATGGTCAAAAGAGGAATTCAGCTTGGGCTGTATAGCCCTATGGCAACACTGCAAAACCATTGCAGGTACCCACTTCCAAATTTATCTTTGCCTAGAGCCTCATCTGATTTATTTTAAAGTGTATTTCTCCAAGATGCCCAAAGTCAAAACATTATTTACAATGTGGGCCTAGAAACAGCATACTACATCTATTTTCCAGAACAATAGGAATTGGGAAATTCATTCTTATGACGGCAAGAAAATATAGCTCCTTATTTATTTACAACCTTCTCCCACTTTGAAAGAGTAGCTAGCTTGCACAATTGGCAGTGAGTTAAGCCACACATGTGGCAAAATGGAAAATCAATCTTTTGTATCAGTGTTCCTCTTGATTGAGCAGCACCTGTATGTTTAGAGAGAAGAAGGAGAGAGATTTTGCGGATATTGATCTCAAAGTCATTATCGCCCATGTTCAGTGATAGCACTCTGTTTCCACCCAACATTTGTTTGAATTATTAGAAGAGCATTAGGAGGCAAAACACAGCAGTTGTCTCTACAGAGAATCACAGCCATTGAATTTGGACCATTGAATCTGTTCCTCTGAGAATCAATGGTTTCTTTCTGAATTTCCCTGGGACCCACATAGACACACTTGACCACTGACATTCTCATCCCTGTGAGTGATTGGATTTGCTTGCTAGAGGAATGTCATTCTTCTGGAAGGAAACTGAAACTTCATAAGCCTGTATCTGAACACTAGTGCTCAAATTTTTCATTTTCATTATGCATTCACTCTATGTTGGCTGAATTCTAACAAATGACTCCTGGAAGTTTTATTCCCCATAAAAGGTACATATAATGAATACTCTAAATTGTTGCTACTAGGAAATTTGCATACAGAAGAAGAAAGGAGGATAATTTTAGCTATAGGAATCCTTATGTTATATACAAAAGAACTGATTATTAATGTGAATTCAGTAATTACCTATTGACCACAAAAATGCACCAAACACCATCCAAATAGTATTAATAATATGAAGGCCTAGGATTAATTATTTCCTGAACTCTAAGAGGCAATGAGATGGCATAGATGATTCAGTGCAATGATATTTGTGGTAATACTATTTGAGAAATAGAATTAATGTTAATATGAGTCCATAGTCTGAAAATTTTCTTTGAATTAAGAATATCAACTGGAGGCTTCATGG